>NW_006921704.1:1872588-1878205 GCF_000298275.1 Orycteropus afer afer | reverse complement strand
TGTGGCTGTATAGTAGGTTTTGAGATCTGGCAGTGTGAGACCTCCTACTTTGTTCTTCTTCTTCACTAGTGCTTTGTTTATCGGAGGTCTCTTTCCTTTCCATATAAAGTTAGTGATTGGTTTCTCCATATCCCTAAAAATGTTGATGAGATCTGGATTGGAATTGCATTGAATGTACAGATTGCTCTGGGTAGAACTGACATTTTCACAATGTTCAATCTTCCTATCCATGAGCATGGTATGTTCTTCTATTTATGTCATTCTCTTAATGTTTCTTGAAGTAGTTTTTTATAGTTTTCTTTGTAGAGGTCTTTTGCATTCCTGTTAAGATTTATTCTCAAGTATTTTATTTTTTTGGTAGCTACTGTAAATGGTATTGAATTCCTTATTCCTTCTTCAGTAATCTTTTTCCTGGTGTAGAGGAATCCAACTGATTTTTGGAGGTTGATCTTATATCCTGTCATGATACTAAATCTCACAATTAGTTCCAGTAGATTTTTGACTGATTGGGTTTCCTAGGTATAGGATCATATCATCAGCAAATAGGGATACTTTGACTTCTTTCTTACCAATTTGGATGCCTTTGATTTCCCTTATGGCCCTGGCTAGGACTTCTAGTACAATGTTGAATAGAAGTGGTGATAGCAGTACAAAAATGACAAGGAGGCCACATGTTCTGACCTCCTGTAATCCCACGAGAGGAAGACAGGATTACCAGCAGTAACCCAAGGCCTATTACTGCAAGGCCAGACATGCTGCCTCCCTCCAGCCCTTTCTCCAACCGTTCCTCCCAAAGCACCCACCACCTCTCTCCTGGGTTCGATAATTCACTGCAGTGGCCACACAGAGCTCACAGATTATGGGGTTTATTAGGGAAGCACCACAGGCTACAACTCAAGTTCAGAAAGAACGCTCAGTCTCTCTCACAGCCCACCGTCCCTCAGCCAACAGTCTCACACAGTCTCTTTCCCAGCAGTGCTGGCCCTCGGTGTCTCACTCAGCAATGCGTGTCTCTTGCGTCTCTTTCCCAGCAACGTGTGTCTCAGGAGCGTGTGTCTCTTTCAGCAGCATGTCTTCCTCAACCAGCAGTCAGAGAGAGAGTTCTGCCTCTAGGAGGCCTCCTTTTGAGCCTGGCAGGGTGGTCAAACTAGCCAATCATAGCATCAAAACTCTAAGCACCTGAGAGAGAGTGGGCACCTCCCAGAACATTGTTTTGTTCCACTCCCAACAGAAATACTCCAGGTGGACAACTTCAGCAATCAGGAGCTCCTCAGTTGCTCATAGAAAATCCCACCTTGGAGTTTACAAAGACTTATGGGTAGAAAAGCCACACTAAGTAATTTACTACACCACAAGCGGACATCCTTGTCTGGTTCCTGTTCTCAAGAGGAATGGTTTCAGTCTCTCTCCATTGAGAATAATGTTGGCTATTTTGGGTTAATCTCTTAAACAAAGCTCAAGAACCCAATCCCTGATAAATACAAGTTCTTGCATATTTTGATACCTATAATCAAGGAATTTAATAGTTCCCATAGAAAGAAATAAAAACTTATGACTTCAAAAAATAAGAATGTAATATTTTACAGTAATTTCCCCTGCTTCTCCCTTTACTTACCAAATAATTACAATATGTTGTTGTTAGTTTTCATCAAGTCAGCTCCCACTCATAGCAACCCTATGTACAACAGAATGGAACACTGACCAGTCCTACACCACCATACAATCCTTACTATGCTTGAGTCCACTGCTGCAACCACTGTGTCAATCCATCTCATTGCTGGTCTTCCACTTTTTCACTGACCCTCTACTTTACCAAGCATAATATCCTTCTCCAGGGACCAGTCCCTTCTGACAATGTGACCAAAGTACATGAGATAAAGTCTAGCCATTCTCACTTTTAAGGCGCACTCTGACTTTACTTCTTCCAAAGAGACCTGTTTTTTCTTCTCACAGTCCATGATATTTTCAGTATTCTTTATCAACACAAATCAACTCTGTTTGTAATTATAATACTTAAAAAAAAAAAAAAAATCCAAACTCATTGCCATCAAGTTGATCCCGACTCACAGCAACCCACTTTGAGCTTTCAAGGCAGTAAATCTTTATGGAAATAGATTGCCCAGTCTTCCATATACGTGAAGTGTGCTGTATTATAAGAATGTGTGACCCTTCACAACATGGAGCTGCTCTCTGACTATCAGAGGGCTCTAGCTCATCAAATACATTTTTTCCTTCTAACTCTTCTGAAGGCTAGAATCTCCTAGGCTACATACAACTAAAACCATCAGGTGCTTTGATCCAGTCTTCCTTTTCCTCCTTTTCATTTATTGGGAAACATTTATTAACTGCCTCCATGATGCCTGATGCCTATCAGGATAGATACAAGGAAGAGACACATAAAAGACAAACTCTGCTTGGTGAAAAAAGAGAGGCAAGTAAATAGACATTTTAATACTGTGAAGAACTTTTCTAAAAGTAGGTACAGGGTTATACAGAATAGAGCAAAGGAAAAAGAATCCCCTGACAGAGCAGAAAGATGCACAGTTACCTCAGAGGTACTGATTGATAAATAAGTCTTAAAAGATGAGGTCCTAGATACAATGACAAAGATTGGATAGAGAGTGGGAGGAGGGATTTCAGGCAGGAGTAGCAAAGGGATGAAAGTACTAGAGTTTATAAAGACACAGCAGAGTATATAGGTGTTCGCAAAAGAGACTTTTTCTATACACTAGTTCAGTATTGCAGGGCCAGAGGGACAAATGAGAAAGGGGTGAGGTGGAGTGAAAACGCAGAAAGCTTTGTTGCTATGTTACAGGATTATGAATTTATGAAGCAGATAACAGGGAGCCACTAAAAGGTTTTAGCCAGTGCAGTTAAAAAGTCAGATTTCCATCATAAGAAGTACATTGTGAAAGCATTGTGAGATTAGATTAAGCTATGCTGAAAGCACTGAAGCACAAAGACCAGAAAGAAGGCCAGTTAGAAGCCCAACAGCACACACATGTAGAACAAACAAGTAAGAAATGAACTAATGGAGTGGCACTAAAATGGAGGAGGGAGACAGATCTCAAAGATATGTCAGATTGATCTGACACAATTCAGTGCATCATTTTTTAACACAGACAATGCATATCTGATCACCTGACTTTTTAAAGAAAATTCTACAAGTCCAAGGATAGCTAGAAAATGATTCATTACTCTCATGACTCTGAATGACTGTTTATATACTGTTATAAAACATTGTAAAGCTATACAATACATAAAACCTAAGTAGTAGTATTTTTACTATAGTTTTTCAATAACTCTTTAATCAAAAGTACTTAAAGTAATACACATCTTTACTTCATGAACATTTGGTAGGAGAAGCTAGAGCTAAGTCTGTGATGAAAGCATGGCTTTCATGACCAACTCCTGAATAGAAAAATAAAGTTGAAGCAGAAGCCAAATATGAGTGCATATTTAAGAATGAATTAAATACTCTTGTCTTTGTTATTTAGTTCTGCTGTAACAGAAATACCACAAGTGGAGGCTTTAACAAACAGGAATTGCTTCTCTTACAGCATAGGAGGCTAGGAGCACAAATTCAGAGTGTCAGCTCTAGGGGCTGGGTGAAGGCCCCTCGACATTGGGCCTAAGCTCTGCCTCTTATTCCAGGCCTACTTGATGGAGCTAGAGGAATTTTCTAAGTCTGACAGCAGCTAAGGCTGTTGAACCCAAGAATGACAGGTAAAATGGTACAATCCAAAGATCAGCAGGCAACACAGTAGGCCAATGGTTCAAGTTCAGGAACTGGCAATGAAGACTTAACAAATGCTGGATACAAACATGTCAAAAAGCTAAAGACCTTTTTCAAACTCTCCTTATATACTGGAAGCATGCCACATCCCAAAGGCAACTACTTAGCTGCTCATAGCAGATTCTACCATGGAGGTGGTTACAACTCATCATGGGGAATAACTACAACCAGCTGCCCACTGGGGCTGCTACTCAAAACCACAACCAAGCCAAGGTGACACACAACCTTAACTACAACTCTTGACCAAGAATGCCCCAAGACGACCTAAAACAAGATGGACTGACACTGTGGCTGCAATGGTGGGCTCAAGCATAACAACAATTTTAAGGATGGCCCAGGACCAGGCAGTGTTTTGTTCTATTGTACAGAGTGGACATGAGTCAAAGCTGACTCAACAACACCTAACAATAACAACAACAACAACCAAGAATCAGGTATAAATTCAGATTAATCAGATAGCAAAAGACTTCCATAAGACTTCTAAAAAATTCTTTGGTATATTTAGGTCTCCAGAGCCTCTCCAACTCAAACAAGAATTTAGTTTATAGAACAACTAAAGATGAAGAGCGATTTATAGACCACAAATCTAATCAATCTATATCGCTAAATAAATCATTCATAGGACTTTCCGATCCCCCATCAAAAAATATCATCATCCTAATATCATTGTAAATAAACACTCTAGACAAAGCTTCCTAAGCCAGTGTGTCACTAATGGGCAATAGGTTTACTGAGCTACTGCTTCCCTTACACCCGAGAGTGGCTAGGTGGAACATGGGCCAGGACAAGCGGTTGGCCAAGCGACATTAGCAATAAGCATCTATTACCTCAGTTTCCATGTCTTTCTTTGTTCCTAAAAATGACTGGAAAACTATTGGGTCCAAGAGAAACAATATACTACCTCTTACTTTTGAGGACACACTCATGCATTTATTTCCATTTAAAATTAAATTCCAGAAAGGGTCTAAAATGTCAGACTAGGCAGACATACTATCCAGACCCTCTATAATAAACATTAGAAAAAACAAGGAAAACAGCTATAGAGGACAATCCTGGATCCCAGAGCTTCAAAGGAAAGGACAAAGAAGTAAATCAAATACTGATGAGAGGAAGAGACTGAATGAAAACAGTAAAAAAAAGGAATGGTATGCTGCTAACCAGCACAGCACAGCCATTTTGAATTATTGTAAGCAGTGCTTCCATCAAGCAAGAAGCAAATAACCAGCTTCACTTGTCCAAGACTGCACCAGCACCCACATCAGCAATCAGGAGACCACAGAGGTATGTCCTCAACTTTACTTTGCACAATCTCCTGGTGACCAGAGATGCAGCCCTTCCAAACCTCACCCATCCAGTAGCCAGTCAAACTCTCCCCCATTGCCAAGGCTGGTCTGCTTTTATTTTTTTAATTTTCTGCTTAGTTCTTCCATATTTCTGTCCCCCCCAAGACCAGAAGCCCCACCCCGGTAGCCACACACCAGTGCCTCTCCCCACCTTGCCTTAGACAGAAGTGCACTCTGTGGCAAAGTAAGAACCGTTTCTGTGCAGCCATGTTCGGTGGCTGGTGCTTTCAGTAGTACTGGGCTGACTTTTTCCTTCTTCTTTTTTCCTTCTTTCCTTCCTGTTAGTTCTTCCTTCTTCTTCTCCTCTTTGTTTTGTGCTTCTTTATTTTCTTTTGTTTCTTCTTCTTAAACCTATCATTTTTTTTATCCTTCTTTTCCTTCCCATCTTCCTGCCATGGTCAGCAACATTTGCCTCCACTGCCCCCCCGCCCACGGATGGTGGTGTAAGCTCTCCTTGAGGGAACCCCACATTCCTGCT
>NW_006921704.1:1866907-1872444 GCF_000298275.1 Orycteropus afer afer | reverse complement strand
TTCCATTCTTCTTCCTTTTTTATTGATGTGGCTGAATGAATCTTTCCTCTCACCAACTCTCCAGTTAGTACCACCCCTAACCCTCCATATGTGGTGATTGCATGCTCCCATGAAGTGAGTGGCACATTTCTACTGCAGCCATGTTTGGTGGTGTATCAGCACTAGCCTGGATTTGTTTCTTGTTTTGTTGTATTTCTTCTTCTTATTATTATTTTTAATTCCTTTTTCAGCTTTTTATTTCTTCTTAGATCTCACCCCCCCCCAGTTTTTTTCTTTTTTCTTTTTTTTTTTCTTTCTTTCTATCTTTCTGTAGCAGTTGGGACCCAGTGACTCTACTTAATCATACTCACCCACACCTGTTGCCCAACCCACCGGATGAATGTGACCACCCACTCCCGCAATACTGAATCAACAAAAGATGGCAGCCAACACCAGATCAGGCTGCACTCACTTATGCAGCCTAATCAGTGATCAGAGACATGCACCACAGGCCCACCTGCTACCAAAGCTACCTAGAAACAGGTGGTGAGTGCCCCAGTGCTGCCAAAGGAGCAACCAGAGTAACACAACCACCCTGTTTCCCAGATACTTTACAACAGACCAAATAAAAAACTCAGGCTGAAGAAAACAAATATAAAATCAGCAAACAGATACAATAACACTACAATGGCTCACAGATAAAAGGACCACTTTGTATCACTTACAATAAAAACAGAACAAGATGCTTCAAACAAGTAAGTAAAGTACAGGGCCAGAAAGTCTTCCAGAGGAAGAAATGCTAGTGGAATTATCTGATAAAGAATTCAAAAGAATTAGATTTAGTGACCTTCAGTGCATTCAAAAAGTTCAAGGAAACTACAGACAAAATCAATGAAAACAAAGAGAAAACTACAGAAGAATTCAGAAAAACAGTAAAAATCAAATTGAGAAAATAAATGGAAAACTATAAATCATACAAAAACAACAAATAGAAATCTAGAAGATTAATACTAAAATTCCAGAAAAGAATAATGCATTGGAAGGACAAAGGAGTAAAACTGACTAAATGGAACACATAAATAGCAAGAGTAAAGATAAATCTCTCATTTTATTTTGTGCCATTTTATCTGTCAACCTTGGGCTTGTTAACACCATTTTAACATCAATCTGTTAAAAGAACAATCAGAAAAAGAACAAAAAAAAAAAAAAAGAAAGATTCATTTCAGACACCATCAAGAGAAATAATTTATATATGATGAAAATTCCAGAATGGGAAGAGACAAAAAATTACCAAGAACATTGCTGAAGATTTGCTGGAAGAAAATTTCCCTAGAATCATGGAAAAGGACAATGAATAAGGAAGACCAAAGAAGAGTTGATGCTTTTGAGTTCTGCTGTTAGAGAAGAATGCTAGGAGTACCATGGTCTGGCAAAAGGACTAACAAATCTGTTCTACATGAAGTGCAGCCATAATGCTCTTTGGAAAGAAGACTTCGTCTCACCTACTTTGGTCATGTTGTCAAAAGGGACCATTCCTTGGAGAAGGGTCCCATGCCTGGTAAAGTGGAGAGTCAATGAAGAAGGAGAAGACCCTCACCAAGATGGATTGACACAGTGGCAGCAACAATGAACTCAGATAGAGCAAGGATTGTGAGGCTGGCACAGGAACAGGTAGTGTTTCATTTTGCCATGCACTGGGACGCTATAAGTCAGAGGCAACTCCACGGCACCTAACAACAACAACAACATTATGCAAGATGAGAAGACATGAATTCAACAAGCTCAATAAACCCCAAACAGGACAGACCCCAAAAGAACATCACCAACACGTAACATAATCAAACTTTTCAAAAGCAAAGACAAAGATAGAATCCTGATAGCAGATTGGGAAAAATGAAAAGTTATCCACAAAAGAGAACCAATAAGACTAAGCTCTGATTTCTCAGCAGAACCCATGCAGACAAAAAAAAACAATGGGATGACATATAAAACTGAAAAAAAAAAAAAAAATGCTGCAAATCAGGAATTATATATCCAGCAAAACTGTTTCTCAACTACAATGGTGAAATTAGGACATTGCTCCAATAAACAAATTAACAGAATTTGATACAAAACCAACTTTATGAGAAATGCTAGGATTCATCCAGACAGAAAACCACCAATGGAAGATAAAAAACGGACATTAAGACAAATAGCAATATTTCCTGGAAATCAACTCAGATATATAAGTATCAAAAAAAAAAAATGACAAGAGAGAAAATAGGGAACCAGAGTGTGCTAGTTAAATTTGTATGTCAACTTGACTGGGCCTGGTTGAGTGGCTGGGCAGCTGGTGGCGGTTGTTCCCCATGGTGAGACTAGCGGTCAACTCCATGGTGGGATCTACCACAAGAAGCTGAGTGGTTGCTTTTGGGATGTGGTCTGCTTCCTGTGTGTAGGGAGAGGCCTTGAGGATAGTCTCTAGCTTATGGCACATTTGGACCCTGCAGGTAGCCGTGTTGTTGTTCAGCAGCCTGCCACATTCTGCCAACCCTGGGACTTACAATGGACTTCAATAATGGCCTGTCATGTGGTTTGGTAACATCGGGACTATGCCATTGTATTTGTCGACCTTGGGCTTGTTAGCCTCAGCAGCCAGTGGGTGCCTGAGTGAAAAGATGCCTTTAGCTTCAGTGGGCCGGAAACAAGAGGCAGAGCTGAAGCCCAAGGTTGAGGGGCTTTCACACAGCCCTTAGAGCTTGGCACTTTGAACTCAGACTTCTAGCCTCTCAAACTGTAAGAGAATAAACTCCTGTTTGTTCAAGCCATCCCATTTGTGGTAAATTCCTGTCAGAGCGGCACTAGGTAACCAGAACACAGAGACTGTAATTTGTAAATAATGGTGACTACCAAGCAAAAAGAGGGCATAAATGATGTAATTATAGAACTTCCAAATGGAGAGAAATCAAGATGATATCAAGATAGAATGGACTGCTTTAAACTTGGGAAGATAATAAATTACATTGTAACTGTAATGGAAATTAATAAATCTTCACATCAAAAGAAGAAAGAAAATAAATCACTAAGTCTCAGTAAACACTAAAACAATAGCAACAAAGGAAATGATTAGAGAAATCCAAAAGCAAAATGAGCTCTGCACAGAAAACTGTTAACAAAGAAATCTACAAAAAAAAAAAAAGGCAGCAGTAAATTTGTACCTTTTGATAATTACATTGAATGTAAATGTACTAAATGCACCAATCAAGACACAAAGAGTATCAGAATTGATAAGAAAACATGACCCATCGATATGCTAACTAAAACACACCTTAGACAGAAAAACAAAAATAAGCAAAAAAAATCAGACAGAAAAACATAGCAAGAAAATTACAATGAAAAAAGAGCAAGAGTAACAATATAAATTTCTCATAAAATAGACTTTAAAGTAAAAACCAGCAAAAGAGGTAAGAAAGGCCATTATATAATGATTAAAGAGTCAATTGAACAAGGGTACATAACCATAAAGAGCCCCAAAGTACATAAATCAAACTTTAACAGAAATGAAAAGAGAAATAAACAACTCCACAGTAACAGCAGACTATATTATACCACTTCCAATGAAAGACAGAACAACTAGAAAGAAACTCAACAAAGATAACAGAAGACCTAAACAACACAAATCAACCAATTAGACTCTATAGATATATACAGAACACTCCAACCAACAATACAACATACATGTTTTTGAAGTGTACATGGATCTTTCTCCAGAAAATACAATATGTTAGGCCACAAAGTAAGCTTCAGTAAATTTGAAAACACTGAAATATTACAAAGCATCTTCTCAGATGATAATGCTATAAAATTAGAAACCAGCAAGAAGATCAACGGGAAAAAAAAAAAAAAAATCAAACACACAGAAACTGATCAACACCCTGCTTAAGAATACTGGGTAACAGAAGAAAGAAAAAATGAAATAAAAATATTCCTTGAGGAGATTCAAAATGGAGTCTCGCCAGTGAGCAGCACACTTTTACCCTCTGACATCTAAGGTCTTGGAAAACTAGGCACAACAGTTTGAATCAAGAACCTGGGTGCTCTGAACAGCTCACTGAATCAGAGTGCATCAAACACAGAGCAGCAGAATTAGAGAAAAGGCAAAGGGAGAATATTTAGGAAAGAGCTACTGGCGGAGAACAGACAGGCACCCGAGAGAGGCACTGCAAACCTTTCTGGAGCAGTCACTGTGTGCCGGGCAAGGACGGCCACCTGAGATCCCCGAGCCAGGAAGGAGGATGCCTTACAACAACATACCAGTGACCACTCTAATATTCTGGTGGGCAGCGGTGGAGACCCGCCTCTAGCATCTGATTTTGATTTTTTTTGGAGGTAATTTGGGTCTTCTGGGAGCTGGCTGACACAGCCAATGTTGCTGAGATTTGGCACAGAACTTACTGTTGTGACTGGAAGGCTAGCTCCCTCCCTTCCCAGCAGGTCACAGAGTGTGCTGGAATCAGACTGGGAGACATCATGCTTTTCTTTGTCACAGAGATTGGGACCGCAGGTCACTAGCAGCTACTCCTCCGACCCAAACACAGATAAAACTGTGTGCGTCTTTGGCGCCGCAGCTGGGAGTATCACAGATGGGCTCCAGAGCCAGCCATCAGTGGTCTGGTGGGATTCCGTCAGTACCACGGGCAAATGGAACAGGGAGAGTGAAGAAATGGCAGTCCTTGGAGCCATTCTTTGGAGCTGTGGGGCCGCAGAGGCGGGATCTTTGAGTGTGCCTGAAATTGGCAGAAATTTGCAACACTCTAACAAAAGGAATCTTTCCTGAGATTGAGCCCAGTCTTCCAAATCATCTTCAATAATAGCCTAATCAAAGCCCTAGAAACCGACCCTATCAACACCAAGCTTTCCTTCTTCTGCTCCCACCTTCTCCGCCAATATCTTCACTCACTCAACAGAAGAAAGTATATTCAGCCAATTACCATAAAACCTCCCACTTCGAATTCTAAACCCTCTTTACGAAAAAACAGAAACACTTATACACACTACACACAGTGACTCCACCATCACAAAGAAAACAACAGAGTAACCTAATACACTTGAATCAATAATAAAATAAAACATACCAGCTTCACCTTTTCAAAATATTAAACTGTAAAACCAAGACAAAACAAATCAACATATAACCAGCAGCCAGTGACAACCTAAAGAGACAGTGCTCTACCAGATTCCAAGAGCTTAAGAAGAGGTTCTGCTTTACAGTAACCCCAACAACTCTTTGGATGTGCACTGCATGACTGAAAAGGTCTTAGTTTACACCTTTTTTTTTTTTCTCTCTCTCTCGTGGTTAAACCCATCCCTTGCTTTTTTGTTGTTGTTGTTGTTTGTTTTGGTTTTGGTTTTGTTCTGTTTTGTTTTGTTTTTGCTTTTTTACTTTTTTCTTTTGTAGTGTTGGTTTGTTTCTTTGTGTGTTTTCTTTATTCTTTATTCTCCTTCTCTATCTTTTTTCCACTCAGTGACCTATCCCCAGATATTGCAGATTTATCTGTTTTCTTCCTCTTTCTTTTTTT
>NW_006921704.1:1865133-1865777 GCF_000298275.1 Orycteropus afer afer | reverse complement strand
GAGAAGACAATGGGATGGTACCTATAAAACCCTGAAAGAGAAAAATTTTGAACTAAGAATTATATACCCAGCAAAATTGTCCCTCAAATATGATGGTAAAATTAGGAGATTTCCAGAAAATCAGAAACTAAAGGAATTTGTTAAAACCAGACCAATCTTACAAGAAACGCTAAAGGGAGTACTTTCAACAGAGAACCCAAAATAGCAAATAACAACCAACCATTAATATACATAAGATGACATATCTCAGAAACCATAGCTATGGACATATCCAAAGTAAAATGAGCTTCCAAGATTGTAAACAGGAAACCAGGGACATCCATTGGCAAGTGAGGAAAACTACAAACAAAAAGAGGGAAAAGACTGTGTAGTTACAGAACTTGTAAATGGTGAGGAAGTTAAGAGACTTGCAAGAAAGAATAGACTGTTCTAAACTCAGGGAGAAAATTATAAATCATAGGGTAACCTCAAAGAAAAATGATAAGCCTTCAAATCACAATAAAAAAGAGGATAAACAAAAATACTCAGCAAATACTAAATCAACAAAAAAAAGGAAATGATAACAGGATTCATAAACATAATGAGCTCAGCACAGAAAATAATATGGAACAAAGAAACCAAGGAAACCATGAAAAAACACATAA
>NW_006921704.1:1847025-1861618 GCF_000298275.1 Orycteropus afer afer | reverse complement strand
GTCCATCAACTGAGGAATGGATATCCAAACTATGGTACATACACACAATGGAATACTATGAAACGCTACAGAATAATGTAGAATCTGAAAACACTGCATAACATGGATGAACTTGGAGGACATTATGCTGAGTGAAATAAGTCAATCACAAAAGGACAAATATTGTATTAATCAGTTATTGTAATAGTCAAGGAAACACTTATCTATGGAAGGTCATTTTCTTTGTTGGTTACCATGGGTAAGGGGAGAGAATACTGTTAGATAGAGATAAGTTTTGATTTGGGTGAAGAAAGGGCAATGTACCAAATGTGAGTCATCAATATAGTGGCATTGAGGAAGAGAAAGACAGAGAGAGGTACGTGGGAAGTACAGACAACAAAGATGAACCCTTTTGCACATATAGCACGGCGTGGTCAGTAAAGGCAAACACAGGTATATGGGTAGATAAATGGGTGGACAGGCTGAAATACTAGATATGTATATGAAGTGGAGAGTACACCCAAGAACATGTATAGGGTTGGCAGACAGTAGCCCAATAACCTTATGTGTATGATCTGAATTCCCAGGTGTATAATGGGGCTGACAGGGGCAAGGCTGTAGTCACTGCTTGGCCACAGCCAGCTACCCAGAGGGACTGAGTAGTTGAACCTGTGGGCTCAGGACCATAGTCACAGAGGACATGAAGCTGAATTGGCATAACATACTACACAAAGCATTGTTCAACCTTCTACTGTGGCGAGTAGTGACTGAGATCTTAAAAGCTTGCAAGCTGCCATCTAGATGCAACGATGGGTCTCTCCTCATCCAGAGCCAAAAAAATGAAGAAAACCAAAATTCACGGACACAATTAGTCCTAGTGACTGATACACCATCCGATCTGCAGCCTATACGACGATGAAATCAGAAGAAATAGATGGTGCTCGGCTACTACACTTGGAAGAGGATCTTTGTAGGAGATCCTGGATAGACAGGGGGAGCAATGTGGAACAAAACTCAAAATCATTTGGGAAAAAAAAAAAGCGGGGAACAGGTTTGCTGGCCCGATCAAGCCTGGTGGTACCACTGAAACTATGGCCCCTAGCTGCCCTTCAGGTCCAAGCCTGTGGCTTCCAGCCAAACAACAGACAGGAATTCTAGTTGAGCATTTACCTGAGGTAGATACACTCCTTGGAGAGAACAAGCAAGAGAGAAAGAAGGGCTGTTAAGGCACAGGGAGACAGCTCAGGGGGTAGGAATGCATGGAGGGATAAACACAGAGAAGAGGTAACTATCGGGAAGAAGTGGGAGGGGAGATATTGCATTGTGCTAAATTATGGTCAATGTCATGAGACAAAGTATATGTGATCTGCTGTACAGAATGTATATTTACTCTGTAACTTTTCACCCAAATCACAAAAAAAATATATATATATATATATATATATATATATATATTCCTTGAATCAAAAAAAAAAAGCCTTTGTGACAGAGAAATGCATGACCCAGAGGACAATTTATAGCATTAAACCCACAAATTTTTTTTAAAAGGAATCAAAATCAATACCTTAACCTAACATTTCCAACTAGTCCAAAAATAAGAATAAAAAATGCCTACAGTCAGGCAGAAACAATCCTATAATCACCTAAATAATGGACATAATAAAGATTTGAGGAGTAATAAATGAAACAAAAAAATAGAATTAACAAGACTAGAAGTTGGTTTTTTTTAGAAAGGATTAATAAAATTGACAAACCACTGACAAATTTAATAAGGGTAAAGATGTGAAGATGCAAATAACACAAATAAGAAATGAAATAGACAATGTCACTATAGAACCTACTGAAATAAAAAGGATAATGACAGAATACTATGAAGAACTGTACACTGAGAAATTTGAAAGCTGAGAAGACATGGACAAACTTCTAGAAACATAAACATACCACCTGCTCAAGCTAACACAATCTGAGGTAGAAATTTGAATAGATGCATCTCAAAGGAAGAAAGAGAACAAATTATAAAAACACTCCCAAACAAAAAAAGAGACGCAGCGCAGACAGCTTTATTGGTGAATTCTACCAAGCATGCAGAGAGGAGCTGACATCAATACTACTCAGGCTATTCCAGAACACAGAAAAGGCTGGACTACTACTACACTCATTCTATCAAGCAACTATAACTCTGATACCAAAACCAGGCAAAGACATCACTATTTAAAAAAACAAAACAAAACAAAAAACAGCCAATAGACTTCAACGACAAAACAAAAATATCCCAACCAAAACACCAAATCCACTGCCATCGGGTCTGACTCACAGCAACCCCTCCTTGGGTTTCTGAGGCAGTATCCCTACAGAAGTAGATTGCCAATCTTCCTTCCAAGGAAAGGCTGGTGGATTTGAACCGCAAGCCTTTTAGTTAGCAGTCAAATTTCTTAGGGACTACGCCATCAGAGCTCTTCTGTAGCACCTGGTATTCGCAGGCCATCTCCTATCCAAGTACTAACCAGGCCCGATCCTGCTTAGTTTCCAAGATCAGACAAGATCAGGCATGTTAAGGGTGGTATGGCTGTAGAAAAACAAGAATATAATACACCATAAACAAATGGGATTCATATCAGATATTCAAGCATGTTTCTACATTACAAAAACAATCAATATAATCCACCAAATAAATAAAACAAAGGAAAAGACCTTGCACATGATCATTTCAATCAGTGCAGAAAAGGTATTTGAAAAATCTAATAACGATTCTTGATAAAAATGCTCAGCAAAATAGGAATAGAAAGGAAATTTCTCAACGCAATTAAGGGCATATACACAAAACCAACCAAAACCAAACCAAACCTACTGCCGTTGAGTCTGATCTGACTCATAGCGACCCCTCCTTGGGTTTCTGAGGCAGTATTGCTATGGAAGTAGATTGCCCAACCTTCCTTCCAAGTAGTGGTTGTTGGGTTTGAACTGCCAGCCTTCTGATTAGCAGTCAAATGCCTTAGGCACTACACCACCAAAGATCCCCTTTGCACCATCACGGCTCCCTAACAAGGATGCCCTTTATAAATACTTCTATTCAATACTGAATTAGAAGTCCAAGCCAGACCAATAAAGCAAGAAAGGGAAATAAAAGGCATACAAATTAACAAAGAAGTAAAACTATCTCTATTTGGAGATGATAGGATCCGACTAAAGGCACTTGACTGCTAACCAGAAGGCTGATGGTTCAAACCCACCAGCCACTCCTCAGAAGGAAGATGGGGCAATGTACTTCCGTAGTGATACTGCCTCAGAAACCCAAGGAGGGGTCGCTATGAGTCGGGTCCGACTTGACAGCACATACCAACACAACAACAACAGCATCCAACACACAGAAAATCCAAAAGACTCAACAAGAAAACTACCTGGAAGGCTAAATAAACAAGAAAACTAAATAGAAGGCTTTAACAAAATGGCAAGGTACAGCATCAACATAAAAATAAGTAGGATTCCTCTACAGCAACAAAGAGAACTCTGAAAACAAAATTAAGAAAACAATACCATTTAAAATAAGACCCAAAATATGAAATAATTACAGATAAATCTAAACAGAGCTATAAAAGAGTTCTACAATGAAAACTACAAAACACTACAACAAGAGAGCAAAAGAGATCTACATAAATAGAAGAACAAACCATGCTCAGGGAAATGAAGACTTAGCATTATAAAAATAATAATAATACCCAAAGGTATCTACAGATATAATGTAATCCCAATTCAGATTAAATCATCATTTTTTAAAGGATGGAAAAAGTAATTACCATATTTATATTGAAAGAAAATACTCCACAGATAAGCAAAACACAACTAAAGAAGGACAAAGTAGGAGGCCTCACACTCCCTGATCTCAAAACAAACTCTACAATCACAGTAGTCAAAAAACCTGGTATATCAAAGAGCCTGGTATTGGTATAATCACTAATATAGAGGCCAAAGGAACAGAATTGAGAATCTATCAGTAAATCTACCCACCTACAGACAGTTGATCTTTGACCAAGGTTAGAATCCATTACATAGGGAAGAGATAATCTCCTTATCAAATGGTGCTGGCAAAATTGAACATCCACGTGCAGAAAAATGAAACAGTATCCACATCTCAGAAGCTCTGGTGGCATAGTGCCTAAGGCATTTGGCTGCTAACCAGAATGCTGGCGGTTCAATCCCATCAGCTACTCCTCTGAAGGAAGGTTGGGCAATCTACTTTCATAGTGATACTGCCTCAGAAACCCAAGGAGGGGTTGTTATGAGTCTGATCCAACTCAACAGCAGTATGTTTGGTTTGGTGTTTTGGTTATCCACATCTCACACCATATACAAAAACTAAATCAAGATGGATCAAATACCTAAATGTAACAATTAAAGCTATCAAAGAAAAAAATAGGGGCAAACTTATGGGATCTAATACATGGCACAAAAACACTATCGAGCACAATTAAAATAGCACAAACATGAGCAGACAAATTACATAACTGGGACCTCCTACAAATTAAACACCCATGTGCAACAAAAGATTCTTCTCAAAAGAATGAAAAGAGAACACATGGAGTGAGGAAAAAAAGTTGGCAATGATATATCAGACAAGTGACTAATATTTAAAATTTATGCAAAATGTCAATAGGTTAATGAAAAAAAAGACAATTAAATTGAAAAATGGGCAGAGGACATCAACAGACACTTCAATAAAGAAGAAATTCAGGCAGCTAATAAACACATGAAGACATATATGCACTCATTAGCCATTAAACCAAACAAACTCACTGCTGTCAAGTCGATTTGACTCATAGTGATCTGTCCTGGGTTTCTGAGGCGGTATCTCTATGGAAGTAGATTGCCCAATCTTCCTTCTGAGGAGTGGCTGGTGGGTTTGAACCACCAGCCTTCTGGTTAGCAGTCAAATGCTTTAGGCACTACACACCAGAGCTCCCATTAGAGAGATACAAATCAAAACCACAATAAGATATGATCTCACCCTAGCATTAACAGCAAAGTTCGGGGGAAAAAAAAAAAAAAAAAAACATAAAGGCAAGGGTGTGAAGGGATTGGAATTCTCATACACTACCAGTGGGACAGTAAAACGGTACAAGCACTGTGGAAAATGGTATGGAGCTCACTTAAGAAGTTGGAAATACAAAGAAATAGCATATAATCCAGCATTCCCACTACTAGGTATATAAACCAAGTATGTCCTAGAGAAAAAAGAGCTGTGACTTGATCAGATAAATGCACACTCACTTTCATCACGACATTATTCACAGTAGCAAAGAGATGGAAACAACCTAAGCTCTCATCAATGAATGAGTGGATAAACTACAGACATTGACCCAAAGGAATGCTACAGAATGTTAAAGAATAGGAATTAATTTGTAAAACACGTCTTGACGTAAATGAATCTGGAGGACGTTATGCAGAATGAAATTAGTCAACTGGAAAACAACAATTATTGAGTACTGGTAAGATGGCAGAATAGGCAGAC
Organism: Orycteropus afer afer; assembly: GCF_000298275.1. Lineage (NCBI taxonomy): Eukaryota > Metazoa > Chordata > Mammalia > Tubulidentata > Orycteropodidae > Orycteropus > Orycteropus afer. The sequence continues at coordinate 1,856,133 of NW_006921704.1, read as the reverse complement.
AAGCTATACAGACCCTCTTCCATAAATAAAAGAGAAACCAATTGACAGAAATACAGAAGATAATCATGGAGCCGTGAGCTTTGAAAGACTATACAGAAGTGGATTGCTAACCAGTGGCGGTTCAAACCCACCAGCCACTCCTCGGAAGGAAGATGGGGCAATCTACTTGCATAGTGATACTGCCTCTGAAAACCAAGGAGGGGTCACTATGAGTCGGGTCCGACTTGACAGCACATAACAACAACATATAGAAGTGGATTAGGCACCAACTAGTGAAAAAACTTAAATGAAAACAGTGAATACAGAGATGGATGGAGCTACGAACTGTCAGCTACTCTGATAGCACCAACAACCTGAATATTTTCAAGTGGAGTAAGGACCTGAGAGTTGAACTGAAGAACAGCCCTGGTTGCCAAGGGCTGCAGGAATGACTACACTGATGGCCGATGACTAGGAAGGGAAATAGGATGGAGGGAGACAACCTAACCTGTGGAGTTTTGGCAGTCTAGATGGCACAGCCACTTTGATTGTTTACAAGAGGTGGCCATTTTGGGTATTAAAAGTGACCGAGGGCACAGTCATTTTTAATGTTTACAAACGAAGGCCATTGTGGATATTTAAAGTGTCCAAGGTCGCAGCCATTTTGAATGTTTACAAGCAATGGCCATTGTGGATATTTAAAGCGACAGTATTCTCATTCAGATTGCAGGGACTTTAGAATAGTGTCTGTTTCCAAAGACAGGAGGGACAAATAGTAGGCTGACAATGGCAAAGAAGACATGTGGTGAGTGCATAAGTGCTGTCAACTAGCAAAAAGAGGAGCACAGTACCCTGCTTAAGTAGATATAAAACACAAGGCAAACAAAAATTGTGGGCAAGTCATTCCAACAAATGATCACCGATTAAATATAAACACAAAAACTTCACAATGTCTCAGAGACAACAGAGCATCACAGTCCACACAAAGAAGCACGATAAAGCAAGTGAAACAAGGGACCAGGATAAAGACCCAGAACACATCCCTGAGGAAAAAGGAGAATTGGAACTCCCTGATAAGGAATTTAAAAGAATTATACTTAGGTACCTTCAATGGACTGAGAGACAGATCAAGGAAAATACTGACAAAATTGAAGAAAATACAGAGAAAACCCTAGGACAATTTTGAAAGACAATACAAGACCAAAATGACAAAATAAATAAAAAATTAGAAATGATACAAAATATACAGATAGAAATCTAGAAGACTAATACCAAATTTTCAGAAATAGATAACCCATTGAATGGGCAAAGGAATAGAATCAAATCAATGGGTGACAGAATTAGACTGAAAAAAAAAAAAAACCTCAATACTTCTTTGGAAAGGGAACAATCAGAAAAAAGATTAAAAAAAAAAAAAAATGAAGAAAGCCTAAGGTTCATGTGGGATAGCATCAAAAGGCATAACCTATGTGTAATCAGAATTAGAACAGGAAGAGACAAATAAAACCACAGAGAAAATTGTCAAAGATTTGTTGGAAGAGAATTTCCCTGGTATGAAGAAAGACGAGAATATATCCATTCAAGAAGTCCAATCATCCCCAAACAGGATAGACCCCAAAAGAAAATCACCAAGACATATCATCATCAAACTCTCCAAAAGAAAGAAAGAATCCTGAAAACAGAATGGGAAAATCGAAAGGCTACCTACAAGGGACAGTAAGGCTAAGTTCAGATTTCTCAGCAGAAACCACACAGGCAAGAAGACAATGGGATGGTATATATAAAACCCTGAAAGAAAAAAAATTTTCAACCAGGAATTATACTTCTAGCAAAACTGTCCCTCAAATATGATGGTGAAATTAGGACATTTCCAGATAACCAGAAATTAAGTGAATTTGTTAAAACTAGAACAACTTTACAAGAAATGCTAAAGGGAGTCCTTTGGACAGAGAACCAACAAAGCAAACAACAACTGACCATTTACACACATGATGACATAACCCAGAAACCAACCCAGTTGCAGAAGTATCCAAAATAAATAAGCCTATACAATTCTGAAGAGGGAACCAGAGACATCAATTGAGAAATGAGGACAACTGCAAATGAAAAAGAGGGGGAAAATGTGTAGTTACAGAACTTCTAAATGGTAGGAAAGTCAAGCAACTGCTAGAACACACTGCTCCAAACTTGGGAAGAAAACTATAGATCACAGGGTAACCTCCGAGCAAAATGATAAACCTTCACATCAAAATAAAAAAGAGGATCAGCACAAATATTTAGCAACACTAAAACAACAGAAAAGAAGGAAGTGATAATATGACTCATAAGCAAAACAAGCTCAGCACAGAAAATTATATGGAACAAAGAAATTAGGAACACCATGAAAAAGCACATAACAAAATGAAAGCAACAGATTCATACTTGTCGATAATTACACTACCAAGAGAGTAAAAAGAGAACCTACAAATTGAGAAAAAATATTCAGCAACAACATATCTGACAATTTATAAAAAAACTCCAACAACTCAACAACAAAGAAGATTAACAATTCGATTAAAAAAAAGGCAAAAGACATGAATAGATAATTCACCAAAAAGGATATTCAGGCAGCCAACAAATACATGAAGAAAAGAGACATTCTTCTGTGGATCAGGATTCTGTTGTGCTGCCTACAACTGTTTGTGAGCGAACAATCCACCACTCGGCCTGGAGATCTTGGATTTGTCACTCAGTTGGAGTCAAAAGCCAGTGTACTGCCTGCCAACCTTGAGCTCCTCAGCCCCTGCAGCTGCAAGAGTCAGGAAAGCCTCCAGCTTGACGTTTGATCTAAGAACTTTGGACTTGTCAGCTTCTATAAGTGTGTGATTCATTTTCCTAAGATAATTTTCTCTCTCCCTCTATATATATTAGCTTTACTGGTTTTGTTTCTCTAGAGAACCCAGTCTAACACAACATGGATGAACTCTGGAGGACACTATGCTGAGTGAAATAAGTCAATCATAGAAGGGCAAATATAGTATTAGTTCATTACTGTAAAAAGTCAAGGAAAGATTTATATACAAAGAGAAACTTTCTTTGTTGGTTACCAGGGATGGGATGGGAGGGGAGGGAACACTGGAAAAAAATAAAAAATAAAAAAAACCACTGACTCATGTCACTTTAGTTTTGTGTATTTCACTGTACATAAATTATGTTTCAATAAAATGTATTAATAAAAAAAAGAACAATTATTACGTTAGATCACTTCCATAAACAGTTAAGAAAAGTTTGACACACAGAAAAAAATCATTCTTTGAGGGTTACCAAAGGTTGGAATATTATATCAGACAATGTTTCACTGATATTCATAAGGTTTCACTGACCAATTATTTAAGAAGTGGATGGCTCCTTCCTTCTTCCAAGTCTAGTCAGGAAGCTCCACTGACGTGTCCACTGTGGGTGACCCTGCTGGTATTTGATATACCAGTGGCACAGCCTCCAGCCTCACAACAACATAGAAGCCACCACAGTATGACAAACTGACAGATTAGTGGTGGGAACGCTTCTTAATCATAACCAAACACTTGGAGGGAATGAGTCCCTGAGCATGAAGGCTCAGGATCAGAGTCCCGAGGGATACTAAGCTCAGCTTATGATTAGCCATCTAAGGTAACTATGGGTCTCCCCCCTCCAAAGCAAAGCAGAGTGAAGAAAATCAAAGATGCAAGGAAACAATTAATCCAAAGGACTAAAGGACCACATGAGCACCAGTCTCAGCAAACCAGAGACCAGAAAAACTAGATCGTGCCTGGCTAACACTGCTGACCACTCTGAAAGGGATCACAAGAGGAATTCCCATATGGAGTGGAAGAAAATGTGCAACAAAACTTAAACTTTAAAAAAAAATAGTCTTTCTGGTCCTGATGGAGACTGATGGAGCCCCCAAGACTATGGCCCTTAGATATGCTTCAAGTTAGAAATTGAACTTAACCTCCATGCTTCAACTATTAACCAAATGATTCACCTATAAGGTAAAAAGTAATACCAGGAGCATATTCACTGACTGAAACAATCAAGCATATGAGATCAGGACTATAGGATATTCCCAGGGATAGAGCTAGGAAAACAGGAAGAGAGGGGAAGGAAGGACAAAGAGAAGGGGTAGGAACAGGGATGAAGTGGGAAGAATGCTGTTATAGTGTGGGGATTGCAGTAAATGTCACAAAACAGAATGTGTATGGATTGTTGAATGGAAAACAAATTTTCTGTGTACATGTTCACTAAAATCACAATTTCCATATGTGTATATGTGTGTGTGTGTGTTTGTGTATAGTGGTAAAAATAAATATGTTCAAACATGCATATATGTTTTCTACACACACACACATAGTAGTGAACTACCACTCACTGATCAGTTCATCATATTATGGTGGCTTTTGTTGCTATGAGGCTGGAAGCTATGCTGCTGGTATTTCAAATACTAGTAGGGTCACCCATCATGGACAGATTTTAGCAGAGTTTCCAGATCAAGACAGACTAGGAAGAAGGAAGGAGCCATTCACTTCTGACAAACTGGCCAGTGAAAAAATTATGAATAACACTCTTATATATTACTGGAAAACTTTACGCATACTCCTGAAACACTGTCTGACACACAGCTGGAAGATGAGCACTGGTTGGTGGAAGACGGTCAAAATAAGACTAGGGAAGAGCGGCCCCCTCAAAGGAGAGCTGACCTTAATGCATGGATAGCATAAAGCTTTTGGGTCATCCACTGGCTGAAGGGGCACAACTCACAATGGGAAGAGACACCAGTAAACATTTCTTAATAATCAGAAAGGGGAATGCACGAAGTATGAATCTAAAAAAATGGGAAGTTGTCAAAAATGACATGGAATGCAAAAAGATAGATATTATTAGTAAGCTGAAATTGACTGGTATGGGTCATTTTGAATGAGACAATTATATGATCTACTATATCAGGAATGACAAATTAAAGAAGAATGGCACTGCATTTATCATCAAAAAGACTGTTTTAAGATCTATCCTGAAGTAGAGTACTGTCAGTGATAAAATCCATACACCTACAAAGAAGAACAGTGAATACTATTATTGAACTTTATGCACCAACAACTAAAATCAAAGATGAAGAAATTGAAGAATTTTACCACTTTTGCAATCTGAAATTGACCAAACATGCAATCAAGATCTATTACTGATTATTGGTGATTGGAATGTGAAAGCTGAAAATGGAGAAGAATCATCGGTAGTTGGTAAATATGGCCTTGGTGATATAAATAATACCAGAGATCACATTACAGAATTTTACAACAACAATGACTTGTTCATCGCAAATACCTTTTTTCATTAACGTAAACAGCCACTATACACATGAGCATAGTGAGACAGAATACACAGGGATCAGATTGACTACATGTGCAGAAGGAGGTGATGGAAAACCTCATTATCATCAGTCAAAACAAGGCCAGGAGCTGAGTATAGAACAATCATAAATTGCTCAAAAGCAAGTTCAAGTTGAAGCTGAAGAATATGAAAAGATGACCATGAGAGGTAAAATATGACTTTGATTAAATCCCACCTGAATTTAGAGACCATATGAAGAATAGATTTGATGCCTTGAACACCAGTAACCAAAAACCAGACGAATTGTGGGATAACTTCAAGAACATCATACATTATGAAATTAAACAGTCATTAAAAAGACAGGAATGGAAGAAAAGACCAAAAATGGATGTCAGAAGATACTCAGAAACTTGCTCTTGTGAGAATATTAGCTAAAGAGAATGGAAGAAATGATGAAATAAAAGCTGAACAAAAGATTTCAAAGGGCAGCTCAAGAAGACAAAGTAAAATACTATAATAAAATGTACAAAGACCTGGAGTTAGGAAACAAAAAGGGAAGAATACCAAGAACATTGGCATTTCTCAAGCTGAAAGAACTGAAGAAAAAAATCCAAGCCTTGAAATGCAATACTCAAGGTTTCTATGGAAAAAAATATTGAATGATGCAGAAAGCATCAAACAGGATGGAAGGAACACACAGAGTCACTACATCAAAAAGAACTGATGGATGTTCAACTATTTCAAGAGGAGCCATTTGATAAAAAACCAATAGTATTAAAATACTTCCAAGCTTCACTGAAGTAACTGGCAAAAATAAGGCTCCAGAAATTGACAGAATACCCATTGAGATGTTTCAACAAATGCAGTGCTGGAAGCACTTACACGTTTATGCCAAGAAATCTGGCTAACTGGTGAGAGGAGATTGATATTTGTGCCCATTCCAAAAAAGGTGATCAAAAAAGAATGTGAAAATTATTCAACAGTATCCTTAATATCATAGGCAAGTAAAATTTTGCTGAGGATAATTCAAAAACAGTTGCACCTAAAGAATAATGCAGAATCTGCAAAACACCACAAAATGTGGATGAACTTGGAGGACATTATGCTGAGGGAAGTAAGTCAATCACAGAAAGACAAATATTGCATTAGTCTGTTAATGTAAAAAGGCAAGGAAAAGTTTATATATGGAAGGAAATTTTCTTTGTTGGTTACCAGGGGTAAGAGGAGAGGGGTGGGAACACTGTTAGATACACAGAGACAAATATTGATTTGGGTGAAGAAAAAGGACAATGTACCAAATGTGAGTGATCAACATGGTGGCATTAAGAGGAAGAGGAAGACAAAGAGAGGTGCATAGGAGGTAAAGACCACAAAGATAAATCCTTTTGCACATATAGTACTGCATCATCAGTGATGACAAACATTGATATAACGGTGGATAAATGGCTGAACAAACTGAACATATTAGGTATGTCCATGTATGGGGGAGTGTGCCCATGACCATGTATAGGGTTGGCAGACAATGTTTCTACAAGTGTATTTGTATGTTCTGTAAGAATTCCCAGGTATATAGTAGAGCTGACAAGGGACGAGGTTGTAGTCACGTCTTAGCCATAGCCAGTTACCCAGAGGGAACGAGCAATTGGGCATGTGGGCTCGGGACCATAGTCACAGGAAACATCAAGCTCAACTGGCATAACATACTACACAAAAACATTGTTCCACATCCTACTTTGGCAAGTAGCAACTGGGATCTTAAAAGCTTCCATGCAGAAGATAGAGGATTAGGCAGACAAGAGACACAGATCCTCTTCAACAAAGAAAAGAAAAACCAGTTGACAGAGATACAGAAGATAATCCTGGAGGCTTGAGGTTTGAAAGGAATTATACAGAAGTGGATTAGGCACCAACTGGTGGAAAAACCTGAACAAAAACAGTGAGTACAGAGACGGTCAGAGCTGCGGACTGTCAGCTACTCTGACGGGTCCGACAGTCTGAATATGTCCAAGTGGTGTTGGGACTGGAGAATTGACTTAAAGGTCAGCCCTGGTCACCGAGGGCTGCAGGCATCCCTGGTGGCCTATGGCTAGGAAGGGAAACAGCAAGGAGGGAAACAACCTGAGCTGTTGACTTTCCACTGTCCAGAGGGCGCAGCCATTTTGATTGTTTACACGTGTCAGCCATTTTGAATATTTAAAGTGATAGAGGGTGCATTCATTTTTAAATGTTTACAAGCGGCTGCCATTTTGGATATATAAAGTGACTGAAGGTGCAGCCATTTTGAATGTTTACAAGTGGCAACCATTTTCGATTTTAAAGTGATAGCATTCTCATTCAGATTCCAGGAACTAAGAACAGGCTCTGTTTGACAAGGTCAGCAGGGACATATGAAAGGCTGACAACAGGAAAGGAGACAGGTGCTAACTGTATGTATAAGTGCTGTCAACTAGTGAATAGAGGAGCACAGAACAGTACCCTGCTTGAGGAGATAACGTACAAAGAAAACGAAAATCATGGGCAAGTCACTCCAACATACAATCACCAATTAAATATAAACACAAAATGCCACAATGCCTCGGAGACAACAGAGCATCACTGTCCACCCAAAGAAGCAAGATAAAGCAGGAGAAATAAGGGACCAAGATACAGACCCAAAACATATCCCTGAGGAAGACGCAGCACTGGAACTCTCTGATAAGGAATTCAAAAGAATTATATTTAGGTATCTTCAACGAATTGAGAGACAGATCAAGGAAAACACAGAGAAAACCCTAGAACAATTCTGAAAGACGATACAAGAAAAAATGTCAAAATAAATGAAAAATTAGAAATGATACAAAATCTACACACAGAAATCCGGAAGATTAATACTAAATTTTCAGAAATAGATAAGACATTGAATGGCCAAAGGAGCAGAACTGAATCAATGGAGGACAGAATTAGGGACATTGATGACAAATACCTGAACCCTTTTTTAGAAAAGGATCAATCAGAAAAAAAGGTCAAAACAAAATGAAGAAAGCCTAAGGTTCATGTGACATAGCATCAAAAGGAATAACCTACATGTAATTAGAATTCTAGAACAGGAAGAGACAAAACCACAAAGAAAAAAATACCAAAGATTTGTTGGAAGAGAATTTTCCTGGTATGATGAAAGATGAGAATATATCCATTCAGGACGTCCAACAAACCCCAAACAGGAGAGACTTCAAAAGAAAATCACCAAGACATATCATCATCAAACTCATCAAAACCAAAGACAAAGAAAGAATCATGACAGCAGCATGGGAAAAACGAAAAGTTACCTACAAAGGGCAACCAATAAGACTAAGCTCAGATTTCTCAACAGAAACCATGCAGGTGAGAAGACAATGGAATGGCATACATGAAAGCCTGAAAGAGAAAAACTTCCAATCAAGAATTATGTACCAAGCAAAACTGTCCCTCAAATATAATGGTGAAATGAGGACATTTGCAGACAAGCAGAAATTAGGGGAACTTGTTAAAATCAGACCAACCTTACAAGAGATGCTAAAGGGAGCCCTTTGGACAGAGAACCAACAACAGTCAACAACAACTGACCATTAAAATACATAATGATATATATAACCCAGAAACCAACCCAGCTATTGAAGTATCCAAAGTAAATAAGCCTACAAGATTGTAAACAGGGAACCAGAGACATCAATTGACAAATGAGGACAACTACAAACCAAAAAGAGGGAAAAAACTGTGTCATTACAGAACTTGTAGATGGTAGGGGAGTCAAGACAACTACAAGATAGA
>NW_006921704.1:1837473-1846760 GCF_000298275.1 Orycteropus afer afer | reverse complement strand
ACTCCAACACCTCAACACCAAAGGAATTAACAATTCAATTGAAAAATGGGCAGAAGACATGAATAGACACTTCACCAAGGAGGATATTCAGGTGGTCAGCTAATACATGAAGAGATGCTCACAATCATTGGCCATCAGAGAGATGCAAATCAAAACAACAATGAGATACCGTCTAACCCCACCACTGCTGGCAAGGTTCAACAAGACAGAAAACAACAAATGCTGGTGGGGATGTGGAAAGAGTGGGACTCTCATACACTGCTGGTGGGACTGTGAAGTGATACAACCACTGTGGAAAGCAGTATGGCAATTCCTTAGAAAGCTGGAATTGGAGATACCATTTGATCTAGCAATCCCAATACTAGGTATATATCCTAGAGAGATGAGAGCCAGGACAGGGACAGATATATACACACTCATGTTCACTGCAGCACTATTTACAATAGCAAAAAGATGGAAGAAACCTACATGCCCATCAGCAGAAGAGTGGATGACCAAACTATGGTACATACACATAATGGAATGCTATGTAGCACTAAAGAACAATGTAGAGTCTGCAAAACACCACGTAATATGGATGAACTTGGAGGACCTTATGTTGAGTGAAATAAGTCAATCACAGAAGGACAGATATAGTATTAGTTCATTGTTGTGGTGGGTCAAGTAAAGGTTTATAGATGGAGGGAAACTTTCTTTGTTGTTTGCCAGAGGTGGGAGGGGAGTGCAGGGAACACTGCAAATAAATAAATAAATGCATTAACCATGTCATTTTAGTTTTGTGTATTTCACCATTCATAAATTATATTTCAATAAAATGCGTTAAAAAAAGCTTACAAGCAGTTATCTAGATGCAATGACACCTCTTTCCTCGTCCAGCACAAAGAAGAATGAAGAAAACTAAAGACACATGGAAACAATTAGTCCAAGAGATTGGTACACCATGCGATTCTCAGCCTAGATGACTATGAGACCAGAAGAACTAGATGGTACCCAGCTACCACTGTCAACCACTCAAAGGCGGATCTATGTAGGAGATCCTGAATAGAGTGAGAGAACAATGTAAAACAAAACTCAAAATCATTTTTGGGGAAAAAAAAAAAAAAGGACCAGGTTTGCTGGTCTGATGGAACCTGATGGAACCATTGAGACTATAGCCCCTGGCTTCCCTTCAGGTCTGGAATTGAACCCACTCCTGTGGCTGGAAGCCAAACAAAAATCAGGCATATGGGCTGAATATTTACATTAGGTAGATACACTCAATAGACAGATCAATCTTGGGAAAATAGAAGGGCTGTGTATGCACAGGGAGACAGGTCAGGGGCAAGAGTGTATGGGAGGGAAGGACACAGGGAAGAGGTAACTATGGAGAGGAAGTGGGAGGGGAGATGTTGCATTGCAGGAAATTGCAGTCAATATCATGAGAAAAAGTATATGTGAGCTGATGTATGGAAAGTGAATTTGCTCTTATAAACATTCACCAAATCCCAATAAAAATTGTAAGAAAAAAAAAATGGTTGCAGCAATATATTGACCAAGAACTTTCAAAATTCAAGTTGGATTCAGAAGAGGATGTAGAATGAGGAATATCACTGCTGATGTCAGTTGGATCTTGGCTGAAAGCAAAGAATACCAGAAAGATGTTTACCTGTGTTTCATTGACTACGCAAAGACATTTAACTATGTAGATCATAACATATTAGGTATAACAATGACAGGAATGGGAATTCCAGAACACTTAACTGTGCTCAGGAGGAACCTGTACCTAGACCAAGAGTCTGTCATACAAACAGAACAAAGGGAGACTGCATGATTTAAAATGAGGAAGGGAGTGCATCAGGTTTCCTTCTACCATACTTATTCAATCTGTATGCTGATCAAATAATCCAAGAACCTGGACTATAAGAAAAATGAGGCATCAGGATGAGAGAAATACTCATTAACAACCTGTGATATGCAGATGATACAACCTGCTTGCTGAAAGGAAAGATGACTTGAAGCACCTGCTGATGAAGATCAAAGACTACAGTCTGTACTATGGATTATACCACAACATAAAGAAAACAAAGAACTTCACAACTGGACCAATAAGAAACATCACAATAAATGGAGAAAATACTGAAGTTGTCAGTAGATTTCATTCTACTTGGATCCACAGTTACCCCCATGGAAAGAGCAGTGAAGAAATCAGATGACATATTGCCCTGGACAAATCTGATGCAAAAGACCTCTTTAAAGTGTTAAGGAACAAAGATGTCACTCTGAAGACTGAGGTGTACCCTGACCCAAGCCAAGGTATTTTCAATTGCCTCATATACATGTGAAAGCTGGACAATGAATAGGGAAGACCAAAGAAGGGTTGATGCCTTTGAACTGTGATGTTTGCAAAGAAAATTAAAATACCATGGACTCCCAGAAGAACAGACAAATATAGCCTGGAAGAAATGCAGCCAGAATGCTCCTTGAGAGAAAGAAGGACAGACTTCATGTGACCTACTTTTGGTCATGTTGTCAGAAGGGGCCATTTCCCGTAGAAGTGTATCAGGCTTGGTAAAGTAGAGGCTCAGCAAACAACAGGAAGACCTTCAATGAGATGGACTGACACAGGGGCTGCAATGATGGGCTTAAAGTATAGCAAGGACTGTGAGGATGGTGCATGACCAGGCACTGTTTCATTCAGCTGTACCCAGGGTTGCTATGTGTCAGAACTGAATCAACTGCAACCAAGAATATAACATAGTGGTGAAAACCAGAAGAAATACGTAAATGAATTAAATTCCAAATCTTTAGTAGAAAGACACCCACTCCCATCTCCATCCTTAAATTAACACATTTAGGATTAAATTGATTAGCTTTTTTAAAAGAAAGTTAAGTATGTAAGTCTACTCAAATTCAGAGATAAAATTTACCTTTAACTTGGATGTCATCCAATGCTTTGTATTCTGTACTCTTTATTGCTAGCTCCACACCATAGCCAGATAAATACATTTTCCGTGAGCTTGGTTTCTGTTCAAAAACATTTATTTGATAAAATGAGAAAATACTTAAACATCTTCTTTTAAAATCAGTATGATTGGTCTATTAGAACATTAAAATAAATTATTAAAACTTATTAATCAGCATGAAATAATGTTATTTGAGGCAACATTAAAACTCTCCCTACATATGCTACAGGAGTTCTGGTCACACAGTGCCTCAGGCATTTGACTGCTAACCAGAAGATTGGCAGTTCAAAGCCACCAGACACTCCACGGAAGGATATGAAGTAATCTATTTCCATAAAGATATACTGCCTCAGAAATCCAATGGGAGTCACTATGAGTCAGAATCAACTCAATGGCAGTGAGTTTGTTTTGGTTTTTACATACTCTATCAAGGAACCAGAATTTTCCAGATGACTACTTTACTTTCTGAAAATTTGCACATGACTGTTATTTTAATTACTCTCCTACAGTGAAAATGTATCTGATCTTTTCTGTTATACCATGACAATGTACTCAATCTGTCTCACAGTTGTTAATTAAGAGAGGATCCAATCAGTCAAATTTCACCAAAACTATCCTCCTTTAGGGGTTAGATATCCACAATATTTGCTAAACCAGCAAATGTTATTCATTTGCTTATTTTCTAGATGTAGGATAACTTGGATGTTGCCAACAGCAGATATTCCATTACTCTTCTGTCAGTTCATCATCCTGTGCTAGCGTGCATGTTCTGTGAGGCTGGAGGCTATGCCATCAGTATTTCAAATACCAGCAGGGTCGCTCATGGTGGAGATTTGTCAACGGAGATTCCAGACCAAGACAGAATCAGAAGAAGGAAGGGGCCATCCATTTCTCAAAGAATTGTCCAGCAAAAACCTTATGAATATTAGTGAAACACTGTCTGATACAGTACTGGAAAACTTTATGAACAGCTCTGAAACACTGTCTAATATAGGGCTGGAAGATGAGTCCCTTAGTCAGAAGGCACTCAAAATATGACTTGAGAAGAGCTGCCTCCTCAGTGTAGAGTCAACCTTAATGATGTGGATGGAATAAAGCATTCAGGACCTCCATTTTCTAATGGCATGACTCAAAATGAGAAGAAATAGCTGCAATCACCCATTAATAATCAGAACATGGAATGTACGAAGTATGAGTCTAGGAAAAGGGGAATTTATCAAAAATGAAATGAAATGCATATAAAGATTGATATGCTAGCCATTAGTGAGCTGAAATGGACTGGTTTTGGCCATTTTGAATCAACCATATGATCTCCTATGCTGGGAATAACAAAACTGAATGGCGTGGCATTCATCATCACAAGAATATTTCAAGATCTACCCTGAAGTACAATGCTGTCAGTGATAGGATAATATCCATATACCTACAAGGAAACCAGTTAATACAACTATTATTCAAACTTACACACCAACCACCAAATCCAAAGACAAGGAGATTCAAGATTTTTACCAACTTCTGCAGTCTGAAATTGACTAAACATAGATGTATTGATTATCTCTGATGATTCAAATGCAAAAGTTGGAAACAAAGAAGAATCACTGGTAGTTAAGAATATGGCCTTGGTGATAGAAATGATGCTGAAGATTGCATAATAGAATTTCACAGCACCAACAACTTATTCATTGCAAATACCTTTTTTCAACAACATAAATGGCAACTATACACATGGACTTCTCCAGATAGAATATACAGGAATCAGATCGATAACAGTTCGATATCTTCAGCTAAAACAAGGTCAGGAGTTAACTGTGGAACAGACCATCAATTTCTCATATGCAAGTTCAAGCTGAAGCTAAAGAAAATTAAAACAAGTCCACAAGAGCCAAAATAGGACCCTAATTATATCCCACCTGAATTTATAGACCATTTGAAGAACAGATTTGACGCACTGAACACCAATGACCGAAAATCAAATTGTGGGATGACATTAAGAACATCACCTATGAAGAAAGCAAAAGGTCATTACAAAGACAGGAAAGGAAGAAAAGACCAAAATGGATAATAGATGAGACTCTGAAACTTGCCCTTGAATGGAGAGTAACTAAAGCAAAGGGAAGAAATGACAAGATAAAAGAGCTGAATGGAAGATTTCGAAGGGCAGCTCGAGTAGACAAAATCAATTATTATAATGAAGTGTGCAAAGACCTGGAGTTAGAAAACCAAAAGGGAAGAACACATTTGGCATTTCTCAAGCTGAAAGAACTGAAGAAAAAAATTCAAGCCTCAAGTTGTAATAACAAAAAGTCTATGGGGAAAATATTGAATGATGCAGGAAACATCAAAAGAAGATAGAAGGAATATACAGACTCGCTGTACCAAAAAGAACTGGTCAACTTTTATCCATTTCAGAAGGTGGCATATGATCGAGAACCAATGGCACTGAAGGAAAGAAGTCGAAGTTGCACTGAAGGAATTGGTGAAAAACAAGGCTCCAGGAATTGGTGGAATACCCATTGGGATGTTTCAAGAAACAGATGCTGCACTGCAGGCACTTACTTGTCTATGCCAAGATATTTGGCAGACAGATACCTAGCCAACTGACTGGAAGAGATCCATATTTATACCCATTCCAAAGAAAGTTGATCCTACAGAATATGGAAATTATTGAATTGTATCATTAATATCACATGCAAGTAAAATCTTGCTAAAGGTAATTCAAAAACAGTTGCAGCAATATACAGACAGGGAACTTCCAGAATTGCAAGCTGGATTCAGAAGAGGACATAAAATGAGGTGTATCACTGCTGATGTCTGATGGATCTTAGTTGAAAGCTAAGAATATCAGAAAGATGTTTACTTGTGTTTCACTGACTATGCAAAAGCAGTCAATTGTATGAATCATAACAGATCACGGATAACATTGAGAAGAATGGGAATTCCTGAACACTTAATTGTGCTGCTCATCAGCAACCTGTACATAGATCAACAGGCTGTCATTTGAACAGAATAAGGGAATACTGCATGGATCAAAATCAGGGAGGGAGTGCATCTGGGTTGTATCCTTTCACCAAACTTATTCACTTTGCATGCAGAGCAAATAATCTGAGAAACTGGACTATATGAAGAAGGACATGGCATCAGGATTGGAGGAAGACATTAACTACCTGTGACATGCAGATGACACGATCTTGCTTGCTGAAAGTGAAGATGACTTGAAGAACTTATTGATGAAGATTAAAGACTACAGTCTGCAGTATGGATTACACCTCAACATAAAGAAAATGAAAATTCTCACAACTGAGCCAATAAGCAGCATCATGATAAATGGAGAAAAGACTGAAGTTGTCAAAGACTTCATATTACTTGGTTCCACATTCAACAACAATAGAAGCATTAGTCAGGAAATCATCCAACATACTTGCATTAGCCAAATGTGCTGCAAAAGACCCCTTTAAAGCGCTGAAGAACAAAGATATCTCTTTGAAGACTAAGGTATGCCTAACCCAAGCCATGGTGCTTTCAAACACTACCTCATTTGCGTGTGAAAGCTGGACAATGAATAAGACTGAAGAAGAGTTGATGCTTTTGAGTTGTGGTATTGGTGAACGTTGCTGAAAGTAGCATGGACTGTCAGAAGAACAAAAAAATCCATCCTGGAAGAAGTGCAGCAGAAATGCTCCTTGGAAGTGAGAATGGCCAGACTTCGTCTCACCTACTTTGGTCATCCTGTCAGAAGGGACTATTCCTTGGAGAAGGATATCGTGCATGGTAAAGTGGAGGATTAGCAAAAAACACAAAGATCCTCAATGAGGTGGATTCACACTGTGGCTGCAACAACAGGCTGAGGTATAGCAAAGATTGTGAAGCTGCCACAGGACCAGGCAGTGTTTTGCTCTATTGTTCATAGGGTCACCGTGAGTTGGGAGCTGACTCAACAGTACCTAACAGCAGCAGCAACAGCAGCAGTAGCAGATATTTGGGAACAGAGGCTAAGTATACAAAAATTCAGTGCCTGAACAAGGTGATCTAGTTTTCCCTCTTATTTCTAAATGATTAAAATACACCAAATGCTGACAATTAGTATCTGTTCTTCCAGTTGATGGCATCTATCTAAAACTGAGTTGTATGAAGCAGTTACCAACATTTTAGTACCTAATTTTGCCCTTTCTGTGAAAGACAAATATAAAATGCATTTTCAGAGATGGCTCCAGCAAGCAAGGCAACTCATCAATTTTTTTCAAAAAGTAACAACCTAGATACACTATATGCTATACTATATACAACAAGTGTAATATATATACTGTGTGTCGGGCTCTCAGGTTTCACTGTATAATGATTTTAAATAATAATTCATTAAGCAGATAATTCATTAAATAGATAATAATAATCCATTAAAAAGAAGGTTGTAATTTGATGCTACAAAATACCCAGAGAATTGTCTAGCATGGATATATGTATGTGTATATATGTATGTATATGTATATGTGGGGAGCTCTGGTAGCATAGTGGCTAAAGCACTTGACTGCTAACCAGAAGGCTGGCGGTTCAAACCCACCAGCCACTCCTCGGAAGGAAGGTTGGGCAATCCTACTTCCGTAGTGATACTGCCTCGGAAACCCAAGGAGGGGTCGCTATGAGTCGGGGCCGACTCGACGGCACATAACAACAACAACAATGTATATGTGTACACACACACACACACACACCCCTCATATATTAGATGATGTGTAAGGCTCTCTCCAACATCCAGACTAAATTTATTATTATTTGTGCCTTAACCAGTATCATTTAGCACATTATTTTAAGGGTTAAGAAACAAGTTTAGTCAGGTACTCAGAAAACTCCCTTGAATATTCTATGGGTCTTTTTCCTTTTTTCTTTTTAGCTTTTCATTGTGGTTTGGATGAAAATTTACAGAGCAAATTCATTTTCCATTCAACAGTTCATATATATTTGTTTCATGACATTAATTGAAATTCCCACAATGTAATAACACTCTGCACATTCTCTCCTTAATTCAGGTTCCCAATCTTAAACCTAACAGACAAAGGGGTAAACATCAAAGAAATTTAAAACATTTTTACTCTTTATTCTCCCTTACCACCCTAACCTCTCCCTCAGCCTTAAAGTAAGTATACTTACAGGGATCTACTTCCTAGCCTGTTCTATTTCCAAATAAGATGTAAGAATTACATTTGAATATGCAGACAAACATTTAACATTGCTGGCCACATGAAAAAGTAACTTATTAATTTCTCAGGCACATGCTATAATAAAAGATAGCATGTGAAAACTGAATTATTTATAATAACATTAGTCTGAGAAAGCTGGAAATCTTTTGGAGACTTTCCAATTTCATACAGCTCAATTTAAAAATAGATTTGAATGTCAAAAGGCAATCAGTTGGGAGCTAAGCAAATAGAAGCTATAAAGTCGTATATCTTTTTAAAGTTCATAAAAGAAATGACATTTCACATACCAATTTCCATTATGAGTTCTGGAATGTCATTACATCTTCAGTAATAAAGACAAATGCTTCTTAAATCCTTATTTACTGTATGCATTTGAAATGTATTAATGTAAAAGTTAAATAGAAGTTTAGTAAGCTTAGATCTGGAAACCCAAATACTGATATGTTAAATCAACTAGTGAAAATATTTCTTGCAGTTTTGTATTTCTTCTTTCTTCCTCACAGAAAGCCATGTGTTCAAAAGGTAGCACAAACATAAGCCTATTTTTATTAAAATCACATGTTGACTAAATGTACAATACAATAAAACCTATGAAAGCTAGAATATGTGTACAGGGGCAACTCTCAGAGAAGGAAAACTCAAATATATTATTTTCTACTAACTGAGAATGATAGAGAAGTGCTAAGACTGCACCCTGACAAAAGTGGAAAACTTGTGAGACCCAGAAAAACAACAGGTCTGTCAAGTTTGGCTCTCACAGGTTTCACTGTATAATGATTCCGAATGCACTAGATAATAATCCATTAAAAAAGACAGCTGTAATGTGATGCTACAATATGCCCAGAGAGTTAGCTAGCATGGACATTTAATGGTAACATTATCCAAAGAATAACCAGGGACATGGATTCTCAGGAGATGAGCAAGCCTCCCTAGGCAAGCATATTAGAATAATTTTAAAATAAGATAAGCATACTTGTTTCTCCCCACGCCGATTCCTTCTCTGATTTGCCTCTCCTTTCTACCCTACACAGAAGGAATAACACTTTTTTTTTTTTAATTTTATTTGGATTTGGGTGAAGATTTACAGAGTAAATTCACTTTTCATACAGCAGTTCACATATACTTTGTCTCATGTCATTGACCAAAATTTACA
>NW_006921704.1:1801959-1830708 GCF_000298275.1 Orycteropus afer afer | reverse complement strand
CCTGACTCACAGTGACCCCTCCTTGGGTTTCCGAGGCAGTATCACTATGGAAGTAGGATTGCCCAACCTTCCTTCCAAGGAGTGGCTAGAGGGTTTGAACCACCAGCTGTCTGGTTAGCAGGCAAGTGTCTTAGCCACTATGCTTCCAGCAATTAGAATATGGAATGTATGAAATGAGAATCTAAGTAAACTGGAAGTTGTCAAAAATGAAATGGAACACATCAAGATCATTATCCTAGGCAATATTGTGGTGAAATGCTCTGGTACTGGCCATTTTGAATGAGACAATCATATGGTCTACTATGCCAGGAATGGCAAATAGAAGAGGAATGATGTCACATTCACAGTCATAAAGAATGTTTCAAGATCCTTCCTAAAGTACAGTGCTGTCAGTGATAGGATAATATAGATATGCCTATAAGGAAAACCAGTTACTACTACTATTACTCAAATTTATGCAACAACCACTAAAGCCAAAGATGAAGAAACTGAGATTTTTACCAATTTCTGCAGTTTGGAATTGATCATGCTAGTGACTGGAACACAAAAGTTGGAAACAAAGAATCCTGGTATTTGGAAAACATTGTCGTGGTGACATAAATAATGTAGAAGTTCATATGATAGAATTTTGTAAGACCAACAACTTATGCATTGCAAATACCTTTTTTCAACAACATAAACAGTGGCTATACACATAATCCTTGCCAAATGCAATACATAAGAATCCCATCAACTACATCTGTGGAAAGAGGTGATGGAGAATCTCAGTATCTTCAGTCCAAACAAGATCAGGAGCTGACAGTGGAATGTACCATCAATTGCTCATATGCAAGTTCAAGGTGAAGCTGACAAAAATTAAAACAAGTTGATAAGAGTCTATTTATAACCTTGATTATGTAACAACTGAATTTAGAGACCATCTGAAGAGTACATCTGACACACTATACACCACTCATCAAAAACCAGGTGAGTTATGGGATGACATCAAGAAAACCATACACGAACAAAACAAATGGTCATAAAAAAGGCAGGAAATGAAGAAAAGACCAAAATGGATGTCAGAAAAGACTCTGAAACTAGCTCTTCAATGAAGAGTAGCTAATGTGATTAGAAGAAATAATAAATTAAAAGAGAGAAACAAAAGATTTCAGAAGCAGCTCAAGAAGACAAAGTAAAGTATGTAATGAAGACTTGGAGTTGGAAAATCAAAAGGGAAGAATATGCTCAGCATTTTTCGAAGTCAGAGAATTGAAGAAAGAATTCAAGCCCCAATTTGCAATACTGAAAGATTCTATGGGCAAAATACTGAATGATTAAAGGAGCACCAAAAGAAGATAAAAGGTAACTTCTAGTAAGATGATGAATACAGCAGGTAAGCTACAAAGACCCTCTGAAACAAAGAAATGAGAATCTAACTGAAACAGATACAGAAGATAATCCTGGAAGTCTGAGCTTTGAAGGGAAGGATAAAAAGGTAGATTAAATACCAAATAGTAGAAAAACCTGAATGAAAACAGTGAATATGGAGACACACAGAGCTATGGGCTGTCTGGACAGCATGGCCAATTTGTATATTTATAAGCGGCATTCTGGGCAGCAACCTAAGAATCAGCTCCACTCACCAAGGACTGCATGGGCAAGTCCACTGGTGGCTGACAACTAGAAAGGAAAACAGCATAGAAGGAGAAAAACAGAGATGTGGACTGCTACCTGTCTGAATATTTGCAAGTGGCATTCCAATCTGGGCAACAACCTAAAAATAGAGTCCGTATGCCAAGGACAGCACAGGTAACTGCACTGGAGGCTGACAAATACAAAGTCTTCTCATTTTTTAATATTCTTTTGCTCTCACTCTTTTCTCTCATTTCCCACTCACCTGATACTGTGGGCTTTTTCTTTTTCTCTTTATCTTTTGTCTTTTAAAAAATAGATTTAAATTTTTTTCTCCCTTTTTTTTTTTTTTTTTTTTTTTTTTTGCCAATTGTTCCTCTTTGTTTATATACTTTGTGTTTTATATTCTCCTGTTTTTATTTATTTAACATTTTTCTGATTTTTTTTCTTGTCTCCTCGGAAGGAAGATGGGACAATCTACTTCTATAGTGATATTGCCTCGGCAACCCAAGGAGGGGTTGCTATGAGTCAGGTCCGACTCAACGGCACATAACAACAACAACAACAACCAAATAGGAGACACCAACCATCTCCACATGACACAACCTTACTTGTACCTCCTCGAGTCCCACCCCATAAGTAAGGGCCACCAATTTCTCCTGCACCAACTCACCAACAATAGACAGTCACCATTATAAGCCCAAGTCACTTTCAACTGATCTTCATGAATAGCTAACAGGGACCTTTGCATACACTCTGACTCTCTACCACACCCCACCGGGAGACAGGTTGTGAGTGCCTAAGTGCTGCCAGCTAGCAAAAAGAGAAGCAGAGAAATAAAGAAAAACAAATATCTCAAGTAAATCACGCCTACATACAATCATCAGTTAAATGTAAATACAAGAATGTCACAGAGTCTCAGAGACAACAGACCATTACAGTCCACCCAAAGAAGCAAGATAACAAGGGACCAGGATACAGACCCAGATAACATCCTGAGGAAGAAACACCATTGGAACAACCTGATAAGGAACTCAAAAGAATTTATTTAGATACCTTCAATGGACTGAGAGACAGATAAAGAAAACACTAACAAAATTAAGGAAAACACTGCCAAAACTTTAGAACAATTTAGGAAAACAATACAAGAACAAAAACAAAACAAACAAAAAATTAGAATTGATACAAAATCTACTAACAGAAATCCAGAAGATGAATACTAAAATTTCAGAAATAGACAACACATTGAACAGGCAAAAGAGCAGAATCAAATCAATGGAAGACATAATTAGTGAGACTGGAGACAAATACTTCAAGAATAGATTTGACACAACAAACACCAATCACTGAAACCCAGTTGAAATGTGGGATTACATCAAGAATATCACACATGAAGAAAGCAAAAGGTCATTAAAAAAAGATAGGAAAGGAAGAAAAGACCAAAATGGGTATCAGAAGAGACTCTGAAACTGGCTCTTTAACAGTGTGTATCTAAGGGAAATGGAAGAATTCACAAGATAAAAAAGCTAAACAAAAGATTTCAAAGAGCAGCTCAAGAAAACAAAGTCAGTTGTTATAATGAAATGTGGAAAAACCTGGAGGTAGAAAATTAAAAGGGAAGAACATACTTGGCATTTCTCAAACTGAAAGAACTGAAGAAAAAAAATCAAGTCTCAAGTTGCAATACTTAAAGATTCAAAGAGCAAAATATTAAATAATGCAGAAAGTATCAAAAGAAGATGAAAGGAATACACAGAGTCATTGTACAAAACAAGAATTGGTCAATTTCATCTATTTCAGGAGGTGGGATAAGATTAAGAACCAATGGTACTGAAGGAAGAAGTCAAAGCTGCACCAAAGGAATTGGCAAAAAACAAGGTTCCAGGAAACGATGGAATACCTACTGAGATGTTTCAACAAACGGATGCAACATTGGAGGCACTTGTCTATGCCAAGAAATTTGGAAGACAGCTACCTGGCCAACCGACTGGAAGAAATTCATATTTGGACCCATTCCAAAGAAAATTGGTAATTCAGAATGTGGAAATTATTGAACAGTATCATTAATAACACACACAAGTAAAATTTGGTTAAGGATAATTTTTAAATGGTTGCAGTAGTATACTGACAGAGAATTTTCAGAAATGCAAGCTGGGCTGAGAAGAGGACAAAGAAAAGGGATATCATTGCTTACGTCACATGGATTTTGTCTAAAAGCAAAGAATACCAGAAACATGTTTATTTGTACTTTACTTACTATGCAAGAGCATGCAACTGTTTGGGTCACAACAAATTATGGATAACATTGGGAAGAATGGGAATTCCAGAACACTTAATTGTGCTCATAAAAAAACTGCACATAGACAAGAAGGCTGACATTCTAACAGAACAAGGGGATACTGCATGGTTTAAATTCAGGAAGGCAGTGTGTAAGGATTCGATCCTTGCATCATACTCATTCAACCTTCATGCTCGGCAAATAATATGAGAAGCTAGATTATATGAAGAAGAACATGGCATCAAAATTGGAGGAAGACGAATTAAGTACCTGAGATATGTAGACGACACAACCTTGCTTGCTGAAAATAAAAATGACTTAAAAGCACTTACTGAAGAGGATTAAAGACTACAGTAGCATATACTACACCACAAAATAAAGAAGGAAACAAAACTGTCCCTCAAATACCATGGTGAAAGTAGGACATTTTCCAGATAAACAGAAATTAAGGGAATTTGTTAAACCAGACTAAGCTTACAAGAGATTCTAAAGAGAGTCCTTTGGACAGAGAACCAACAATAGTGGACAACAACTGATGATTACCATACATGATGACATAAACCAGAAACCAACCCAATTATAGAAGTATCCAAAGTAAAATAATTCTACAAGATTGTAAACAGGGAACCAGGATATCAATTGGTAAATAAGGACAACTACAAACCAAAAAAGAGGTAATAAATAGTGCAGGTAGAGAACTTGCAAATGGTGAGGAAGTCAAGGCAATTGCAAGACAGAATACACTGTTCTAAACTTGAGAAGAAATTTATAAATTACAGAAAAATAAAACACCTTCACATGAAAATTAAAAAGATGCACAAATATTAAGCAAATTAAAAAAAATTAGCAACAAAGGAAATGATAACAAAATCCATAAACAAAATGAGCTCAGCACAGAAAAACATATGGGACAAAGAAATCAGCAGCATCACAAAAAAAAAAAAAACACATAACAAAATGACAGCAATAAATTTATACTACTCAATAATTACACTGAACATAAATGGAATAAAAGTACCATTCAAGAGACAGATAGCTACAGACTACATAAGAAAATATGACCCATCAGGATGGTGTCTACGAGAGACTCACCTTATCCACAAAGACAAAAGTGGACCGAAAATCAAAGGTTTGAAAAAGATATATCAAGTAAATGGCAATTAAAAACTAGCAGGAATGGCAATATAGTTTCTGGTAAAGTGGACTTAAAGATAAAAACCACCATAAGAGACAAGGAAGGACATTATATAATGAATAAAGGATAAAATGAAGAAGAGATAACCATAATAAATATATATGCACCCAATAAAAAGCTCCAAAATACATAATTCAGATTTTAACAGAATTGAAAAAAAGAAATAGATAACTCCTCAATAATAGTTGTTGTTTGTTGTTATGTGCCGTCGAGTCAGCCCCAACTCATAGTGACCCCTCCTTGGGTTTTCGAGATGATATCACTATGGAAGTACATTGCCCAACCTTCCTTCCAAGGAGTGGCTGATGGATTTGAACCACCAGCCTTCTGGTTAGCAGTCAAGTGCCTTAGGCACTATGCTACCAGAGCTCGTAATAATAGTAGGAGACTTTAATACACAACTTTCCATAAAGGATAGAACAACTGGAAAGAAACTCAACAAAGACATAGAAGAACTAAACAACACAATCACCCAACTTGAAGTTACAGACATCTACAGAGCACTCCACTCAACAAAAGTACAATATACATCCTTTTCCAGTGCACATGGAACATTCTCCATGATAGACCATATGTTAGGCCACAAGGCAAGCCTCAGTAAATTTAAAAACAGTGCAATGCTATAAAACATCTTCTCAGAGCAGAATGCTATAAAATCAGAAATCAACAATAAGATCAACAGAAAAAGAGCAAACACGTGGAAACTGGATAACACCCTCCTTAAAAGCTACTGGGGAATAGAAGAAATGAAAAATGAAATTAAGAAATTCCTTGACTCAAATAAGAATGAAAACCCAACAATCTAAATCATTGGGACACAGCAAAAGGAGGGCTCAGAGGCAATATATACCCAAAAATACAAACATCAAAAGAGAAGAGCCAAATTCAACACCTTAACCCAACATCTCCAACAATCAGAAAAAGAGTAGCAAAAAGTAAAAAAAAAAGTCTACAGTCACCACAAGAAAAGAAATATAAAGACGCAAGCAGAAATAAATGAGAAAGCCAATAGAAAAAAATAGTAAGACTAGAAGTTAGTTCTTTGAAAAGATTAATGAAATCAACAAACCACTGGCAAACTTAAAAGGAAAAGATGCAAATAAAACAAAGAAGAAATGAAATGGGTGACATCACAACAAAACCAACTGAAAGGAAAGGATAATAGGATAACATAAAGAATTGTACTCCAACAAATTTGAAAACCTAGACGAAATGGACAGATTTCTAGAAACACTACTGACCAAAAAATTAACACAGAGAGAGATAGAAAATCTGAACATACCCATAAAAAAAGAAGGAATCAAACAGATTTTTTTAAAAAAAAAACTATGAACAAAAAAATCCCTGGCCCTGACCACTTCAATGGAGAATTCTACCAAACATTCAGAGAACTCACCCCAATCCTACTCAAACTATTCCAGAATATAGAAAACAATAGAATCCTTATACATAGAAGGAAACTTTCTTTGTTGGTTACCAGGGATTGGAGGGGAGGAGAAGCTAAATTCCTAGATGGGTTTGGGGAAAAGAAAAACAACATACATATATACATACATACACACACACACACACACACACACACACACACTTGACTGCTAACCAGAAGGCTGGAGGTTCAAACCCACCAGCCACTCCTCAGAAGGAAGGCTGGGCAATCTACTTCCAAAATGATAACGCCTTGGAAACCCAAGGAGGGGTTGCTATAAGTTGGGGCCGACTCGACGGCTAACAACAACAACAATATATGTATCTATATATCTATATCTATACACACACACACATACATACACACACATAAATAGAAACCAAAGATTACTAGTGGTTACCAGGAGTAGGAGGGAGAGGGGGAAAGGAGAAGCTTATGTTTGTGGGACATAGAGTTTATGATAATGATGGTGGAATATTTTGTAAAATGATAGTAATAATGGTAGTACAACATGAAAAATGTCATCAATGTCCCTGAGCTGTAAACAGGGAAGTTGTTATGTTGGTGAATAGGTCTTGTTGTGTATGTTTTCACCACAATAAAAGTAAAAAAAAATTCTCTCAAGTTCATTTTATGAAGAAAGCATAACTCTGATACCAAAACCAGGCAAAGATACCACTAAAAAGAAAACCTACAGATCAATATCCCTCATGAGTACAGACACAAAAATCTTCAGCAAAATCCTGGCCAGTAGACTCCAGCAACATATCAAAAAAATAATGCACCATGATCAAATGGGATTCATACCAGGTATGCAAGGATGGTTCAACATTAGAATAATAACCAATGAAATCCATCACATTAATAAAAATAAAAGAACTACATGCTCATATCAATTGATGTGGAAAATTATTTAATAAATCTAACACCCATTCCTTATGAAAACTCTCAGAAAAATAGGAATAGAAGGGATTCTTCAACATAATAAAGGCTATATATGCAAAAACAACACCCAAAATTATTCTCAATGGAGAGACTGAAACTATTCCCTTCAAACGGGAACTAGACAAGTATGCACACTATCACCACTTCTATTCAACGTTGTGTTGGAAGTCCTAGCCAGGGCAATTAGACAAGAAAGGGTAATAAAAGGCATCAAAGTTGGTAAGGAAGAAATAAAACTATCTTTATTTGCAGGTGCTATGATCCTATTCATAGAAAACCCAAGAGACTCAGCAGGAAAACTACTGAAACTAATTGAGAGATTTAGCATAGTGGCAGGATACAAGATCAACATATAATTATCAGCTGGATTCCTCTACACAAGTACAGAGACTGCTGAAAAGGAAATCAATACCATTTACAATTGTTACAACAGCTAACAAAAATATAAAATATATGGGAATAAATCTTCCCTGGGACACAAAAGATCTATACAAAGAAAACTACAAAACACTACTTCAAGAAACCATGTTGTTGTTGTTGTTGTTATTTGCCATAGAGTCGGCCCGACTCCTAGCGACCCCTCCTTGGGTTTCCGAGGCAGTTATCACTACGGAAGTAGGATTGCCCAACCTTCCTTCCGAGGAGTGGCTGGTGGGTTTGAACTGCCAGCCTCCTGGTTAGCAGTCAAGTGCCTTAGGCACTATGCTACCAGAGCTCCCTCAAGAAACCATAAGAGATTTAAATAAATGGAAGAACATAACATGTTTATGGACAGTAAAACTGAACATTGTGAAAATGTCAATACTTCCCAAAGCAATACTGATCCTGATTCCATCAACATTCTTTAAAAAAAAAAACCTCATTCCCATTGAGTTGACTTGACTCATAGCAACCTCTCCTTGGGTTTCGGAGGCTATATCACTATGCAAGTAGATTGCCCAATCTTCCTACTAAGGAGTGGCTGCTGGGTTTGAATCGCCAGCTTCTGGTTAGAAGTCAAATGTCTTAGGCACTAAACCACCAGAGCTCCCAACATTCTTTAAGGACATGGAAAAAACAATCATTAATTTTATATGGAAAGAAAAGAGACCTCAGATAAGCAACGCTCTACTGAAGAACGAAATAGGAGGTCTCACACTCCCAGAGAACAAAACCGCATACAGCCACAGTAGTCAAAACAGCTGGTACTGGTATGACATCAAACATACAGACCAGTGGAATAGAATTGAGAACCCAGAAATAGATTCACCCACCACTGGTCAGTTAATTTTGACAAAGGGCTGAAATCTATTAAATGGGAAAGAGACAGTCTCTTTAACAAATGGTGCCACCAAAACTGGACACCCATTTGCAGAAAAATGAGACAATATTCATACCTCACACAAAAACTAACTTCAGATGGATCAAAGACTTAAATGTGAAACCTAAAGTTCATCAAATAAAAAACAGGAGCAAACTTGCGGGCCCTAATTTATGGCATGAGACTGTCAAGCATAACCCAAAATGCACAAACAGCAGAAGAGAAACTAGATGATTGGGACCTTCTGAAAATTGATGCGCATCAAGAAACTTCTCCAAGAGTAAAAAGAGAACCTACAGGTTGGGGAAAAAAATATTCACCAATGACATACCTGACAAGGGACTTTTCTCTAAAATGTATAGAAAATTCCCACACCTCAACATCAAAAAGAGAAACAATCCAATTTAAAAATGGGCAGAAGACATGAATAGACACTTCACCAAAGAAGATATTCAGTTGGCCAACAAACACATTAAGAAATGTTCATGATCATTAGCCATTAGAGAGACGCAAATCAAAACAATCGTCAGATATCATCTTACCCCAGTACTAATAACAGTGTTCAAGAAGGCAGAAAATAACAAAGCTGGGGAAGATGCGAAGAGATTGGAACTTTCACACACTATTGGTGGCACTGTAAAATGATACAAGCATTGTGGAAATAGGTATGGCAATTTCTTAAAAAGTAGGAAGAAACAGAAATACCATTTGATCCATAATCCCATTAGTAGGTATATATCCTAGAAAAGTGACAGCCGGGACACAGATAGATACATGCACACCCATATTCATCAGAGCACTACTCACAACAGCAAAGAGATGGAAATAACCTAAGTGCCCATCAACTAAGGAATGGATAACTAAATTGTAGTATATATACACAACGGAATATTAAGCAACACTAAAGAATAATGTAGAATCTGCAAAACACCACACAATGTGAATGAACTTGGAGGACAGTATTCTGAATGAAAAAAGTCAATCACACAAGGACAAATATTCTATTAGTCCAGTATTGTAAAATGTCAAGGAATGGTTTATATATGGAAGGAAACTTTGTTACCAGGGATGGAAGAGGAGGGGACAGAAAATTGCTAGATAGGTGAAAAAAAAAAATGTATCTACATATAGATATACCAAAGACTACTAGTGGATACCAGCACTAGGAAGAAGAGGAAAAAGGGAAACTTTTGTTTGTGGGGAATTGAGGTTATACTAGTGGTGGTAGAATATTCTGGAGGACAGCAATAATGGTGGCACAGCATAAAAATGTCATCGATGTCCCTAAACTGTAAATGTGTAAACTGTTACGTTGGTTAATGTCTTCTTGTGTACGTTTTCACCACAATAAAAGTAAATAATTTTTTTAAAAAATGAAGATGGAAGGAATACATAGAGTCACTGTACCAAAAAGAATTGGTCAACGCTCAACCATTTCAGGATGGAGCATAAGATCAAGAAGTACTGGTATGATATGATGACGTCCAAATTGCTCTAAAGGAATTGTCAAAAACAAAGGCCCAGTAATTGACAGAATACCCATTGAGATGTTTCAACAAATGCTTACAGCGTTGTAGGCTCTCACTTGTTTATGCCAACAAATCTGGAAGAAAGATACCTCGTCAACTGACTAGAAAATATGTGTGTTTGTGCCCATTCCAAAGAACGGTGGTCCAACGGGATGTGGAAATTAACACTTACAAGCAAAAATTTTGCTCATGATAATTTCAAAACAGTTACAACTATACACTGACAGAGAACTTCCAGAAATTCAAGCCAGATTCAGAAAAGGACATACCTTTTCATAAGAGATACCATTGATGATGTCAGATGGATCTTAGCTGAAAACAAAGACCACCAGAAAGATGTTTACCTCTGTTTTATTGACTATGCAAAAGCATGCAACTGTTTGGACCATAACAAATTATGGATAACATTGAGAAGAATGGGAATTCCCAAACACTTAATTGTGCTCATACCTGTATAAAGATGAAGAGGCGTTTGTTAGAACAGAACGAGGGGATGCTGCATGATTTAAAATTAGGAAAAATGTGCATGAGAGTTGTATCACCATACTTATTCAATCTGTATGATGAGCAAATAATCCAAGAAGGTGGACTATATGAAGAACATCAGGATTGGAGGAAGATGACACAACCTTGCTTGCTGAAACTGAAGGCAACTTAATAGTACTTACTGATGAGGATCAGAGACGTCAGTTTTCAGTATGGATTGCACATCATCATAAAGAAAGCAAAAGTCCTGACACCTGGACCAATAAGCACATGATAAATAGAGAAATGATTTAAGTTGTCAAGGATTTCATTTTATTGGATCCACACTCAACATCTATGGAAGCAGCAGTCAGAAAATCAAATGAGAAATCAAATCAACAGCTTAATAATTTGCATTCGGCCTATGTGCTGCAAAAGACTTCTTTAGAGTGTTTAACAGCAAAGATGTCACTTTGAAGTCTAAGGTGTTCCTGACTCAAGCCATGGTATTTTCAAAAGCCTCATATATATTTGAGAGCTGGGCAATGAATAAGAAAGACCACAGAAGAATTGATGCATTTGAATTGTGGTGGTGGTGAAGAATATTGAGTGTACCATGGACTGCCAGAAGAAAGAACAAATCTGTCTTGGAGCAAGTAGAGCCAGAATGGTCCTTAGAAGTGAGAATGGCCAGACTTTATCTTTCATACTTTGGTCATGTTTTCAGAAGGAGCCAGTCCCTGGAGAAGGATGTCATGCTTGTAAAGTAGTAGTTGTTGTTGATGTTATTTTGCCGTCGAGTTGGACCCGACTCATAGCGACCCCTTCTTGGGTTTCCAAGGCAGTATCACAATGGAAGTAGATTGCCCCATCTTCCTTCCGAGAAGTGGCTGGTGGGTTTGAACCACCAGCCTTCTGGTTAGCAGTCAAGTGCCTTAGGCACTATGCTACCAGAGCTCCTTTGTAAAGTAGAGGGTCAGCTAAAAAACGGAAGACCTGCAAGAGATGGATTGACACAGTGGCAGCGACAATGGGCTCAAGCAGGCCAACAACTGTGAGGACTGGCCAGTATTTCATACTGTTGTACAAAGGCTTGCTATGAGTTGGAACTGACTTGACAGCACCTAAGAACAACAATCAGTATATCTAGTAAATCAGATTTTACCATCATGATACATTTTCATTAAAAATAATTTTGCTTATCAGCCCTAGCCAGAATGTATATGTTATTGCAGTATGTTTTTGTGTTTATCCAAGTTTCAAATACGTGCCAGATATATTACAGGGGAAAAGAATATAAATATGATACCCCCCAGAACAGACACAGGATCCCAATATATTTTTCCACCTAAAATTCACGTTTAATAGTTGTACTAACTTAGAAAAAAATCTTAAATAAGTCTTCTGGTGAAGATTATTATGTAAATATAGTAAATAAATTGTCATAAAAATTATTTTTCTGCACCCAGTAAAACCTTGGGAAGAAAGTATGTACCTGAATATAGTGTCGAAGAATATACAAAATTTCCCCATTGTAAGCTTTCTCAGACAGTACTTTGTGAAATTTACCAAAGTCTCTGGTACCCATTTCTGCGTAGAGAATGACCACTGGTAAGTGTTCTTTGTTTGTAGGAAATTTATGATCACCTTTAAACAGATATGGTCTGGGCCTGAAATAAAAATAAAACATAAATTCTAAATGAATTCAAAGTTAACAGGATATAAGAAATAGACCATGACACTTTATAATTTCTATTTATCAAAAATTTATAGAATTACACATGTAATCACAGAAAAAGAACTTAAATTACCTGTGGTTATTTTCTGCTAATAAATTCTGTTAAATTATAGAAATTTTCTTACCCCAAAATAATATTAAAAATGCTTTATTTCCAACAAAATTGACTATCTTTTTAATAATATCATATAATGGCAACACATTTTTAATGTAATAAAATGTTTTCTTCAATTGAAAGAATATGTATTTTCTTATTATAGTTTACACATCCTAAAAATGGGTTCCAAACACTTAAAAAAGAAAACACAGGCACTACTTTATACAAAGATTACAGTAATACTTAGTATGAACAATAACTTGATAAATCATTCAAAGATAAATTAAGTTAGAAGTGTCCTGTGGACTTGTCATCATAAACAAAGACCTTAAGTGATACTTTCTTGTCAGGCACTGTAATAGACTCAGGTCCTGGGGTGGTGAAAATGGTTTGTATTTGCTAAAGGGGCAGGGAGGCTGCATCTTCTGACCTCCTCTAACCCCACAAGAGGCAGACAGAATCATCATCAGTAGCCCACGGCCTATCCCTGCGAGGCCAGACATGTCACCTCCCTCCAGCCCTTTCACCAACCCTGACACTAACCATTCCTTCCACAGCACCCACCACCACCTGACTGGGTTCAATAATTCACTGCGATGGCCACACAGAACTCATGGATTATACGGTTTATTAGAGAAGCAACAGGCCACAATTCAAGTTAAGAAATGCACTCAGTCTCTCACAGAGGGCCGTCTCACTTAGCATCCAGCAGTTCCTCTCTTGGCAGCATGTGTCTCTCGCATCTCTCTCTCAGCAGCCCAAGTCTCTTGCGTCTCTTAGCAGTGTGTCTCTCGCATCTCTCAGCAGCACGTGTCTCTCACATCTCTCTCAGCAATGCATGTCTCCTGCATCTCCCAGCCAGCAGTGAGAGATTCCTTCTGCCTCTAGGAGGGCTCCTTTTGAGGCTGGCAGAGTGGCCAAACTAACCAATCCCAACATTAGAAATCTACACACCTGAGAGAAAGTGAACTTCCCAGAAAATTACTTTGTGCTGCTCCCAACAGAAATACTCCAGGTGGATAACTTGAACAATCAGGAGCTACTCAGTTGCTTATAGCAAATTCCACCATGGAGTTTACAAAGACTTATGGCTAGATAAGCCATACCAGGTAATTTATTACACAGCAGTATTTGACCACTAACCTAAAAGTGGGAGGTTTGAACCCATCCAGTAGCAATGCAGAAGAAAAGCCTGATAATCTGCTTCTGTAAAAACCACAGCCAAGAAAATTCTATGGAGCAGTTGTATTATGTAACACATGGAGTTATCATGAGTCAGAATCAACTGGACGGCAATGGCTTTGGTTTGGGGCTATACTATATACTTAATCAGCAAATTGTGAATAATTATGGGTCAAAACTGTGAAGACAAGAACCTAGGGAGTTAAATTCAGCTGCCTTTATCCTGATAGTATTTGCTGATCTAGAAGATAAGGCAGAAAGAATAGGAAAGAAGGACATATGGAAATAGTAAACACAAGGAAGAAGTGGGAAGAGTGCCATTACATTGTGGGGATTGCTATCAAAGTCACAAAACAAAATGTGTATGAATTGTTAAATGAAGAACCAATTTGCTCTGTAATCTTTCACTCAAATCACAACAAAAAGTTAAAATTATGGTAAACTTTCTTCCTTTCTGTTATGTATACCTCTTACCCTTTTATTTTTATTTATCTATTTAAGAATAAGTATTTCTTTTTTTTTTTTTTAATTTTTATTTTTATTGTGATTTGGGTGAAAATTTACTTTCCATACAGCAGATTTACATACACTTTGTCTCATGACATTGACCACAATTCACCAGAATGCAACAGCTCCCCTCCCACTTCCTCCCGATAGGTACTGCTTCCCTGTGACCATCCCTCCACGCACTTCTACCCCCTGAGCTGTCTCCCTGTGCCTAAGCAGCCCTTCTTTCTCTCTTGCTTGTTCTCTCCAAGGAGTGTATTTACATCAGGTAAATGCTCAACTAGTATGCCTGTCTATTGCTTGGCTGGAAGTCACAGGTGTGCGTTCAATTCCAGACCTGAAGGGCAGCTGGGGGGCCACAGTCTCAGTGGCTCCACGAGGCTCCATCAGTCCAGTAAATCTGTTCCCCGCTTTTTTTTTTCCCCAAAAAATGATTTTGAGTTTTGTTCCACATTGTTCCCCTGTTTATCCAGGATATCCTACAAAGATCCTCTTCCAAGTGGTTGACAGTAGTAGCCGAGCACTATGTATTTCTTCTAGTCTCATAGTCGTATAGGCTGCAGATCGGATGGTGTACCAGTCACTAGGACTGATTGTTTCCATGCATTTTTGGTTTTCTTCATTCTTCTTGGCCCTGGACGAGGAGAGACCCATCGTTGCATCTAGATGGCAGCTTGCAAGCTTTTAAGATCTCAGTCGCTACAAGCCACAGTAGAAGGTGGAACAATGATTTGCATAGTATGTTATGTCAATTGAGCTTGATGTCCTCTTTACCCTTTCATTTTTGCATGCTGGAACTTCTAGAGAAATATTAAATTACAAAAATGATTAAAAACAACAACAACTGAATAGTCCTTTTGGTAGCCTCATAGTGCAAAGAAAACAAATTAAAATCTCTACTAAAAGTAGGGCCTCTGAAAACCTAATACCATGTAATCCATAAAAGGGATCCTCCTACCCTAAATAAAGGGTAAGCTGGAAATGAAATAGCTCTAATAAGAACTGCCAACATAATTTTGTATTTTCTAAGTAGAACAGGGGAGCTGTGCCTAAGGCACTTGACTGCTAATCAGAAGTCTGGTGGTTGAAACCCACCAGCCACTCCTTGGAAGGAAGATGAGGCAATCTACTTCCATAGTGAAACCCAAGAAGGGGTCGCTATGAGACGGGTCCGACTCAATGGAACATAACATCAACATCACCATCAAGTAGAACAGGGAATCTCATATCTTAATCTTGGATAATCGTGGTCTCAGAATGGTAGCATTCCCAAACACTTCAAAAAAAACAAACAAAGTATTTTTTTGAGAAAGACAGCATCATCCTAAATCTTAAAATACCTCTGCAAATATTTTTCAAAATATATTGTCAAACACACAAGGATCACAATGCAAAAACAGAAACAAAGACATCATGAGCTGATACTAGCTGAGAGGGATGTAACAAATAAATTTTAGAAATTTCTAATATTGGAATTATTATACTCAGATATAATTGTTGTTGTTATGTGTCATCGAGTTGATCCTGACTCACAGTGATCCCTCCTTGGGTTTCCGAAGTGGTATCACTACAGGAGATTGCTCAACCTTCCAAGGAGTGGCTGGGGGGTTTGAACCGCCAGCCTTTTGGTTAGCAGTCAAGTGCTTTAGGCACATATACTAGCCTACTTGTATTTTTTTTTTTTTTTAAAAAAACAATACATTGAAATTTTGAAAACTGAAGAGAAATCCAGAGAATGTGAACAAATGACTGGAAACTACAAAAATATAAAATGATAGATCTGATTGATAAAAGAAAAATATTTCAAGTAGAAAAAAAAAAAAAGTTTAAACATAGTTGAAAAGAAAAAAAAAAAAAAAAAGCCAGAAAATAATGCAGAAGTAATAAAAACAGCACAATGAGAGAAGAAGAAACTTGGGGACATAGAGGATACAATGCACAAGGTTTATCAAACATTTTATTGGTGATCCAAGAAAGAAAATAAATAAAAAGAAAATACAGGACTATTCAAGGAGATAATGGCTGACAACTGCTTAGAACTAATGAAAGATATCAACTTGTAATTTAAGCAGCCCAGGAAATCTCAACAAGGAAAATAATTTTGATCACCCTATTGAAAAAATAACAGATTTTCAGAGAGATTACATAACAATGTAAGTCAGAAGACAATAAAACAATAATGTCAACGATGAAAGAACAAACAAATAAAAAACATACCAATCTCGAATCCTATGCCCAAAGAAAATATCTTCCAAAAAAAGGCAAAATTTTCACATAGAATGGTCAAAAAATAAGGGTAAAATAAGGACTTTTTTTGATATATAAAAACATATTTAAGACACTAGGCAGCTCATAACAAAGGAAATATAAAACAGATGCAAGAAGTCAGTCTAAGATGCAAGAAAGAAAAGTAAAAGTAGTGTGTAAAGAAAAAAAAAAACTAACTCACTGCCATCAAGTTGGATCCAACTCATAGTGACCCCTCTTGAGTTTCCCAGGTGGTATCACTACAGAAGTAGATTGCCCAACCTTTCTTCTGAGGAGTGGCTGGTAGGTTTGAACCACCAGCCTTCTGGTTAGCAGTCAAATGCCTTAGGCACTATGCCACCAGAGCTCCCAAAACTAGTGTATTTCTGAGTAATGATAAATGAATATTGATCTTATAAAATAGTATTAAAAATGTCATGGGTACTTTAATATATATCCAATAAAATATACATAATAAAAATAGCATGCATATCACAAAATGGTAAGGAAAGTTAATAGATTGAAAGGTATTTGCAATGCCACTTTAAGTAAATACCATCAGAAATCTGTATGTAAGTCCAACAAAAAGCAAGTAGAAGAATGTTTAAAACAGCACTATTCATAATAGCTACAAACAGAAAATAACCCAAATATCCACCAACAGTAGAACCGACAAGACTATAATATATTCAGAAAATGAAATATTATAAAACAATGGAAATGAATAATATATAACAACTTGCATGTAAAAAATGAAGAATTTCACAAACATAATGCTGAGCAATTGAAGTCAGATATAAAACAGTAAACATACCATAATCCTATCTGTGTAAAATTAAAAAAAAAATAAAGGCAAAACTAATCTAGAGTATAGAAGTCAGGGTAGTGATTTCCCTTAGAAAACAGTGGCTTGACAGGAAAACTGAGTAGGCTACTAGGGTGCTAATAATCTTCTGTCTCTTGAATGGTACCCCAGTATACAAGTGTATGGGTAAGTTCATTTAGCTGTATATTTATGATTTTTTTATTATAGGTATGTTAAGCTTCAATAAAAAGTCTACATTTGAAAAACAAAATAGAAAACATACGCTCAAAAGAAAGCACTAAAAAACCTGAAAGGTGCTACGTGATTGGGACCTAACAGACATATTAGAGGTCAATCAATGCTGTCAGACATCAGAGGCTCTGGTAAGAAATCTCACCAACAATTAATACTCAGGTATCTGAAATACGAGAAAGGTCAAATTTCAGAAAGAAAGATCGTTCCCTAGCCTAGAGGAAGGTTTAAACCCAATCCTTGTTGCCTAAGAGTCAAATCTGACTCATAGTGACCCTGTAGGTCAGAGAACTGCTTCACAGGGTTTCCAAGAATGTAATCATTGCAGAGGCAAACTGCCACATATTTCTCCCATGAAGGAGATGATGGGTTCGAATTACTGGCCTTTTGGTTAGCAGCCAAGAACTTACCTACAGCACCACCAGGGCTCTCAGAGTAAGGTCTACTAGCATAGCCTTAAACTCAAGATCTGTCAAGATCTGCAGGAAATGACAACCTGGAGGTTGAGTCACACAAAGTTACAGGGGCTTGGGCAATACATTGGATATATCCATCCTGAAGAAGCTTAAAACCAAACCTATACAATTTCAAGATGATATGCCAGTAGTTAAACTTTCCACAAAAACAAAATTCAACACTCTTTAGAGAAAGAAGACAACATCCACAGTCTCTATAACATATTATCAACAATGTCCAATATATAATAAAAACTATTAGATATGAAAATAAACAATATGTGACTGAAAAATAAGAAAAAAAAGGAGTGAATAGAAACCAACTCTCCTATGGCCCAAATATTAGATAAAGCAAGCCCTTCAAAAAAGTATGTTCAAAAAAAGAAAGGAAAATATGTTTAAGAATTAAAGGACAGTAAGGTTTACTGAGTAAAGAGGTAAGACAAATAAATAGAAAATATAAAAGATAACCAAATAGAAGTTGTAGTAATGAAAATACAATAATTTAAATTAAAAATTTATTAGAAGGGTCAGAGATAGTAGAAAACGGGGTGGGGAGAGCTAACTTAAAAACAAACCAACGGGAGTTATCTAATATGAAAAACAGGAAAACAGAGGAAAAAACAAATGACACTCTGAAAGACAAAATCAAATTAACAAAAACACACAATAAGAGACTAAGAAGAATAAAGAAGAGTGAAATATTTGAAGAAAAATATTTGAAGAACTAACAGTTACAATTTTCAAATTTGATTAAAATATAAAATAAACTTAGTACAACCAAGCAGGATAAACCAAACCAAACCAAACACACTGCTGTTGAGTCGGATCTGACTCATAGCAACCCCTCCTTGGGTTTCCAAAGTGGTATCACTATGGTAGTAGATGGCCCACCTTCTTTCTGAGAAGTGGCTAAAGCAGGATAAACACAAAGAAAAGTAAAACGAAGTAGATCATAATCAACTATTGGAAATCAAACATAAAGAGAAATAAAAGGGCACCTTTTATACAGGGAATAAATGGTAAGAATCATTAATAACATCTCATTAGAAATAATGGATACCAGAAAAAAATTAAACAATACTTCTAAGCTAGAGGTCAAGGAATGCTGGAAGAAAAACAGCAAAGGTCTGTATCTCAGAAAAATATCCTCCAAAAGCTGTTTTGGTTGTTGTTATGTACCGTTGAGTCGGACCCAACTCATAGT
The DNA here is from genome assembly GCF_000298275.1 of Orycteropus afer afer. Classification (NCBI taxonomy): domain Eukaryota; kingdom Metazoa; phylum Chordata; class Mammalia; order Tubulidentata; family Orycteropodidae; genus Orycteropus; species Orycteropus afer. The sequence goes on along the minus strand of NW_006921704.1, from coordinate 1,811,469 downwards.
GACCCCTCCTTGGGCTTCCAAGGCAGTGTCACTACAGAAGTAGATTGCCCCATCTTCCTTCTGAGGAGTGGCTGGTGGGTTTGAACCACCAGCCTTCTGGTTAGCAGTCAAGTGCCTTAGGCACTATGCTACCAGAGCTCCCAAAGCTAGGGCTTTTCAAATAAATGAAAGCTAGAACTTGTTATCAATAAGAAATGCAGTAAGAACATCTTACGATTGAAGAGAAACAATACCAAATAGAAACCTGGATCTATAAGAAAGGATTAAGAGCACCATAAATGATAATTAAATGGGTAAATATAAAAGTATATTTTTGTTTTATTATATAATAATTCCCTTAAAAGACAATGTTGACAGCAAAAACAACACTACAAGATTCATATTGTATGAGATAGTAATAGTTAATAACGCAAGAGCACAAAAGACAGCATAAAGGAATTACAATGCATAAGGTTATTACATGTGTGAAGCACTGGGAAGCAGGAAATAACATTAAAGTCAGATATGTAGTGTGAAGCGTTAAAAAAAATGAATCTAAACAGACTAATAAAGATGTATATTTTACTTCCAATAAGATGGAGGAATAGGCAGAACAACACAGACCACCTCAACAAAGAAAAGATAAACCAATTGACTGAGATACAGAAGATAATCCTGGAGCCCTGAGCTTTGAAAATAACTATACAGAAGTGGATTAGGCACCAACTAGTGGAAAAACCTGAACGAAAACAATGAGAACAGAGATGGTCAGAGCTGAGGACTGTCAGTTGCTACAACGGGACCAACAGCCTGAATATTTCCAAGTGGTGTTGGGATCTGAGAATTGACCTAAAGTTCAGCCCTGGTCACCAAGGGCTGCAGGGATGACTGTGCTGGTGCCCCATGACTAAGAAGGGAAACAGCAAGGAGGGAGACAAACCTGAGCTGCTGACTTTTGACTGTCTGGAGGGCACAGCCATTTTGACTGTTTACAAGCGGTGGCCATTTTGAGTACTTAAAGTGACCGAGGGCACAGCCATTTTGAATGTTTACAAGCAGTGAATATCTTGGATATTTAAAGTGACCAAGGGCACAGCCATTTTTAATGTTTACAAGTGGTGGTCATCTTGGATATTTAAAGTGACTGAGGGCACAGCCATTTTGAATCTTTACAAGTGGCAACCATTTTGGATTTTAAAGTGACAGCATTCTCAGGGACCTAAGAATAGGCTCTGTTTGCCAAGGTCAGTAGGGACATACAAGAGGCTGACAACAGGAAAGGACAGGTGGTGAATGTGTAAGTGCTATCAACTAGTGAATACAGCACAGCACAATACCCTGCTTGCATAGATAACATACAAAGGAAACAAATATCGTGGGCAAGTCACTCCAACATACAATTACCAATTAAATATAAACACAAAAATGTCATAATGCCTTGGAAACAACAGAGCACCACAGTCCACACAAAGAAGCAAGATAAAGCAAGAGAAACAAGGGACCAGGACACAGAAACAAAACATATCCTTGAGGAAGACTCAGCACTGGAATTTACTAATGAGGAATTCAAAAGAATTATATTTAGGTATCTTCAAAGGACTGAGAGACAGATTAAGGAAAACACTTACAAAACTGAGGAAAACACAGAAAACCCTACAACAAATTCAAATGACAATACAAGAACAAAATGACAAAATAAATGAAAACTTAGAAATGATACAAAATCTCCACACAGAAATCCAGAAGATTAATACTAAATTTTCAAAAATAAATAAGACTGAACAGGCAAAGGAGCAGAATTGAGTGAATGGAAGACAGAATCAGTGATATTGCAGGCAAATACCTGAACGCTTTTTGGAAACGATCAATCAGAGAAATGATCAAAACAAAATGAAGAAAGCCTAAGGTTTATGTGGGATACTATCAAAAGGAATAACCTGCGTGTCATCGGAATTCCAGAACAGGAAGAGACAAATAAAACTACAGAAAAAAAATTGTCGAAGTTTTGTTGGAAGAGAATTTTCCTAGTATGATGAAATATGTGATTATATCCATTCAGGAAGTCCAATGAACCTCAAATAGGATAGACCCCAACAGAAAATCACCAAGACATATCATCATCAAACTCACCAAAACCAAAGACAAAGAAAGAATCATGAGAGCAGCATGGGAAAAACAAAAAGTTACCTACAAGGGGCAACCAATAAAACTAAGCTAGATTTCTCAGCAGAAACCATACAGGTAAAAAGACAATGGGATGGTATATACAAAAGCCGAAAGAGAAAAATTTCCATCCAAGAATTATGTACCAAGCAAAATTGTCCCTCAAATATGATGGTGAAATCAGGACATTTCCAGATAAGCAGAAATTAAGGGAATTTGTTACAACCAGACCAGCCTTACAAGAGATGCTAAAGGGAGCCCTTTGGACAGAGAAACAGTAACAGCCAAGAACAACTGACCATCAAAACACATGATGCTATCTATAACCCAGAAACTAACCCAGCTATGAAAGTATCCAAAGTAAAGAAGCCTGCAAGATTGTAAACAGGGAACCAGAGATATCAATTGACAAATGAGGACAACTACAAACCAAAAAAAGGGAAAAAACTATGTCATCACAGAACTTCTAGATGGTAGAGAAGTCAAGACAACAACAAGATAGGACGGACTGTTCTAAACTTGGGAAGAAAACTATAAATCACAGGGTAACCTCAAAGAAAAAGGATAAACCTTCATATCAAAATAAAAAAGAGGACCAGCACAAATATTTAGCAAGTATTAAAACAATAGCAATGAAGGAAGTGATAACACGATCATGAACAAAACGAGCTCAGCACAAAATATTATGTGGAACAAAGAAATCAACACCATGAAAAAGCATGTAACAAAAATGACAGCAACAAATTCATATTTGCCGATAATTACATATCTGGCAAGGGACTTATCTCTAAGATTTATAGAAAACTCCAACACCTCAACACCAAAGGAATTAACAATCCAATTGAAAAATGGGCAGAAGACATGAATAGACACCCTACCAAGGAAGTTATTCAAGGGGCCAGCAAATACATGAAGAGATCCTCACAATCATTGACCATCAGAGAGTTGTAAATCAAAACAATGAGATACCATCTCACCAGCACTGATGTCAAGGTTCTATGAGACAGAGAATAACAAATGCTGGTGGGGATGTGGAGAGACTGCAACTTTCATACACTGCTGGTGGGACTGTGAAGTGATACAACCACTGTAGAAAGCAGTATGGCAATTCCATAGAAAGCTGGAATTGGAGATACCATTTGATCCAGCAATTCCATTACTAGGTATATATCCTAGAGAGGTGAGAGCCAGGACAAGAACAGATATATGCACACTCATGTTCATCACAGCACTATTTACAAAAGGAAAAAGATGGAAACAACCTACGTGCCCATCAGTGGAAGACTGGATGACCAAACTATGGCACATACACATAATGGAATGCTATGTAGCACTAAAGAATAATGTGAGTCTGCAAAACACCGTATAATATGGATGAACTTGGAGGACATTATGCTGAGTGAAATAAGGCAATCACAGAAGGACAGATATAGTATTAGTTTGTTGTTGTAGAGAGTCAAGGAAAGGTTTATACATGGAGGGAAACTTTCTTTGTTGTTTGCCAGGGGTGAGAAGGGAGTAGAGGGAACACTGCGTAAAAAAGGATAAAAAAGCATTGACCCATGTCATTTAGTTTTGTGTATTTCACTGTACATAAATATTTGAATAAAATGAATTTTTTAAAAAATGTGTATTTTTAGCCCCAGCATGAGTATTTTAAAAATAATTGAAAGAGCTATAATAAGTAAATAGAAGGAAGGGAAAAATGGAAGTATTTTACAAAAAAATTCAACTAACTTCCCCCAAATGGTAGACAGGACAAAATGGGGGGGGGGAGCGAGTTGAGGCAGATAAAAGATATAGAAATTACCTTACAAGGGTATGTATCAGCAGCCCCTGGTTAGTGTAAACAATTAACATTCTGGCTGCTAACCAAAAGGCTAAAAGTTCAAGTCTACCCAGACGTGCCTGGGAAGAAAGTTCTGGTAATCAGCCACTTCCCTCTGAAGCACAGCTCTATTCTGACACACATGGGTTCTCCCTGATTTGAAGTCAACTCAGTGGGAACTGGTTGGCTGGTTCATTAGTATACACAAAGGCTAATAAAATATAAAACTTCTCTAAGAAAACACCACTGTACATAAATATGGCTAAAACTGACAAGACTGACAATGGTTAAGTGTAGGCAAGGATATGGAATAACTAGCACCCTTAAACTGCTGGTAGTATACAACATTATTGGAAAATTGATTTCCAGTGACTTTTGAAAATAAACATACATTGAAAAATAAAAGGCCATTTTAGCATTAACTATTTACCCAAAAGAAATGAAAATGGATGTTGTTAAAAAAAAACAAGACTTGTAAAAAAAAATGTTCATCACAGTGAGCTCTGGCCATACCACTGTGGTCCTTGAAAAGAAACTATTGTTTCTGGCTTTCCAGATTATGTACAGTGTGACAATAAGCACTTTTTTCACAAAGGTCACCTAATAATAGATGAAAAATCAAGGTATTAAATGGATATTCCACTCACTTTACTATCTGCAGGATCTGGTACTCTTAAGCACTGGAATACCCTCTTCAAAATCAATTAAAAGAAATTTTACTCTATCTTCCTCACCTCCCTCTCTGGTTCATACACTGCAGGCCAGACTGGTCACCAAATCGGTCCATCCTCAATAAAGAACATCATAATAAATGGAGAAAAGATTGAGATTTCATTTTGCTTGGATCCACACCCACAAAAGCAGCAGTCAAGAAATCAGACGTCATATTGTACTAGGAAAAACTGCAGAGGACTTTAAAGTGTTAAGGAGCAAAGATGTCACTTTGAAGACTAAGGTGTTTCGAACCCAAGCCAGAGTTTTTCAATTGCCTCATATGCATGTGAAAGCTGGAGAAGGAATAAGGAAGACAGAAGAACTGATGCCTTTTGAACTGTGGTATTGGTGAAGGATAATGAAAATATCATGGACGGCCAGAATAACAAACAAATCTGTCCTAGACGAAGTGCAACCAGAAAGCTCCTTGGAAGAGAGAATGGCCAGACTTTGTCTCACCTACTCTGGTCATGTTGTGAGAAGGTACCATTCCCTGGAGAAGGATCTTGTGCTTGGTAAAGTAGTAGACAGTCAGCAAAAAAGGGAAAGACCTTAAGCAAGATGGAATGACACAGTAGCTGCAACTATGGAATCAAGAATAACAAGCATGAGGAGGATGGTGCAGGACCAGGCAGAGTTCCATTCTGTACACAAGGTTGCTGTAAGTCGGAATCCACTCAATGGCACCTGACAGCAAAAACAAAATGATCTGGAGACTTTGCCCCCATTTTCCTCAAAGTATTTGTATAATTCTCAAATTACTTCTTCCTGGAATGTTTGTCTGAATGTGCCAGTGAATCCATCCAGGATTTACAGTTTTCTCCTTTTTCCTAACAGAAACTTTAAATTATTGATTTAGTTTCTTTGTTACAGAACCCTTCAGTTGTTTTTATTTCTTAGTTTACTATCAGTAAGTTGGATTTTTCTAGAATTTTGGTAATTTATTACTTATGTTGAAATATTGTCATCAACTTTACATACAGTAATATAGTGTAGAATAACTCTATACTACATAGCATACATACATACTATACATACATATTAAAATTACATAATCAACTTTGAGATATAACTTAAATACATAAATTGTACCTATTTAGGTGACAAACGTATGTGCCTTTGCAACTACTCAGATCAAGATAAGAATACTTCCATTACCCCACAAAATTCCCTTGTGCCCCTTCTATGTTACCTCTAACTCTCTCAATCTGTTTTGTATCACTTACAGTAGTTTTGGGAGCTCTGGTGATGTAGTGCCTAAGGCACTTGACCGCTAACCAGAAGGCTGGTGGTTCAAACCCACCAGCCACTCCTCGGAAGGAAGATTGAGCAATCTATTTCTGTAGTGATACCGCCTCGGAAACCCAAGGAGGGGTCGCTAAGAATAGGAACCAACTCAACAACAAGGTGTTTGTTTTTTGGTTTTACAGTAGTTTTGCCTATTGTACAACTTCATGTAAATTGATTCAAACAATAGGTACTCTTTGTCCAAATTACTATATATTTTTTCCTAATTGCTCAGTAGCAAACCAACAGGTAAATAAACTAATTTATCAGTTCTTCTGCTAATAGATATTTGTGTAGACATTTGTTTTCAGGTTTTTTTATTGTTAAGTAAAGCTGCTATGAACATTCTTTCAGCAAGTCTTTTTTCTAAAAAACATCCATTTTCATTTCTTTGGGGCAAATAATAATAATAATAAAAAAGGCCTGGTTTTATTTTCAATGTCTGTTTATTTTTATTTTTAATTTTTTATTGTGATTTGGGTGCAAATTTACAAAGTAGATTTGTTTTACTCTCAACAATGCATGCATATTTGGTTTCATGGCCTCAATTACAATCCTAACAAGAAAAAGCTATCCTCCCTTCCCCTCCCTGTGGCTACCCCCCTTCCCTGTGTCCCTCTTATCTATGCACTCCTGTCTGTCCACCTTTCCCTCTATACAAATTCTTCCCTTCTGATCTCTCATGGTTGATACATCTAAGGGTAGATCTCCCTAGGATAGGTAGGTACAACTCCCTGGGGTAGGTGTTCTGCTTACAGGTATTTCTACTGTTTGGCTGAGAGCTAATCCATGGAAGTGAGCCCAGTTCCAGGTCTCAAGGATAAGCTGGGGCCACAAGCCTCAGGGGTTCTACCACTGTCTATGTGACCAGAAATTCTGATAATTTTCATGCTGTGTTCCACATTTTCCATCTCACTCTATCCATGATCCCCAATTTTGATCCCTTTCTGAGTGGTTGGCATTGCTAGCTGCAGTGTAGTACATTACTTTGTGTGGCTTTTCTACCCATAAGTCTTTGTAAACCCCAAGGTGGGATTTGCTATGAGCAACTGAGGAGCTCCTGATTGCTGAAGGTGTCCACCTGGAGTATTTCTGTTGGGAGTGGCACAAAACAATGTTCTGGGAGGTGCCCATTCTCTCTCAGGTGCTTAGCGTTCTGATACTATAATTCGCTAGTTTGACCACCCTGCCGGGCTCAAAAGGAGGCCTCCTAGAGGCAGAACTCTCTCTGACCGCTGGTTGAGGAAGACGTGCTGCCGAAAGAGACACGCACCCCTGAAAGAGAAACACGCTGCTGGGAAAGAGATGCAAGAGACACACATTGCTGAGTGAGACACCGAGGGACCAGCACTGCTGGGAAAGAGACTGTGAGAGACTGTTGGCTGAGGGACGGTGGGCTGGGAGAGAGACTGAGCGTTCTTCCTGAACTTGAATTGTAGCCTGGTGCTTCCCTAATAAACCCTGTAATCTGTGAGTTCTGTGTGGCCACTGCAGCGAATTATCGAACCCAGGAGAGAGGTGGTGGGTGCTTTGGGAGGAAAGGTTGGTGAAAGGGCTGGAGGGAGGTAGCATGTCTGGCCTTGTAGGAATAGGCCTTGGATTGCTGCTGGTAATCCTGTCTTCCTCTTGTAAGGTTAGAGGAGGTCAGAAGATGTGGCCTCCTTGCCGTTTTTGCACTAGCTCAAGCTCTTCAGGTCTCAGAGTCAAGCCTAAGGTCCCCACAGTCTATCATATCCTTGGACTGTTTCCATACGACTCTGATTTTCTTCACTCTTCTTTGCTTTAGGTGAGAGGGGACCAACAGTTGCATCTCAGATGGCCACTCAAAAGCTTTTAAGACCCCAGATGCTACTCATCAAAGTAGAAAGAAGATTTTTATGTGCCAATTGAGCTTGATGTCCCCTCAGGACCATAGCCCTAAGCCCACAGACCTGGTGACTCACTCCCTCAAGGTGTTTGTTTGTCACTGAGAAGCCACTTCAACTCTGTCCCATTACTTCTATAAGGTATAGGGTATTTTTGAAGCACAAGTAGAAATTTAAGAGTATCTTCAGTCTGACTCCTGGTAAGGTGGCAGAAGAGATAAACAAACTACACAGCACCTCTTCAACAAAGAAAAGAGAAACCAATTGACACAGATACAGAAGATAATCCTGGAGCACTGAGCTTTGAAAGGAAAGATAAATATGTGGATTAAAGACAAACAAGTAGGAGAACCTGAATGAGAACAATAAATAAAGAGACAAATGGAGCTGCAGATGGTTGGCTATCCTGACAGCACAGCAGGTTTGAATATTTACAAGAGGCATTAGAATCCGGGCAGTAATGTAAGAATCAGACCAGGCTATCAAGGGCTGCATGGACAACTGCACTGGTGGCCGATGGCCAGAAAGAAAAACAGCAAATAAGGAGACAAACTGAGGTGTGGACTCTCAGCTGTGTTCAGTGAGCACCCATTTTGAATATTTGCAGGTGGTGTTGCCATGCTGAATATTCACAAGCAGCTTTCAGATACCAGTGACCTAAGAATAGGCTTTGCTTGCCAAGGACAACAAGGGCAACCACACTGGAAACTTACTACTGGAAAGGTGAATTACTCCCCTTGTTACTCTTATACCCCATACTCTCTTGGTAAATGGAGGTGTAGCCATCCCCCACGTCTATCCACCTTCTGGACCAGGAGGAATTCGAACCCAGTTTGTGTAACCTGACATAGCCTGTGTCCCTGCCCCATCTCCCCAGTTTTGTTTTTGTTTCTAAATTATCCTTTTCTTCTTTTTTATTTTTTCTTTCTTTTTCCCAAGTTCTAGTTTTTCTTTTTTTTAATTTTCCTCATCTTCCCTTTTGCAGTTTCCCATCCTTTTTCTGTTCTTCTGAACACTTGTTTTTCTTCTTGCAGTGTTCTCATTTTTTCTTTCACTCTTGTTCTTTTCCCTTATTCCCACCTACACCATCCCCTATATTGTGGGTTTGTGTTTTTTTTTTTTTCTATTTATATTTCTTTTGTCTTTTAAAAATATTTCTATAACTATTTTTCTCAGTTATTGCTTTTTACTTATTTTTTTCCTTGTGATTCTTCCTGTTTGTTTATGCAGTTTGTGTTTTTTGTCCTCTTGTATTTATTTTTTTGGTTTTTATTTATTTATTTTTGTTGTTGTTTAACTAAGTGAGAGACAGCAACTGTGCTCATACAACCCAATCATATCCACCCTTCCTGTAGCACCATCTTCTGAGTGAGGGCCACCACTTGCTTCTGCAACAACTAACCAACAAAAGACAGCCAATGGCACCCCAACTCACCCTTAACTGTCCTTTGTGAAATGTTAACAAGAGATCTGTGCACACAAGTCTCATTCCTATCACACCCACCAGGAGATTGGTGGTAAATGCCTAAGTGCCGCCAATTACTGAGTAGACAAGCACAGCACCCTGCTTGCTCAGATATGTTGTTGTTGTTGTTATGTGCCGTCGAGTCAGCCCTGACTCATAGCGACCCCTCCTTGGGCTTCCGAGGCAGTATCACTACGGAAGTAGGATTG
>NW_006921704.1:1795821-1800694 GCF_000298275.1 Orycteropus afer afer | reverse complement strand
CGCTATGAGTTGGATCCAACTCGATGGCACATAACAACAACAACGATAGTAAAATTAGGATTTTCCAGAAAAAACTGAAATTAAGGAAATTTGTTAAAACCACACTAACTTTACAAGAAATTAAAGGGAGTCCTTTTGACAGAGAACAGAAAACAGCAAACAACAATGGACCATTAGTACACGTGATGACGTAATCCAAAAACCAACCCAGTTATGGAAGTATCCAAAGTAAAATAAATTTACAAGATTCTAAACAGGGAACCACAGACATCAACTGGTAAAGGACAACAACTACAAACAAAAGAGAGGGAAAAAAAAACAGTGTAGTTACAGAACTTCTAAATGATGAGGAAGTCAAGAGAGCTGCAAGATAGTATGGATTGTTCTAAACTTGGTGTGAAAATTTTGAACCACAGGGTAACCTCAAAGAAAAATGATAAACCTTCACATCAAAATAAGAAAATGAGCACAAATACTTAGCAAATACTAAAACAACAGCAACACAGAAAATTACAACATGATTCCTAAACAAAATAAGTCCAGCACAGAAAATGATACGGAACAAAGAAATCAGCAACACCATGAAAAGAAACAACAAAATGACAACGACAAACTCATTCTTTTTGGTCATTACAATGAATCCAAATGGATTAAATGCACCACTCAAGAGATGGAAAGTTGCTGATTAGATAAGAAAATATAACCCATCAATATGCTATCTACAAGAGGCACACCTTAGAGACAAAGACAAAAACAAACTAAAAATCAAAAATTGGAAAATATTTATCAAGGAAATCAGGAGTGGCAATATTAATTTCTGATAAAATTGACTTCAAGACAAAAACCACCAAAGAGAAAAGGAAAAACATTATATGATGATTAAAAGATGAACTGAAGAAGACGACATAACCATGATAAATACCTACACGTCCAATGGAAGAGCCCCAAAATACATAAATCAGACTTTAGCAGAATTGAAAACAGAAATAGATGACTTGACAGTAATAGTACACAAACAAACAACAACAACAAAAAACGCACTGCCATCGAGTCGATTCCAACTCATAGCAACCCTCTTTGAGTTTCCAAGGCATTAATCTTTACAAAAACAGATTGTCCAGTCTTCCTTCCATGGAGTGGCTGGTGGATTTGAACTGCCAACCTGGTTAGCAGTCAAATGCATTAGTAGGAAACATTAATGCACCACTTTTAAGGAAAGACAGAACAACTAGAAAGAAACTCAACAAAGGCACAAATCTAAATAGTACAATCAACCAACTTAATGTTATGAACATCTACAGAGCACTGCACCCAACAACAGCACAATATACATTCTTTTCCAACACATATGGAACATTCTCCAAGATAGACCATGTTAGGTCACAAAGCAAGCCTCAATAAATTATAAAAAACCAAAATACTGCAAGGCATCTCCCCAGATCACGATGCTATAAAATGAAAACTCAACAATAAGATCAACAGAAAAAGAGCAAACACATGGAAACTGAATAACTTCCTGCTAACAAAACTACTCTAGTGGCATAGTGCCTAAGGCATTTGACTGCTAAACAGAAGGCTGCCAGTTCAAACTCACCAGCCACTCTTCAGAAGGAAAACTGGGCAATCTACTTCTGTAGTGTTACTGCCTCAGAAACCAAAGGAGGGGTTGTTATTAGTAGGAATCAACTTGATGGCAGTAAGTTTGGTTTCATTTGAACAAACTACTGGGTAACAGAAGAAATAAAAAATGAAATTATAAAATTCCTTGAATCAAACAAGAATGAAAACACTACATACCACAATCTTTGGGCCACAACAAAAGCAGTGAACAGAGGCCAATTATTAGCAATAAATGCATACATCAAAAAAGAAGAAAGAGCCAAAATCAAAACCTTAACTTAACATCTATAACAATCAGAGAAAGAGCAGGAAAAAAAAAAAAAAATCCTATGGTCATCACAAGAAAAGAAATAATAAAGATTTGAGATGAAATAAATGAAACAGGAAATAGAAAGACAACAGAAAAAATCAAGAAGACTAGAATTTGGTTTTTTGAACAGATTAATAAAATTGACAAACCAGTGGCATACTTAACAAAGGAAAGGAGGGTGAGAATACAAATAACATGAATAAGAAACAAAATGGGCAATCTCACATCAGAACCAAATGAAATAAAAGGGATAATGTGAGGATACTATGAAGAACTGTACCCTAACAAATCTGAAAATCTAGAAGAAATTAACAGATTTCTTAAACATTTTACTCACCTAAACTAATACAGACTGAGGTGAAAAAACAGACCCATAACAAAAGAAGAAATTGAAAAGGTCATTAAAAAAAAACAAAAAAATACCAATAACAACAAAAAATTCAGGCCCAGACTGTTTCAATGGAGAATTCTACCAAATGTTCAGAGAAGAACTGACACCAATGAAACTCAAATTGCTCCAGAGCACAAAAAAAGGAATGAATCTTCCCAAATTCATTTTGTGAAGCAAGCATAACCTTGATACCAAAACCAGGCAAAGATATCACTAACAAGGATAACTACAGACCAATATCCCTCATGAATACAGACACAGTAATCTTCAACAAAATCCTAGTCAACAGACTTCAACAATATATCAAAAAAATTATACATCATGACCAACTGGCACTCATACTAGGTATGCAAGGAAGGTTCAACATTAGAAAAACAATCAATGTGATCTATCACATAAATAAAATAAAGGAAAAGAACCTCATGATCATATCAATTGATGCAGGAAAGGCATTTGTTGAAATCCAAGACCAATTCCTGGTAAAAACTCTCAGGAAAATACTAATAGAAGGGAAATTCCTCAACATAATAAAGAGTATATATACAAAACTAACATCCAATATTATTCTCAATGAAGAGAGACAGAAACCATTCCCCTTGTAAACAGGAACCAGACAAGGAAGCCCTCTATCTCTACATCTATTCAACACTGTATTCAAAGTACTAGCCAGGGCAATAAGGCAAGAAAGGGAAATCAAAGGTATCCAAATTGGTAAGGAAGAAGTAAAACTACCCCTATTTGCTGATGACATGGTCCTATACATAGAAAACCCAAGAGACTCAGTAAGAAAACTACTGGAACTAATTGATTTATCAGAATGGCAGGATACAAGATCAAAATAGAGAAATCAGTTGGATTCCTCTACACCCAGGAAGGAGACTGCTGAGAAGGAAATCAGTATCATTTATAATGACTAAAAAAAAAAAAAAAAAAAAAAATTAAGCACTTGGGAATGAATCTTACCAGGGACAAAAAAGACCTATATAAGGAAAACTACAAACACTACTTCAAGAAACTGTAAGAGACTGACATAAATGGAAGAATATATCATGCTCATGAATACTAACACTGAACATTTATGAAAATTTTAATAAAAATACCCAAAGAAATCTATACATTCAATCTAATCCTGATCCAGATCCCATCAACATTCTTTAAGGATATGGAAAAATCAATCACTGATTTTTTATGGAAAGGAAAGAGACCTCAGAGAAGCAAAGCACTACTTAAGAAGAACAAAGTAGGAAGTCTCACATTTCCAGACCTCAAAAACTACTATACAGCCACAGTAGTCAAGATAGTCTGGTATTTGTACAATGACAGACACAGAGATCAGTGGAATAGAATTGAGAATCCAGGAATAGATCCATCCATTTAAGGTCAATTGATATTTGACAAATAGCAGAAATCTATTAAATGGGGGAAGATATAGTCCTTTAACAAATAAAACCAAAAATCAAAAAACCAAACACACTGCCATTGAGTCAGATCTGGCTCATAGTGACCCCTCCCTGGGTTTCTGAGGTGGTATCACTACGGAAGTAGATTGCCCAGCTTTCCTTCTGAAGAGTGGCTGGTGGGTTTGAACCACCAGGCTTCTGGTTAGCAGTGTAATGTTTTAGGCACTAGGCCACCAGAGCTCCTTCCTTAACAAATAGTGTTGCCAAAATCGGTGATCCATTTTCAGAAAAATTAAACAAGATCTATACCTCACACCATACACAAAAATTAATTCCAGCTGGGTCAAAGACTTAAATGTGAAACCTAAAACTATAAAGTTCCTTAAGGAAAAAACAAAAGCAAATGTAGGGGCCCAAATTTATGGCAAAAATACATTATATCAAGCATAAACCAAAATGCACAAGCAGCAGAAGATTAACCAGATGACTGGGACCTTATAAAAATTAAATTCTTATGTACTTCAAAAGAGTTCTCCAAAAGAGTAAAAGGTGAACCTACAAAATGGGAAAAAATACTCAGCAACAACATAACTGACAAGCAACTTATCTCTAAAATTTGTAGAAAACTCCAACACCTGAACATGAAAAAGACAAACAATCCAATTAAAAATGGGCAGAAGACATGAAGAGACCTTTCCCCAAAGAAAATATTCAAGCACCCAACAAACAAATGAAGAAATCTCCATGATCATTAGCCATTAGAGAAATGCAAATGAAAACGAGATACTACCTCGCTCCAGCACTAATAGCTAAATTCAACAAGACAGAAAAGAACAAATGGTGGTGAGGATATGGAGAAATTGGGACTCTTACACACTGCTGGTGAAACTATAAAATTATATAACCACTGTGGAAATCAGTATGGTGATTCCCTTAAAAGCTGGAATTAGAAATACCATTTGATCCACCAATCCTACTACTAATTCTAAAGTAGTGAGAGCCAAGACACAAACAGATATACACACACTCATGTTCATCACTGGAACGCATAAGGATTGATATCCTCAGCATTAGTGAGCTGAAATGGACTGGTTTTGGCCATTTTGAATCAGACAACCATATGATCTACTATGCTGGGAATAACAGTTTGAA
>NW_006921704.1:1783670-1793411 GCF_000298275.1 Orycteropus afer afer | reverse complement strand
TGACGAAAGAGGGGGAGGCTTTCAACGAGATGGATTGACACGGTGGCTGTGATGATGAGCTCAAGTATAGCAGGGATTGTAGGGCTGCCGCGGGATCGGGCAGTGTTTTGTTCTGCTGTGCATGGGGTCACTATGAGTCGGAAACGACTCAACGGCACTTAACAACAACTACAGCATGTTCATCACAGCACTATTCATAATAGCCAAGAGACAGGAAGAACCTAAGTGCCCATCAACAGAAGAATGGATAACCAAACTGTGGTATATACACAAAATGGAATGCTGTGCAATACTAAAAAATAATGTATAATCTGTGAAATACTGCATGACGTGGATGAATTTGGAGGACGTTATGCTAAGTGAAATAAATCAACCACAGAAGGACAAATATTAGTTCACTGCTGCAAAAAGCCAAGGAAAGGTTTATATATGGAAGGAAACTTTCTTTGCTGGTCACCAGGGATGGGAGGGTGGGAAGGGAACACTGATAAACAGGAAAAGACAAGTATCGATTTGGGTGAAGGGAAAGGCAATATATACCAAAAGTGAGTGACCAACACAATAACACCAAGGAAAAAGAAGACATAGAGAGGCACACAAGAAATGCACACAACAAAGATAAACCCTTTAAATACAATACTGCACTCTCAGTGATTAAAAAAAACACATAATAATAATCTACAAGTAAAAAGATTGGTGGACAGGCTGAATGATTAGGTATGTCGAGGCAAAAAGAATAGGCCCATGACCATACATAAGGTTGGCAGATGATATTTCTACATATGTATTTGTATGTGCTGTAAAAATGTCCAAATATGTAACAGAGCTAACAAGGGGCAAAGTTACAATAATTTTCTAGGCACAGTCAACCAGCCTGAGGGAGCAAGCAGTTGGACCTATGGGCTCAGGACTATGGTCACAGAGGACATCAAGCTCAACTGGCACAACATACTACACAAAAACATTTTTTATAATCCTTCTTTGGTTGAGTAGTGCTGGGGTTCTTAAAAGCATGCATGTGACCATGTAGATGCAACAACAAGTCTCTCCTCTTCCAGAGCAAAGAAGAATGAAGAAAACAAAAAATGCATGGAAATAATTAGTCCAAGGGACTAGTGGATCATGAAAACCTCAGCCTACATGACCATGAGAGCAGAAAAATTAGATGGTACCCAGCTATACAGTCAACCACTAGGCAACGGATCAGTGCAGGAGTAGGAGTAGGAGTCCTGGAAAGAGAGAGAACAATGTGGAACAAAATTCAAAATCATTAAAAAAAAAAAAAAAGACCAGGTTTACTGGTCTGATAGAGCCTGGTGAGACCTCTGAGACTACAGTCCTTAGTTACCCTTTGGGTCTAGACTTGAACTCACTCCCATGGCTTCCAGCCCAATTAGAGACAGTCATATGTTGTCGTTGTTATGTGCCGTCGAGTCAGCCTCGACTCATAGCGACTCTTCCTTGGGTTTCCAAGACAGTATCACTACAAAAGTAGGATTGTCCAACCTTCCTTACGAGGAGTGGCTAGTGGGTTTGAACCGCCAGCCTTCTGGTTAGCAGTCGATATAGTGTGTACATTTACATTAGGTAGATACACTCCTTACAACAATCAATCATGGGAGAATGGAAGGGTGGTATTCGAGAGATAGTTCAGGGGGCAGGAATGAGTAGGAAAGAAGGGCACATAGAAGAGCCATCTATAGGGAAGAAGTGGAAAGAGAGCTGTTACATTGTGTCGAATTGCAGTTAGTATCATGAAACAAAATATGTACGAACTGCTGTATGGAACATAAATGTGTTTTATAAACTTTCACCCATATCACAATAAAAATTTTAAAAAGAGTATCTTCAGCCACATCTATCCATAGTCATGGGCATATTCCTGCTCACCTTCCCATACCTGATCTTCTCACCTATCTCTATGCATTTACCCATAGACCATTGTTTGCTGCCACTAGTAATGCAGTATCGTGCATGTAATAGTATTTGCCTCTGTTGTCAACATATTTTGTGCATTTTGTGTCCTTTTCCCCATTGTCATTGTACTTGTCACACACGTGTTTTAATGCTTTTTCCTTCACCCAAATCAACACAACTCTTAACTAGTCAGAAATTTTCCCTCCTCTTCCCTCCCATCCCTGGTAACCAAGAAAGTAAATTTCCTTTGCTAAATAAAGCTTTCCTATTTTTGTGTCTAAGGTGAGTCTCTTGTAGGCAGCATACTGATGGGTTTTTCTTAGCCAATCTGCCACTCTCTTTCTATTGACTGGTACATTTAGTCCATTCATATTCAGCGTACCAACCACTCCTCAGAAGGAAGGTTGGGCAATCTACTTCTGTAGTGATATCGCCTTGGAAACCCAAGGAGGGGTCGCTAGAGTTGGGTCCGACTCAGCGGCACATAACAATAACAACATGAATTTATTGATGTCATGCTATTGTGGGTTTTTTTGTTGTTGTTGTTGTTGTTGTTGTTGTGTTGTCCGGGGTTTCTTTGTTCCAGGTATTTTTCTGTGCTGGGTTTATTTTATTAAAAAGTATTTTTTCTCTTTTCATCATTACTGTTGGTTTTGTGTTTACTAAGCCCTTGTGATTTTCTTCCTCAGTGCGGTTAGGACTGTTGATTTTCTTTGTGGTTACTCTGAAGTAAATTCTTACCTACCTAAGTTTGGCACAATCAGTTCTATATAGACATTGTCCTGACTTCCTCTCCACTTGAAAGTTTTGTAATTACGACATTTATTCCCTCTATTTGCTTTGTTGTTGGTGCCGTTTACAGATTGATTTCTTTATTTATATTTTGTGTGAGCTTATTTTGAGATTCTTTTTCTGGGGTGGTTTTCAGGTGGTGGTGTCAAGTGTTACAGTGGTTATGTTTCTGTGTCAACTTGGTGGGGACTGGCTGAGTGGCTGGGCAGCTGGTGGTAGTTATTCCCCATGAGGAGACTGGCAATCAACTCCATGGTGGGATCTATCAGAAGCAGCTGAGTAGCTGCCTTTGGTATGTGGTCTGCTTCCTGTATATAAGGAGCAGCTTTGGGAATGGTCTCTAGTTTATGGCACGCTTGGACCCTGCATGTAGTCATGTCATTGTACAGAAGCCTGTCATGCTCTGCCGACCTTGGGACTTATGGTGGACTACAGTTAATGCCCTGCGTGTGGTTTGGTAACATTAGGACTGTGCCATTTTATTTGTTGACATTGGGCCTGTTAGCCTCAGCAGCTAGTAGCTGCCTGAGTGAAGAGATGCCTCTAGCTTCAGTGGGCCGGAAGCAAGAGGCAGAGCTGAAGCCCAAGGTCAAGGGGCTTTCTCACAGCCCATAGAGCCTGGTACACTGAACTTGGACTTCTAGCCTCCCCAACTGTAAGATAATAAATTCTTGTTTGTTAAGGCCATCCCATTTGTGGTATATTCTTGTCAAAGTGGCATTAGGTAACCAGAACAAGTGTCTTGATTTCAATTTGATGTTTTCTGTTGTGGGTTTTCTATTGGAAGGACTCCTTTTAGCATTTCTTGTAGGGTTGGTCTAGTTTTCACAAATTCCCTTAATTTCTGTTTGTCTGAGAATGTCTTTTAATTTCATCCTCATATAGAGGGACAGTTTGGCTGGATACATAATTCTTGGTTGGCAATTCTTTTCCCTCAAGGTTTTGTATATGCCATCCCATTGCCTTCTTGCCTGCACAGTTTCTGCTGAAAAATCAGAGCTTATTCATATTGGTTGCCCGTTGTAGGCAGCATTTTGTTTTTCCCAAGCTGCTCTTGATTCTTTGTCTTTGGTTTTGGAATGTTTGATTACGATATGTATTGCTAACTTTCTCATGGGGTCTATTCTGTATGGGGTTTGTTAAGCTTCTTGGTTGGGTATCTCTTCCTCATTCACAATATAGGGGAAGTTTTCTGTTAACAAGTTTTTGACAATTTTCTTTCTTTTTTTTAAAAAAAATCCTGTTGTTCTGGAATTCCTATTTCTTTTCATGTCATCCCATACAGATCTTAGGTTTTCTTCATTTCTCTTAATTTTTTGTTCTGATTTTTCCTCATATAAGCTAGTGTCAAAGGATTTGTCTTCCAGCTGGGAAATGTGTTCTTCAGCCAGTTCTAGTCTACTCTTTTGTCCTTCCAATGTGTTATCTATCTCTGTAATTTTAGCTCATCTTCTGGATTTCTAATTGCTGTTTTTGCATGATTTCTAATTGTGTATTTATTTTGCCATTTTGTTCTTGAATGCTTTCTTGAATTTTTCAAGATAATATTTGTCTTCTTTTTGCTTCTGTTTATGCTTTCCTTGAGCTCACAGAAGTTATACATCTTTTGAATTTCTTATCAGAGCATTCTATCACTTGTTCTTCCTCAGGGATATTTCCTAATTCTTTAGTTTGGACACTTGTTTCTACTATCTTTTCCTGTTTTTTTTGTTTGTTTGTTTGTTTGTTTGTTTGCAATGAAGTTGTCTGTTGTTGCCCAGACATTTTGAAGTTGTTGTCTTTATTTGTTGGTTACATGCTGATTTGTTTCATCCTGATTTTATGTTTTACTTTGTTTTAATATATCTGGAAGTGTAGAATAGGTATACCTCTTTGCTTGTTAGCTGACAGCACTGAGTCACTCTCCAGCTTTCTCTGTATTGGTGGAGTTACTGTGGGATTGTGGGTTCTGTTCTCTTCTTGTCATGAAGAGGAGTTGCAGTTGGGATGAGCAGGGGTTGTCCACCATCTGTCATCGATCTTGTGGTGCAGGATCTATGGGTGTTTCTCATCTGTTGGGTGAGGTGGTCAGTGTAATAGATATGGCTGACTAGTAGAGAGTTACTGTGTTCTTCCCATTGGATGAAGCAGGAAAAACAAAGAAAGCAAGCCAAGGAAAAGGAGGAAAGATGAAAAGATAGAATAAGAATAGATGCTAAGGAGTATGTAAAAGGGAAAAAGAATGTAAGAAAAAGAAAACAAAAGTGGAGGGGGTGAGTAGCATGATGATTTGGTAAAAATGAAAGGAAATGAAGAGGTAGAGGGATAAATGATCAGATAGAAAGGAAAAAAAAGTTGGGGAAGAGGAAAGTAGAAAAATGAAGGGAAGATAAGGTAATCGAGAAGGGTTTTTTTTCTCATTATGTTCAGCCAGCAGCCCTGGAAGCTGGCAGTTGCAGCAGCATCTGCTCATTCCCCACATTGTGCATCCACATAGGAGAAAGGGGATCAGCACAAGAAGTGACCTCCAGGAAATAAGGCTAAAGCTTGTTTTTTGTGCTTACTGTGAGATAGGTCAGCCAATCACACAGATGTGGGAGAAGGATATCTGCAGCCCTGGCTCTGTTTGGAGTGGTTTGCTGAGGGTAGCTTCTGCCATCAGTGAAAGCCCTGCAGTTCAAACCTACCAGTCAGCCCACAGGAGAAAGGGCAGCCCTCTTCCATAAAGACCCACAAGTCTTGAAACCCCAGGGCTCAGTTCTACTTTGTGCTAAAAAGGGTTGCTAAGAGTTGGACTTAAGCCCATTGCGGTGGGTCTGATGTGGGGTTTGGTTTTTTCATGGAGAGTATTTTTTCTCTTTCCTTTAATCCCTCCCAGACTCCATGGCAGCTTAAGCTAGGGGAGGTCTGATCTGTTTCCCTATATGATCTTCTCCCACATATGCAGCTTTAGCTCACCTTGAAATCCTCCTGATCTATGTACCCTGTGTCTTTAACCCCTATAAGTTCTGTGGAGTTCCCCACCCTACTCCTCAACCTTTGTATTTGTAATAGCTTCTCTTTTGCTTGGCTTTTTTGTTTTCTTTCCCCCAGTCACTGAACTCGCTCCCTTTCCTGTCTTCACTCAAATCCAATACTTTTATCTTTTTGTTATATACTCATAATTCCAGGATCATTATTTGTGTCTGTTTCACTGAGTTTCTCAAAATCTCTGTTGAAAGAGGGATCTGATGCAGTCTGTTAGTAGGACACGATGTTCCACATTCTACTGTATATTTTTGAAAGTCCCTGCCAATCTAGAAGTCCCCAAAATGTAAAGGGAAATAATAAACATAACAGTTATACTTTGTTAATGGATTAGAAAACTCAGTATTATAATATTAAGATATCAGTTCTCCATAATTGAATCTATAGATTTAACATAAGCCTAATTGAAAATCCTCAGGCCTCTGAAATTTGACAAGCACATTTTAAAATGAACATATAAAAGCAAAGTATCATGAATTATCTAAGTAATCATGAGGAAGAAAAAAACTAGAGCCTGTAAAATATTAGATATGAAAACACTGCAGCAATTATTTAAACAGTTTTGTACTGGCAAAAATCGACCAATGGAATAGTGTAGAGACTAGAAATAGACACTTTTTATTAATGACAAAGATGACACAAATGAGGATGGGTCTACTGGATATTCTTATAGAATGAGGCTGATTCAGCTAGAAGAACATCATCATAACCTTAAAAAAGTGTCAACAGTGATGAGGTAGCATTGGTAATGCCAAGAGCGGGGGGTCAAATGAAACAGTTTGTCAGGAGTGAATCAGGGTAATATACTCTCTGCAATATGGCCTTCTTCACCAAAAGACAAATGAAGCAACTCTAGGCAGGAGTCACAAGTTACATATGCCACATTAGCTTTTACATCAGAAACACAGTCATTTTTTTTTTTTTTTTTTAATTTTTAACTGTGATTTGGGTGAAAGTTCAAGAGCAAATTCATTTTCCATACAGCAGTTCACATACACTTTGTCTCACGACATTGACCAGAAACGTATAGTCTGTTATTATACTCTCTCAGTCTATAGTATCATTTGCTTTCATTTCCTAAACAAAGCTGGTTACACGTGGCAATCTGGGAGGTACAATCTCAGTAAGGAGCTGAATTACAGTTAACTCATCAGAGAATGGGCCCAAACTATGTAGATCTATCCAAGTGATACAGACTGTCAAATCAGCAACAGCAATTTATTTTCATAGTTTCCAGTCCCAAAAAGGAATGTCTGTAGTCTTCCAACTGGAAGACCAGAGAGGTCATTGGCAGTATCCCAAAAGTCAGTTAAAATGCAGAAGATTCATTACATGGCCTATTGTTCAG
Organism: Orycteropus afer afer; assembly: GCF_000298275.1. NCBI lineage: Eukaryota > Metazoa > Chordata > Mammalia > Tubulidentata > Orycteropodidae > Orycteropus > Orycteropus afer. The sequence continues at coordinate 1,786,348 of NW_006921704.1, read as the reverse complement.
GAATATAAGAAGTACTTTGAGTTCTCTCCACTGAGTGAAGCAACATCTGCTTTTGGTTTTACACAGTCAGTGCTAGGCTGAACAGCCTAGTTTTCAGTTTTTAACTTAGCCGACATGTATCAGGAAGCTGACACAGATACTGAGAGAAACCCCTGTGAATTAAGGGACCTATTAAGCCAGTGGCTTTATATGAAGTGGGGTATAAGGTTTGCCTCAAGGTGTATCTACCACTTTTTCATGTAAACCTGAGCTCATGCTGGGACCATGCCACTGTGCTCTTCAGTACTGCCATTTGACCAGAGAGACTTCCTTGTTAGTCACTGAGTCCCAGTTGATCTATGCTAAAATGGAGATGTCGGATGGTGAAGTCACAAGATCTACATTAGGCAATGTTCACTTTCAAAGGAGCTTAATAGTTTCTTTTATTAAAAGAAAAAGGTGTCCTTAATGGCTTAGTCAGGCAAGTGGTACTGTGACACTGGAAAATAGCCTCCCTGGGAATTTAAGCAATCATTAAGTCTTTAAAGTTGTGATTTTCTTTTTCCTCCTGGGATTCTACTTGTTTCCGCTGGACCATCTGTGAGTGGAGAGTACATGTGCTGGTCTCTGAATGGAAGAATCCCCTCTAGACTCCATGAGCATCCATAACATTCACAGAATAAGAACGTGTGAAATATCCATTATAAACTCAGATGTGTGAGCCAAATCGCAGTACAATGAATCAGTCCAGAGATCATTTTAACATATGTTCCCTACTGTAAGAACCTTCCAAATCCCATCAAATGAATTTTGGCACCTCTTCCTATAGGAACATGGGCCAAAAAGCATGTGTCAGGGTCTATAGCAACAGCTATCAGAAGACTGCTATCACCCAGCACAGAGAATGCAGGGTGGCAAGGAAGGTCAGTAGGGAAAAAATTTAAGTATCAATCTTTTTCTTCTACAACCTATAGGGCCCTAGTCATTCTTCCAGAATGCCATGTGTCTGTCAATATCCTTCTCCAACATAAATTTTGAATAACTATGAAAAGTCTAAGGTTTGATTTTTACTGTACTTAAAAGCTAATTAATTAAACTTTGTATTACAAATCCCGGCAAAGACATGAAACTCCTGGATCAAAGACAAAAGACTTGTGTTCACAGCATAGCAAGCAACATGAGCTTCATGCTTACTCTAAAATCACACAGTGTGTGTGTGTATGTGTGTGTGTCTATGTCTTGTAGATACATAAAAAACCAAACTCACTGCCGTCGAGTTGGTTCCGACTCATAGCAACCCCTCCTTGGGTTTCCAAGGCAGTATTGCTATAGAAGCAGATTGCTCAACCTTCCTTCCAAGGCGTGGCTGGTGGGTTTGAACCTCCAGTCTTCTGGTTAGCAGTCAAATACCTTAGCCACTATGCCACCAGAGATCCAGATATATACTACAAGTAGGTACAGGCTGTAGTTAAGGAATATTTGTTGAGCTTGGGAAACCACTCATCTACACAAGCAATAAACAAGCCTGTTTTTTCCTTGAAAGGAATTATTAGCTCATCCATCAAGGCTGCAAATACAACCCCGAGAAATGTCTCTGATAAAGAATAGTCAGGGCTTTGTATCCTTGGCACACCCAGCAATAACAGCAAGAACTCTCAAGTCCTATGGTCAACTGCCTCTCCCAACAGCTTGACATTAAAATTTTTTTTATTTTAAACATATATTAGAGTTTCTATAAAAGTTGACAAAATTATGAAAACCTGACACCAGAAGTCATTAACAATGTAACAAATTTTGAAAGTGACCAAAAAATACCTTTAAAAATGTACTGTTGTTGTTGTTGTTGTTGTTATGTGCCGTCAAGTCAGATCCAACTCATAGGGACCCCTCCTTGGGTTTCCGAGGCAGTATCACTACGGAAGTAGATTGTCCAACCTTCCTTCCAAGGAGTGGCTGGTGGGTTTGAACCACCAGGCTTCTGGTTGCAATCAAGTGCCTTAGGCACTACACTGCCAGAGCTCCCTAAAAATGAACTAGAGTTGGTAATTTCAGAGTGATTCTATTGCTATAAGTAAATTGATAAATCCTACTCTATATTAATTCTTCAGGGTAAGAATATTGTGATTGCCTATTTCCTTACATGAATATAGGATGACTGTGATTTTAAAAATTAAAGAGAGCATAAATAAATCTACATCTAATCTCATTTATTAAAATGTAAACCTGAATTTTAATGAGAAAATGTTGTTGTTGTTGTTTGTTGTCAATGAGTTAGCTCTAACTCATGGCAACCTTCTGTGTAACAGAATAAAATGTTATGTGGTCCTGGATCATCTTCATTATTGTTAGTATGTTTTACTCTTTTGTTTCAACTATTGTGACAATCCATCTCACTGAGTGTGTCCCTTGATTTCAGTGGCCCTTGCTTTATCAAATATGATATCCTTTTCCAGTAATTTGTCTTCTTGATCATATGTCTAAAGTAAGGAAGCCAAGGTCTCACCATATTGTTTCTAAGAAACATTCTGGATGTATTGCTTCTAAGAGTTATTTATTCATTCTTCTTGCAATCTATGGTATATTTGATATTTTTCACCAACATCACAGTTTTTTTTTTTTTTTATTAGGATTTGGGTGAAGATTTACAGAGTAAATTCACTTTTCATACAGCAGTTCACATATACTTTGTCTCATGTCAT
>NW_006921704.1:1755834-1767865 GCF_000298275.1 Orycteropus afer afer | reverse complement strand
TGTCTGTGTTAATTGGTTTCCCTTTTCTTTGTTGAAGAGGGTCTTTGCAATCCTTCTGCCTAGTCCGCCATCTTGCCCCGCCTCCCAACATCACAGTTTTAATGCATCAAGTCTTCTGTGTTCCTTTCTCATTATATACCTTTCACATGCATATGAGGCAAATGAAAAGGCCCTGGCTTTTATCAGGCACACTCTAGTTTTTTAAAATTTTAAAGAGATCTTTTAAACCAGATTTGCCCAATAATGTTCATAGTTTGATTTGCTGAATTCTGTTTCCATGGATGTTAGTTGTTGTTCCAAGTAAAATGAAATCACTGACAATATAAATGCTTCTTCATTTATCATGATGCTACTTACTGGTCCAGTTATAATGACTTCTGTTTTCTTCAAGTTCAGGTGCAATCCAAAATGAAATTATGTCGTCTTTGACTTTCATCAATAAGTGTGTCATGTTATCTTCAATTTCAGCAAGAAAGGCTATCATCTATTGTATGTTATTTAGTTTTCCTCTAATCCTGGTGCCACATCCATCTTCATATAGTCTGGCTTCTTGGATTATTTTTTCAGCATACAGACTGAATTAGTAAGGTAAAATAATACAACCCTGCCACACACTTTTTTCCAATTTCAAACCACATAGTATCCCCTTGTTCTGGTACACAGTTGCCTTTTCATCCATGTACAGGTTCTGCATGAGCACAATTAAATGTTTTGTGATTCCCACTCTCTGTAATGTTATCCATAATTATTAGGATCCACCATGCTAGTTAGGTTTCTGTGCCAACTTGGCTGGGCCTGGTTGAGTGGCTGGGCAACTGGATGTAGTTATTCCAGTTGATGAGACTGGTAATCAACTCCAGGTGGAATCTACTATAACCAGGTGAGCAGCTGCCCTAAAGATGTAATCTGCTTCTGTATATAAGGAGAAGCTTTGGGGAATGGTCTCCAGCTTATGGCATGCTTGAACCCTGCATGTAGCTGTGTCATTGTTCAGCAGCCTGCCACGCTCTGATGACCTTGGGACTTCCAATGGACTTGAATTAACAGCCTGCCGTGTGGTTTGGTAACACAGGGCCTGTGCCTTTTTACTTGTCAAACTTGGGCTTGTCAGCCTCGGCAGCCAGCAGCTGAGTGAAGAAATGCAGCGTCAGTGGGCTGGAAGCAGGAGGCAAAGCTAAAGCTCAAGGTTGAGGGGCTTTCACCCAGCCCCTAGAGCCTAGCACTCTGAACTCAGAGTTAAAGTCTCCAAACTATAAGAGAATAAACTCTTACTTCTTCAAGCCATCCAATTTGTGGTATATTCCCGTCAGAGTGGCACTAGGTAACCAAGACATCCACACAGTCAAATAACATCTGTCAGTTTGTCATACTATGGTGGCTTGCATGTTGCTATGCTGTTGAAAGCTATGCAATGGGTATTTCAAATACCAGCAGGATCACCTGGTACACAAGTTTCAGTGTAGCTTCCAGATACAGGTAGATTAGGAAGACAGGCCTGGCTACTAAAATTAAAAAATTCGTCAATGAAAACCACTTGGAAAACAACAGAACAAAAATATGAGCAATCTTAATTCAACACAAAAATATGATAATCCCACATCATTGAGTAGTTTTCCACAGAAAAGCAAAGAAGGTATAGTAGTTAAAAATATGTTAACATAAAATTAGAAATACCATTTGACTCAGCTATTCCATTACTAGGTGTATATCCTAAAGAAGTGAGAGCCAGCACAAGAACAGACATATGCACACCCATGTTCATAGCAGCACTATTTACAGTAGCCAAAAAATGGAGGCAACCTAGGTGTCCATCAATTGAAGAATGGATAACCAAACTATGGTATCATACACACAGTGGGATACTATGCAACCCTAAAGAATAACATAGATTTTGCAAAACAACACATAACGTGGATGAACTTGGAGGACATTATGCTGAGTGAAATAAGTCAATCACAGAAAGACAATTTTTTTTTAGTTAGTCCATTATTGTAAAAAGTCAAGGAAAAGTTTATATATGGAAGGGAAATTTCTTTGGTGGTTACCAGGGGTAGAAGGAGAGCAGAGAGAACACTGTTAGATAGGTAGACACAAGTACTGATTTGGGTAGATTTTGGTAGTAAGAAAAGGGCAACGTACCAAATATGAGTGATCAACACTGTGGCATTCAAGAAGAGAAAGACATGGAGAGGTACATGGGAGGTATAGACAACAAGGATGAACCTTTCTGCACATACAATACTGCGTAGTCAGTGAAGGCAAACATGGATATACAGATGAACAGATGAGTGTACAGGTTGAACTATTAGGTATGTATTTGCAGGAGGGAGTGTGCCAAAGATCATGTATAGGGTTGGCAGACAATGTTTCTACAAGTGTGTTGCTATGTTCTGTAAGAATTCTCAGGTGTACTGTACAGTAGAGCTGACAAGGGAAAAGGTTGTAGTCACTTCTTGGCCACAGCCAGCTACCTAGAGCGAGCAAGTAGTTGTACCTGTGGGTTTAGGACCATAGTCACAGGGGACATCAAGCTCAACTGGTATAACATACTACACAAAACATTGTTCCACCTCCCACTTTGGCGAGTAGTGAATGGGATCTCAAAAGCTTGCAAGCACCTGCCTAGATGCAATGATGGGTCTTGCCTCATCGAGAACAAAGTAGAATGAAGAAAACCAAAGATTCATAGAAACAATTAGTCCAAGCAACTGGTACACCATGAGATCCACAACCTATATGACTATGAGACCAGAAGAACTAGATGGTGCCCAGCTACCACTGTCAACCACTCAGAGAGGGATCTATGTAGGAGATCCCGGATAGAGTAGGAGAACAATGTGGAACAAAACTCAAAATCATGAGAGGGGATTCAAAATGGAATCTTGTCAGTAATCACCACTCTATTTCCCTCTAGCATCTTAGTGCTTGAAAAACTAGGTACAGCAGTTTGAATTAGGGATTCTGGTGCTCTGAACAGCTCACTGAGTCAGAGTGCACCAAACTCAGAGGAGTAGAAATAGAGAGGAGAAAGGTACAGGGGAAAAATAAAACAAGATCTATCCTGCAGAGTGCCAACAGGCAGCCAAGAAAGGCCATTGGAGACTTCCCTTGGGGAGCAACTGGCAGGCAAGAAGGGCCATCTGAGATCTCCCAGGGTTAAGGCAGAAGACACACCACACCAGCATACCAGTGACCACACCAACATACCAGCGATCACCCCAAGGATCTACCTTCAGCAGCTGATTTTATCGGTAACTTGGGTCAGCTAGGTGCAAATGGGCAAATCCAGTGCTGCTGAAACCTGAGCAGAGAGTTCATTGGTGCTGCAGAAGGGCGAGCCCAGGGAGGTGCCCTGCAGCAGGTCACCGAGTAGGCTTTGGTCAGCTTAGTGGCACTGAGAGGCCTGTGCTTGACTTTATCACTAATATTGGGACCACAGATTACTAGCAGGCACTCTCCCGACTCCAATGCCACTGAAACCAAGCAGATCGTTGGTGCCGCAGGTGAGCGGACCCACAGAGGAACTCCTGAGGCAGATCGCAGTCTGGGCGAGGTGGGCGGAGCCAGAGAGAGAAACCCCCGTAATGGATAGTGGAGCCGGGAAGTTGTCCTCGGTAGGCTTTTCAGTGCCTAGGGGCCTCGGGAGGAGGATTTTTGTGTGTATCTGAGCCTGGTGGAAAGTGGCAACCCCCTAACAACTGGAGTCTTTGTGGAATTTGAGCTGTGGGCCTGTAAATAACAGTACAACATCATTGGCAGCAGCCCACTCAAAGCCCTAAAATCCACCCCCGGCAACAGTGAGCTTTCCTTCTTCTGCTCCCACCTTCTCCACCAATAACTTCACTCATCTTCCAGTAGAAGAAACCTCATTCAGCCAACATAAAACCTCCTGGTTCAAACTCTAAACCCTCTTTACAACAAACAGAAACCCATATCCACATTCCACACAGTGATTCCACCATCACAAAGACAACTGCAGAGCAACCCAGCATACCTGAATTAATAACTTAAAAAAAAAAAAAAAACACCAGCTTAACCTTTTCAAAATATTAAACCATAAAACCAAGACAAATCAAATCAATACATAACCAATAGTTAAAGACAACCTCAAAATGTCTAGGAAACAACAGGCAACCTCAAATCAAACAAAGAAACAGGACAAAGCATTAGAATCAAAACCACAAACAAAGGTCTCATTATATATGGAGGAAGAGGAGGCAATAGAATTATCTGAGAAGGGATTTAGAAGATTTGTTTATAAAGCTTTACAAGAGCCTAAGGAAACCCCCAAGAGAAGCAAGGAGAATACAGACAGTTCCCTGAAAGAACTCATGAAAATCATTCAAGAACAAAAGAGTAAGATTAATGCATAATCAGGACTCATACAAAAACAGCAGTTAGGAATCCAGAAAATGAATACCAAAATTACAGAATTACACAACACAGTAGAAGCACAAAAGAGTAGGTTAGAACAGGCTGAAGAAAGCATATCCCAACTAGAAGACAAATCCCTGGACACCAGCCTGTATGAAGAAATCTCAGAACAAAGATTTAAGAGAAATGAAAAGAACCTAAGAATTATATGCAATGACATGAATAGAAACCACATAAGACTCACTGGAATTCCAGAACGAGAAGAGGTGAAAAAAAACGACTGAGAAAATTGTGGAAGACCTGCTTATAGAAAACTTCCCCCAAATCATGAAAGAAAAGATATTTGTCCAAGAAGCTCATAGAACCCCACACAAGAGAAATCCCAAGAGAAAAGCACCAAGGCATATTATAATCAAACTCTCCAAAACCAAAGACAAAGAAAAAATTTTGAGAGCTGCCTGGGACAAAAGAAATATCACTTATAATAATCAAACAGTTAGGCTGAGCTCCAATTACTCAAGCAGAAACCATGCAGGCAAGAAGGCAATGGGATGGCATATATAAAACACTGAAGGAAAAGAACTTCCAACCAAGAATCCTATATCCAACCAAATTATCCATCAAATATGAGGGAGAAATCAAGGCATTCTCAGACAAACAGAAATTAAGGGATTTTGTAAAAACCAGACCAACCCTAGAAGAAATGCTAAAGGAAGTCCTTCCAAGAGAGAACCCACAACAGAGATCAACAAAATCAGGATACGTGCACATCAAGACTAACACCAAATCAGAAATAGACACTCAAAATAAGACCATAAAACATTGTACTCTAAAAACTAAGGAAGTCAATCAGCACACAACAACAGCAACTAACCTATCAGAGGGAATAAATCTTCTAGATACAAACTTCCAAAAGGAGAGGAAACAAGACAATGTCTTCACAGTATGCACTGTTCTAAAAATGTAGAGACAAGAATATACTCCAAGGTAACCACAGAGAAAAGTAACAATCTCCCTAAGCAAATCCAGAAGGAAGGAAAGCATATGGATTTAATAAGCATAAAACCAACTAAAAAGAAGAAAAGGGATAAAGCATTAGCCAACAACTGAACTCAGCACAGAAAAGTATATGGACCAAGGAAACACCAACAACATGAGAAAAAAAAAAAAAACACAATAGAATGACAGCAATCAATTCATACCTATCACTAATTATACTCAATGTGAATGGACTAAATACACTTATGAAGAGAAAGAGAGTAACAGATTGGATAAGAAAAGAAGACCCATCGATATGCTGCCTACAAGAGACCTACCTTACACACAAAGATAAAAACAAATTAAGAGTTAAGGGATGGAAAAAAATATGCCAAGTCAATGGAAACCAAAAAAGAGCAGGAGTGGTAATATTAATTTCTGACAAAATAAACATTAAGGTGAAAAACATCATGAGAGATAAAGAAGGACATTATATGATGCCAGAAGGGTCAAATCACAAAGAAGACGTTACAATAATAAATATTTATGCACCCAATGAAAGTGCTCCAAAATACATGAAGCAAATATTAATTAAAAGTGATAACAGACAACTCTACAATAGTAGTAGGAGACTTTAACATACCACTTTCAAAGAGAGACAAGTCAACCAGAAAAAAACTCTACAAAGATACAGAAGAACTCAACAAGACAATCAACCAACTCGACCTCATAAACACATACAGAGCATTTCACCCAACAAAAGCACAATTCACATTCTTCTCCAGTGCACATGGATCCTTCTCCAGAATAGACCATATGTTGTTGTTGTTGTTGTTGTTACGTGCCGTCGAGTCGGCCCCGACTCATAGCGACCCCTCCTTGGGTTTCCGAGGCAGTATCACTACGGAAGTAGGATTACCCAACCTTCCTTCCGAGGAGTGGCTGGTGGGTTTGAACCGCCACCCTTCTGGTTAGCAGTCAAGTGCTTTAGCCACTATGCTACCAAAGCTCCTGAATAGACCATATGTTAGGACATAAAACAAGCCTCAATAAATTCAAAAGCATTGAAATAATACAAAGCATTGTCTTGGACCACAATGTTATAAAATTAGAAATTACTAGGAAGAGCAAGGAAAAAGCATCAAACATATGGAAGCTGAACAACTCACTGCTCAAGAACTACTGGGTAATAGAACAGATAAAAACTGAAATTTAAAAATTCCTAAAAGCAAATGAGAATGAAGATACATCATACCAAAACCTATGGGACACAGAGAAAGCAGTACTCAGAGGACAGTTTCTAGCAATAAATGCATACATCAAAAAAGAGAAAAGAAACAAAATCAACACTCTAATCAATTCCAACAGCTATAAATAGAACAACAAAAGAATCCTAAGTATCTAGAAGGAAGGAAATAATAAAGATCAAAGCAGAAATAAATGAAACAGAAAACAAAAAAACCATAGAGAAAATCAAGAAAACAAAGTGCTGGTTCTTCAAAAAGATTAATAGAATTGATAAACCATTGGCAGACTTAACAAAAGAAAAGAAAGAGAAAATCCAAATCACAAGAATTGTAAACAAAAATGGTGTCATCACAACAGAACCAGCTGAAATAAAAAAAGATACTGACAGAATATTATGGAAAACTGTACTCCAATAGATTTGAGAACCTAGAAGAGATGGACAAGTTTCTAGAATTCACAAGACCTACCTAAACTATCCCACTCAGAGATAGAAAACTTGAACAGACCTATAACAAAAGAAGAAATTCAAAAGGTCATAAAAAAAAACTTCCCTTAAGAAAAGCCCTGGCCCTGATGGCTTCATTGGAGAATTCTATCAAATATTCAGAGAAGAGTTGACACCTATGCTATTCAAGATATTCCAGAACATAGAAAAAGATGGAATACTCACAAACTCATTTTATGAAGCAAGCGTAACACTAATACCAAAACCAGGGAAAGACACCACTAGAAAGAAAAACTACAGACCAATATCACTCATGAACATAGACACAAAAATCTTTAACAAAATCCTGGCCCAACAGAATCCAACAACATATCAAAAAATTAATACATCTGGACCAAGTGGGATTCATACCAGGTTTACAAGGGTGGTTCAACATCAGAAAATCAATCAATGTAATCCACCACATAAACAAAATAAAACAAAAGAACCATATGATTCTACGAATTGATGCAGAAAAGGCATTTAATAAAATCCCAACACCCATTCCTGTTTAGAACTCTCAGCAAAATAGGGATAGAAGGGAAATTACTCAACATAATAAGGGTATATGCAAAGCAAACAGCCAACAGCCAACATCATTATTAATGGAGAAAGACTCAAGGCATTCCCCTTACAAACAGGAACCAGACAGGAATGCCCTCTATCACCACTTCTATTTAACACTGTATTGGAAGTCCTGGCCAAGATAATAAGGCAAGAAAGAGAAATAAAAGGCATACAAATTGGCAAAGAGGAACTAAAACTATCTCTACTTGCAGACGATATGATCCTGTACATAGAAAATCCAAGGCACTCAATAAAAAAACTGGAACTAATAGAGAGGTTCAGCAAAGCGGCAGGATATGAGATCAACACACAAAAACCAGTTGGATTCCTCTACACCAACAAACAGTCCTCTGATAAAGAAATAAAGGAAACAATACTATTTACTATAGCTATTAAAAAGATAAAATACCTAGGAATAAACCTCACCAAAGACACAAAAGACCTATACAGAGAAAACTATAAAACACTGCTACAAGAGACAACAAGGGCACTACATAAATGGAAGAACCTACCTTGTTCATGGATAGGTAGACTAAATATTGCGAAAAATTTCACAATAAATTTTTACCTAAAGCAATCTATACATTTAACACAATGCCGATCCAGATTTCAACAAAATTTTTTAAAGATATGGAAAAACCAATTACTAATTTCACATGGAAAGGAAAGAGACCTCAGATAAGCAGAACACTTCTCAAGAAAAAAAAAAAACAAAAAACAAAGTGGAAGATCTCTCACTCCCAGATCTTAAGAACTACTATACAGTCACAGTAGTCAAAAGACTATGGTATTGGCACAATGACAGACAGATAGACCAATGGAACAGAATCAGAAGTCCAGATACAGACCTATCCATCTATGGACAACCGATCTTTGACAAAGGTCCAAAAATCATTAAGTGGGGAAGAGACAGCCTCTGTAACAAATGGTGCTGGCAAAACTGGATATCTACCTGTAGAAAAATGAAACAAGACCCATATCTCACCCCATACACAAAAACAAACTCAAGCTGGATCAACGACTTAAATGTGAAACCCAAAACTATAAAATTCATCAAAGATAAAATAGGGGCAAATCTGAGAGCCTAATTTAGGGCATAAGTAGACTATCAAGCATAACCCAGAATGTGCAGGAGACAGAAGAGAAGCTGGATGACTGGGACCTTTTAAAAATTAAATTCTTATGCACATCAAAAGACTTCGTCAAAAGGGTAAGAAGAGAACCTATAGATTGGGAGAAAATATTTGCCTATGACATATCTGATGAAGGACTTATCTCCAAAATCTATAGAAAACTTCAACACCTCAATACCAAAAAGACAAGTAACACAATTCACAAATGAGCAAAAGACATAAACAGACACTTCACCAAAGAACAAGGCTGCCAACAAACACATGAGAAATTGCTCGCAATCATTAATCATTGTTGTTGTTGTTGTTATGTGCCATCCAGTCGGCCCCAACTCACAGAGACCCCTCCTTGGGTTTCTGAGGCAGTATCACTACGGAAGTAGGATTGCCCAACCTTCCTTCTGAGGAGTGGCTGGTGGGTTTGAACCGCCAGCCTTCTGGTGAGCAGTCAAGTGCTTTTAGCCACTATGCTACCAGAGCTCCTCATTAATCATTAGAGAGATGCAAATCAAAACAGCAATGAGATATTATCTCACCCCAGCAGTAATAGCAAAGTTCGACAGGTCAGAAAATAACAAATGCTGGCGAGGTTGTGGAGAGATTGGAACTCTTGTGCACTGGTGGTGGGACTGTAAAATGGTACAACGTATGACATTTCCTTAAAAAAACTGAAAACAGAAGTACCATTTGACCCAGCAATTTCATTACTAGGAATATATCCTAAGGTGAGATATACTCAACCCAGGATGACGCACCCACATACTCTATGGTAATACATAAGAAGTATAAGAACAATGTAAAACCAACACACACACACACAAACACAAAGAAAATACTTTTATTACATAAAAATAAAAACCTTCTATATTTTAAAATCAAAATAAAAGTAAAAGAGAAAATTTTAAAAAGTTTTGCAACAAATGAGAGAAGTATTAATACATATGACTAACCATACATTACTGCCTTATTTATAAACAGCTCTTTAACAACTGAAGAAATACCTATTACCACTTTTTCAATTATAAGCAATCAGGCAATGAATATGGCATACACTGGTAGGTGTTCTTGTTATTGTGGTTATTAGCTACTGCCTGGTGGGTTTCCCAATCATGCTGACCCCATGCACAATGGAATGACATACTTCCTGGTCCTGCACCATCCTTAGAACTGGATGGTGATTAGACTTTTACAACCCATAGGATTTTCAATGGCTGATTTCATAAGCAGAGCACCAGGCCTTTCTTCCTGTTCTGTATGCTCTAAAAAGTCCTCTGTGTTATTGGGGGGGAAAAGACTTGTATTTTTTAAGAAAACAGATATCATATCTCACATTATTTTGTTATAATTTATATTCCACAAGAAAAAGTTAAGACAGAAGACAAAAAAGTACTTATTTACTTTACAAAAGGATATAGACTATCAGCTGAGAAACAGTAGTAAGATTTTCAATAAAGATCACATTATTGAGTAAACAATCTCTTAGAATACTTAATTTTAGTATTATAAAATATCTCTGCTATTTCAACCCCTCATCTTGATAAATCACTGCTTTCCCAACAGACAATCATTAATTTACCTTGAAGTAGCCTTCTTCAGAAGTTTTTTAATATCATTAATTTTACAGGTGTGCTCCTTATGGATAACCAAAAATGCATTACAGCCATCTGGTGGTGGCTCATCGGCTGCAATCTAAGAATTCAAAGATTATATTTAGCTATAGTGGTTGATAATTACAGTATCATTTTAAAAACTCACATATTCCTTTGATTAAAATAAATTATAGCTCTAATTAAAGTAAAAACTGTCTCTATAGAGGTATAATCAAAGATAAATATAAATTCAAATTTTACTAGAAAATAAATGCTTCAAAGTTGTTGCCAAAATTCTATTAAATTAAAATGTTCATTACAGTTAATTTCAGATTTGTCTTCTAATTTTCTTATCCCAAATAACTATAAAAATTATATTATATACTAAATTATATTATGATCAATGACATATAACAACAACAAAAAAAACCTCATTGCCATTGAGTCAATTCTGACTCATAGTGAACCCCACTAGGTTTCTGGGGTAGTAAATCTTTACAGAAGCAGATTGTCCCATCTTCTTTCCAAGGAACAGCTGGTGAATTTGAACCACCAACCTTCTAGTTAGCAGTCAAATGCCTTAGCATTGTACCACGAGAGCTCCTGTTATATAACCAGGCATTAAATCTACGGATCCTTTTGAAGTAGATGTTAACATTCAGACACTTTATGGATGTTGCCAGCACAAATATTTGCCAAATACAGTTTTGGTATCTTTACAAACCTGTTGAAACATCTGAATAGTCGGAGAGTACGCCCTTATACTTAAAGCAAACTTTAAGAGACTGATGTGTAAATTGTCTAGGAATTGTCCAGCTTTCTTCAGGATTAAATTGTAATAAGAGTAATCTGATTCTATAAAAAAAAAGTTAAAAGAAAAGGATGTTAATATTTTGTATCCAACACACCAGTACACCTCCTACTATAAGGCTACTATAAATCTCATTGGATTTATATTTTAAGTTTGGTTATAGGTGGTGTTAGAGATAAATAAATAAGGAAGCCAGCTTTTTATTATTCACTTTGGATCTTCCAGTGATATATATAAGGAGTCAACACAAACACAAGTGAAAATAATCTCATTAAAATTTGGAAGATGCCAGCATGTCAGACCACTATACACTAAGGCTTTGGGGTTATAATAAAAGGATAGGCTCTAGACATAGATCCCACCTACAATTTGAAAGGAGATTGAAAACAATACAAAAAAGTTAAAGAGCAGTGTTACTATTCAAAAATTTAAAATCATTTGTGAATAATTTCAGGAGCTCTGGTGGCATAGTGCCTAAAGCACTTGATTGCTAACCAGAAGTCTAGTGGTTCAAACCCACCAGCCACTCTTCTGAAGGAACATTAGGCAATCTACTTCCAGTGATACTGCCTCGGAAACCCAAGGAGTCACTGTGAGTCAGATCCAACTCCATGGCAGTGGTTTGGTTTGGTTTTTGGGGAATAATTTCTACTGAGATTTACTATATACAGCCAAGTGAAATTAGTGTGTCAAGAACAGTTTGTTGTTGTGCCATCGAGTCGGCACCGACTCATAGCGACCCCCCCTTGGGTTCCCAAGGCAGTATCACTACAGAAGTAGATTGCCCAACCTTCCTTCCGAGGAGTGGCTGGTGGGTTTGAACCGCCAGCCCTCTGGTTAGCAGTCAAGT
>NW_006921704.1:1753518-1755659 GCF_000298275.1 Orycteropus afer afer | reverse complement strand
CCCACTGCCATCAAGTCGATTCCAACTCACAGTGACCCTGTAGAACAGAGTAAAACTACCCCATAAGGTTCCCAAGGCTGTAAATCTTTATGGAAACAGACTGCCTCATCTTTCTCCTGTGGAGAGGCTGGTGGGTTCAAACCTCTGACCTTTTGGTTAGCAACCAAATGCTTTAACCACTGCACTACCAGAGCTCATCTCCATCCACTGCCAGAGATGCAAAAAACAAAACAGAAAAGCATGTATGCTAGGATTTTAAGTTTAAAATTCTAGGGCACCCTTGCTGAACCAGAGATCATTTGGACAGAGAAGAATAAAACACAATGGCAGCCTAGAGCTGAAGAAGGAGGTCTAGTGGCCCTAACAGGAAGAAGTAGAGACACAGAACTTTCTATTTGTGCCCTTTCCTTTTTCAGACAATGTACTAGGTATGATTATCTGCACTGTTGTCATTGTGTCAGCAAACCATAGTGACATTCTAGTGCCAGCCAGATATGGTAAATTAACAACGGAATTATCTTAGGAGTTCAGCTGGTACCAGCATCCATATGTTAGCCCCTGGAAACTCTCTGATCATTTCTTTTCTCCCCTACTTCTTAGTACTGAGTCACTAACTAAGGGAAACTTCTCATACCAAAAAAAAAAAAAAATCCTCACACACACAGTTGAGGTAGATGCAAAACAGTTCACTGAGGAACAGAGTTCCTTGACACAAAAAGGGTGGCAAAGGGGTATGACTGAGCACAGATTGTACTATCAAACACTCTCATTCAGAGAGGTGAAAAGGATTTCTAACTTGGAGAAGATACTGTGGGGTAAGGAAGACAGAAAGAGACTAGATTGTTTATTGACAGCTATCAGACTTTCTACTTACTCAAAACATGCTGGGCCACTGACCCTCACCTCCCCCCCCCCCTTTCTTTACAACAACTCAACAGTGTGCAAGTGTCATCTGGCCCTCTGTGTAACTGTGTGGGAATTGGGGCTTAAAGAGTGAGCATAAATATGCTGACACTGTGGCTACAACCTTCTCTGTGAGTAATAAAGTCTTTTGTTTCTGACCCGAGTCTTATGTCTTCTGTCAAAATCCAAAAAATTAATCTGTTAGCTTACAAATGGTGTAAAACCATGGGCCATTTATAGTACTTGACAGTCTGGTGACAAAGAAAAAACAACAGACACATGGTTTTCTGGGAAAAGAAAGACCTGGCCCTGTGGGCCAATTAATGGGATTTGAGGGAAGTCCTTAGAAATTGATAGCTGACAGACAGATCAAATTGCATGGTTGATCAAACAATAAATGGTTGTCTACTTTCCTGTTTGTTCATGAAGGGAAATGAGGAAAGGGTTATAAGCCAAGTATTGCAAACTAGGCTCAAAGACATCTGCCTGCACCAATGTCTTGGTTGTCAACTCTCCTCCATACAACTGGTTAACTCTCCTCATCAACTCGTCTGTCAACCTGAAGATCATCCCATTGCAACAAAGACCTGTCTTGGGCTAGATAACAGTTAGAGATGCACAGTGAGTGCATCTCTATACTCTACACTCACATACAGTGAATGAGAAAGGTGGGAAATTCATGAGCAATATAATCAGAAGGCTGGCAAATCTTCAGAACTTTAGCTAACTCACCTAGCAGAGGGGGAAAAAAAGAACATAATGCATGTGACAGCTCCTGGAACATCTGTGACTCAAATCATCCTTTTGTCTATCGTACCAACCTTAGAGCCTTTAAAAGATGACAGTCAAATGTCTCAGATTTTACTATAATGGCTAGTATAAGGGGACTATGGCCTACTTGGAGACTACCCTTACACAGGGTAAATAAAGTCTTTCATATCCAGGAATCTCATGTTTTCTGTCCAATGTTTGAAATTTTGGTAAACTGAGTCTTCGGCTTTCAAGTAGGGTAGAAAGTTCAGAATCTTCACAGTTAATTGATAAAAAGCATCAGAAGTGAGATGATCAAAAAACAGAGGCAAGAGTTCCAGCAAGATGGCGGACTAGGCAGAAGGACTGCACAGATGCTCTTCAACAAAGAAAAGGGAAACCAATTAACACAGACACAGAAGATCTTGGACCCCTGAGCCTTGAAGGGAAGGATACAAAAGTGGACTAAACCCCAACTAGCAGAAGAA
>NW_006921704.1:1735733-1749529 GCF_000298275.1 Orycteropus afer afer | reverse complement strand
TCACTAGGAAGAGGTAACTATGGGGAGGAAGTGGGAGGGGAGCTGTTGCATTGTGGTAAACTGTGGTCAATGACATGAGACAAAATATATGTGAACTGCTGTATGGAAAGTGAATTTGCTCTGTAAATCTTCACCCAAATCACAATAAATTAAAAAAAAAATAATAATATATAAAAAAAACAGAGGCAAACAGTTCTGAAAGAACAGAAATAACAACTAGAAAGAAGATTAACACTAGAAAAATGTACATTAAATAAGAAATAACACAAGATTTAAGAAGCACTAAGGAAAACACTATAGTTAAAAGAGAACACGGGGAAGAAGAAGAAAACAAAATTGAAAGGAAGCAGGGATGACAACGGATTTGAAAGAAAGTGAAAAATACTTAATTCAGGCAAAAGAGTTCTATCATGTGTATTATCACAGACCCTAGCACGGAAAAGCATGGAAACAGAACAGATTAAAAAGATATATATAATCAAGGAAACTCTCCAGATTTAAAATTTCAGAATTAAAATTGTAATGAAACTATATAAGGAAATACCATTTGACCTACAGAAGATGGGAGGGGTAGGACTCAGCATAGTCAATACTGTGCCATCTTCTAGTAAAATTATGGGATTCCAAAGATTAGAAAACAAGTAACAACAAAAACTATGAGCACTGGACCAAAAGACCTAGTTATCTGTAAGTAAAAGGAGAGAGACCTAAGCATGTAACACTGAACAACAATATTTTATGCCCGAAAACAATGCCACAACATTCATTAAAATAAGAAAAGACAAGGTAAACTAAGAATTTATAGTATGAAAAATGTCCTTATACATATGTGGAAAAACTTCTGGTCTTTTATTCCCATGATTTCTTCCTGGGATGAACTAGAGGAAACTTCATATAATCAAGAAATAACTGAAGAACTTCCAGAATAGGTAAATAACCTAGAGAGACCCTCTACAACAAAGAAATGAGAAACCAATTGAAACAGATACTGAAGATAATCCTGGAACCCTGAGCTTTGAAGGGAAGGATAAAGAAGTGGATTAAATAGTGGCTAGTACAAGAACCTAAATGAAAACGGAGGTGTAGACTGTCAGCTGTTCTGACGGAACAGTCAATTTGAATATATGTAAAGGGCATTCTGATCTGGGCAGCAACCTAAGAAAGCTCTATTTGCCAAGGATCATAGGGGCAACCACACTGGAGACTGATGACAAGAAAGGAAAACAGCAAATAAACAGACAAACAGAGCTGTGGACTGTCAGTTGTCCTGAGGGTGCGGTCATTTTGAGTAACTGCAAGCTGCATTCCAATCCAGGCAGCAACCTAAAAATAGGCTCTGCTTGCCAAGGACAGCATGGGCAACTGCACTGGAGGCTGACAACTAGAAACATATGATATTCCCCTCTTGGTGAACAGAGGTTTGGCCATTCCCTACCTCCACTCACCTTCTGGACCGGCAGGAATTCCATCCTGATCTGTGTCTCCTGCCACCAGCTGCTTTCTGGGCTGACAGAAACTGGTCCCAACACTAAGCATCCTGTTCCCAGCCACTTTTGGGGCCAGTAAGAAACTTTTCTGAGACTAGGTATCCTACATCCAACTGGCTTTTGGGATGGCATGAATTTTTTTTTTTCTTGGAACAGAACCTTGTTCCCAGTTACCTTTCCACAAAGCAGGAATTTTGTTTGAGACTAGACACCCTTCCCACAGCTGTTTTTTGAGCTGGGTAGAACCTCATCTGGGAACTAGGTGCTTTGCTCTGAATTACCTTTGGAACTAACAGGAACTTTTCTGGCTTCAGGAACTATGCCCTTAGCTACCTTCCAGGTAGATAGGAACTAACTCCAAGATCAGCCACCCTGCTCCCAGCAGCATTTTGTACTGGCAAGAACTTTTGCTGGGTCCAGGAGCCCTATACCACACCCTCTTTTGGGACTGCAGTAACTTTTCCTGAGACCAGACACACTATTCACAGCTGCATTTTGAGCAGGAAGGAACACTTTCCAGTACCAGATGCTTGCTCCCACCATCATTTAAGGCCAGGAGGAATTTTCTCCAGGTCTAGGTATCTTGACCGTAGACATCTTGTGGTTCAACAAGAACTCCTCTGAAATCAGGGGCCCCGCTCTCAGGTACATTCTGCGTAGGTAGGAACTAATACCAGGATCAGGTGCCCTGCTTCCCACTGACTACTTGGCCAGCAGAAACAGGGCCTGGGTGCCCTGCACCCCACCATTTCTTATTTGTTTGTTAATTTTTGAATGATTTTTTTTTCTTTCCTCTTTCTTGCTATGTTTTTTTTCCTTTCCCTTCCCTGGTTCTTGAGCCCCCCCCCCCTTTTACTGGTTCTATTCTTTTTGTTTTTTCTTCTTTTCCTCTATTTGATCTTCCCAACCTTTGTTTTTTACTTTGCATTTTCCTCACTTTTTCTTTATTATCATTTTTCTCTTGTTCCCTTCACCTATTTTCCCCCTCCCCAGATATTGGGAGGAGGGGTGGTTCTTTCTTGCTTTGTCCTTCTTTTATCTTTTTTCCATTTTTAATTTTACTTTCATTTATTCCTTTTAATTTTTCTCTGAGATTGTTGCTGTCTGTTTACATGGTTTATGTTCTCTTATTTTGTATTTTGGTATGTATGTATGTATTTTATTTTGGTCCAACAGGTAGGAGAAAGCAACCATATTCTCACAACCCAACCACACTCAAAACTCTAGCCATACCACCCACTGGATGAGGATCACCGCTTGCTTCTGTGCCAACTGATGAATGACAGGCAGCAGCCAGTAACAACCCAACTCACCCTCAACTGCTCTTCAAACAGCTAACAGAGATCTGTGCACATACTCTTATCTTCTATCACACCCATCAGGAAATAGATGGCAAGTGCCTATGTGCAGCCAAACTAGCAAACAGAGTAGTATAGTACCCCTGTTCACTGAGATATATTAAAACAAAGTAAAGAAAAAAGAAAAAAAAAAAAAACCTTGGTGAATTACACCAACATACAATACCAACTAAATATAAATACAATGACATCACAATGTCATAGAGACAACTGACCATCCAAGTTCACAACAAAAAGCAAGATAAAGTAGGACAAACAAGGAACAAGGATACAGACTCAAAAAACCTCACTGAGGAAAAAGCAGCATTGGAACTGCCAGATAAATCAATGGAATTATATTTAGGTACCTTCAATACACTGAAAGATAGACCAAGGAAAGAACTGACATAATCAAGGAAAACAATGAGAAAATTAAGCAAAACACATAAAAACTTCAGAATAATGTAAGGAAATAATATAAGAACAAACTGACAAAAAAGAAAAATAAGAAACTGCACAAAAACACTAAATTAAAAAACCCAGAAGATTAATGTAAGTATTTCAGAAATATGTAACACACTGAAAGGACAAAGGAGTAGAACTGTATCAATGGAAAACAAAATTAGTGAGACTGAAGACAAATCACTAAATGCTACTTTGTCAATCAGAAAAAAGATCAAAATAAAATGAAGAAAGCCTAAGATTCATGTGGGACACAACCAAGAGGAGTAACTTATATGTAATTAGAATTCCAGAACAGGAAGAGACAAATGAAAGAATGCAGAAAGTTGTCAAAGATTGGTTGGAAGAGCATGTCCCTAATATGATGAAACACAAGGCTATATCCATCTAAGAAATTCAACAAACCCCAAACAGGACAGATCCCTAAGGAAAATTACCAAGACATATCATAGTCAAACTGACCAAACCCAAAGACAAAGGAAGATTCCTGAAAGCAGCATGAGAAAAACAAAAGTTACCTACAAAGGACAACCAATAAGATGAAGCTCTAATTTCTCATCAGAAATCTGGCAGGTGAGAAGGCAATGATATGACATATGTAAGACTACGAAAGAGAAACATCACTAACCAAGAACTACAAACCTGTACAAATCTGACAAAACTGTCCTTCAAAAATGATAGTGAAAGTAGGACATTTCCAAATAAGCAAACATTAAGGTAATTTGTTAAAATAAGACCAATTACAAGAGATGCTAAATGGAGTCCTTAGGACAGAGAACCAACAACACCAGACAACAACTGATGATTAACACACATGATGAAATAATCCAAAAACCAACCAAGATATAGAAGTATACAAATTAAAACAAATATAGAAGATTGTAAAACAGGGAACAAAGAAATTAGCAAAAAATAAAATAAAATAATAATAATAAAATGACATCAATGAATTCATACTTGTCAATAATTACACTGAATGTAAATGGAATAAATGCACTACTCAAGGGTTAGAGAGTGTGGACTGGATAAGATAACATGACCCATTAATATGTTATCAACAAGAGACTAACCCTACACACAAACACAAAAATACTCTAATCAAGAGCTGAAAAATGTATTATCAAATAAATGGTAATTAAAAAAAAAAAAAAAAGCAGAAGGGGCAATATCATTTTCAGATAAAATAGACTTTAAGATAAAAACCACCATGTTGTTCTTGTTGTTAGGTGCCAATGAGTTGTCTCTGACTCACAGTAACTGTATGTACAACAGAACAAAACACTGCCTGGTCCTGTGCCAGCCTTACAATCCCTGCATACCTGAGCCCACTGTTTCAGGCACTATGTTAATCCATCTCCATGAGGGCCTTCCCTTTTTCATTGACCCTCCACTTTACCAAGCATGATATTCTTTTCTAGAGAATGGTCCCTTCTGACAACATGACCAAAGTAGGTGAGACAAAGTCTGACCATTCTCACTTCCAAGGAGGATTCCGGCTGCACTTGTTTCAGGATAGATTTGTTAGTTCTTTTACCAGTCCACAGTACTTTCAGTATTCTTTGCCAACACCACAACTCAAAAGCATCAACTCTTCTTTGTCCAGATTTCACATGCATTTATTCACTGTCCAGATTTCAGATGCATATGAGGTGACTGAAAATACCATGGCTTGACTTAGGCACACCTTAGTCTTCAAAGAGGCATCTTTGTTCTTCAGCACTTGAAAAAAAGTCTTTTGCAGCAGATTTGTACAACGCAATATATCTTCTAATGTCCTGACTGCTGCTTCCATTGGTGTTGATTGTAGAACCAAGTAATATGAAATCTTTGACAACTTCAATCTTTTCTCGGTTTATCATTATGCTGCTTGCTGGTCCAGTTGTGAAGATTTTTGTCTTCTTTATATTGAGGTGTAATCCATACTACAGACTGAAGTCTTCAATCTTCATCACTAAGTGCTTCAAGTCATCCTCACTTTCAGCAAACCAAGCTGTGTCATCTGGTATCACAAGTTCTTAACGAGCCTTCCTCCAATCTTGATGCCACATTCTTCTCTATATATAGTCCAGCTTCTTGGATTATTTGCTCAGCATACAGATTGAATAAGTATGGTCAAAGAACACAACTCTGACACACTCCCTTGCTGATTTTAAACCATGCAGTATTGACAGCCTTGTTCTGCTCGAACTACAGCCTCCTGGTCTATGTACAGATTCCTAATGAGCACAATCAAGTGTCCTCAAATTCCAATTCTTCTCATTGTTATCCATAATTTGTTATGATCCACACAATGGAATGCTTTTGCATAGTCAATAAAACACAAGTAAACATCTTTCTGGTATTCTCTGGTTTCAGCCAAGATACACCTGACATCAACTGTGATATCCCTTGTTCCACATCCTCTCCTGAATCCAACTTGCATTTCTGGAAGTTCTCTGTCAATATATTGTTGCAACCAATTTTTAATTATCTTCTGTAAGATTGTTATTTATGAGTGATATTAATGATATTGTTTGATAACTTCCACATTCTGTGGGCTCACCTTTCTTTCGAGTGGACACAAATATTAACCTCTTCCACTCAGTTGGCCAGGTAGCTGTCTTCCAAATCTCTTGGCATAGCTGAGTGAGTGTCTCCAGAGTGCCATCCATTTTTTGAAACATCTCAATGGGTATTCTGTCAATTCCTGGAGTCTTGTTTTTTGCCAATTCCTTCAGTGCAGCTTCAACTTCTTCCTTCAATACCACTGGTTCTTGATCATATGGCACCTCCTGAAATGGATGAACATCGACCAGTTCTTTTTGGTATAGTGACTCTTTGTATTCCTTCCATCTTTTTTTGATGTTTCCTGCATCATTCGATATACTGTCCATAGAATCTTTCAATATTGCAACTTGAAGCTTAAATTTTTCCTCAGTTCTGTCAGCTTGAGAAATGTGAAGTGTGTTCTTCCCTTTGGTTTTCTAACTCCAGGTCTCTGAATATTTCATTTGATATTCTTTTCTAGAGAATGGTCTCTAGAAACAAGTAATAATTGACTTTGTCTTTCTGAACTGCTCTTTGAATATTCTGTTTAGCTCTTCTATCTTGTCATTTTTTCCATTTGTTTTGGCTGAAGACATTGAGCTTCTCCATCACCTCTTGCCACAAATGTAGTCAATCTAATTCTTCTGTACTCTATCTAGCAAAGTCCATGTGTATAACCACTGTTTGTGTTGTTAATAAAAGGTATTTGCAATGAATAAGTCATTGGTCTGGCAAAATGCTATCATGCAATCTCCAGCGACATTTCCATCACCAAGGCCATATTTTCCAACTACCAGTGATTCTTCTTTGTTGCCAACTTTAGCATTCCAATCACCTGTGATAATTAACATACCCTGATTGCGTTTTAAGTCAATTTCAGACTGCAGAAGCTGATAAAATTCTTGAATTTCCCCATCTTTGGCTTTGGTGGTTGGTGCATAAATTTGAATAGTAGTAGTATTAACTAGTCACCCTTGTGGGTGAATGGATATTATCCTATGACTGAAAGCATTGTACTTCATCATAGATCTTGAAACATTCGTTGTGATGATGAATGCCATGCCATTCCTCTTTGTCATTCCTGGCATAGTAGATCATATGACTATATGATTCAAAATGGCCAAAACCAGTCCATTTCAGCTCAATAATTCCTAGGAGATTGATCTTTATGCATTCCATTTCATTTTTTACAATTCCCAGCTTTCCTAGCTTCATACTTCATACACTGCATGCTCCAATTATTAACAGATATTTGCAGCTGTTTCTTCTCATCTTAAGACATGCCACACCAGCAAACGGAGGCCCCAAATGCTTTACTCTATCCATATCATTAAGGTCAGCTTTACTGACCTTAATGATGTTCTGAGTGCCTTCCGACCTGATGAGCTCACCTTCTGGCACTATATCAGACAAAGTTCCAGGGCTATTCATAAAGTCTTCCACTAATATACTGAACAGTGTTTCACTGCTATTCAGAAGGTTTTCAGAGGCCAGTTCTTTGAGAAATGGATGGCCTCTTTCTTCTTCCAAGTCTATCTTAATCTGGAAGCTCCCTTGAAACCCATCCAACACAGGTAACCCCACTGGCATTTGAAACACTGGTGGCATAGCCTCCAGCCTCACAGCAACACACAAGCCACCACAGTATTACAAAGTGACAGACATATTTGTCTCCCTTAGCTGCTCCAAACTGATCCACTCACTTTCCAGCCTCCACCAATCGCTCCAACACACGCCTAACCCTGTACATCCAGCTTGCTTACCCAGCCTTCCCTGGTCTCTCCCAACACCTGCTTCTCTGCATGCACAGTTTACTTACCCAGCCTGCCTGGGGCACTCCAAACATGCACCTGCCCTATGTTCCTGCCTTACTTACCAGCCTGCCCTGGATGCTCCAACAACCTGCCTGCCCAGTACACCCAGCTCACTTACCCAGCCTGCCCTGGGTGCTCCAAACACCTGCCTGCCCTGCACACATGGCTCACTAACCTGGCCCACCCTAGGTGCTCCAAACACCCACCTGCCCTGTGCACCAGGCTCACTTAGCTGGTCTTCCCTAGGCAGTCCAAACACCTGCCTGTCCTACACACCTGGCTCACTTACCTGGCCTGCACTAGGTGCTCCAAACACCCACCTTCCCTGTGTTCTTGGCTCACTTACCCAGCCTGACCCTGGTGCTACAAACAACTGCATGCCCTACACACCCATCTCACTTACCTGGCCTTCCCTGGGCACTCTAAATACCCACCTGCCCTGTGCACCAGGCTTACTTACCTGGCCTTCCCCAGGCATTCCAAAAACCAGCCTGCCCTACATGCCTGGCTCACTTATCGCCCTTCCCTGAACACTCCAAACACCTGCCAAGAATCACTGTAAGAGACAGAGGGGGAAAAAAAAAAAAAAAAAAAAAAACTCCCTGCCATTGATTCGATTCTGACTCATAGCAACCCCCTTTGAGTTTCTGAGGTGGTAAATCCTTACAAAAGTAGATTGTCCAGTCTTGCTTCTATGGAGTGGCTGGTATGAACTGCCAATCTTCTGGTTAGCAGTCAAATGCCTTAGGCACTGTGCCACCAGAGTTCCTTATAAGAGACAAAGAGGACATTATATAATGATAAAAGGATCAACTGAATAAAAGGACATAACAATAATAAATATCTATGAATTCAATGAAACAGCCCTAAAATATGTAAAATCAGACTTCAACAGAATTGAAGAGACAAACAGATGACACCAAAGTAATAGTATGAGACTTCAATATACCACTTTCAATGAAAGTTAGAGCAACTAGAAAAACCCAACAAAAATATGGAAGAACTAAACAATACAATCAACCAATTTGACCTGATAGACACCTACAGAGCACTTCATCCAGCAACAGAACAATATACATTATTTTCCAGCACAAATGGAATATTCTCCAGGATAGATCATATGTTAGGCCACAAAGCAAGCCTCAATAAATTTAAAAACACTGGAATACTGCAAAGCATCCTCTCAGATGATAATGCTATAAAATTTGAAATAAAAAATAGGAAGATCAACAGAAAAAGAGCAAACATATGGCAACACATGTGTAATACTCTCCTTAAAAACTACTGGGTAATAGGAGAAATTTCTTAAATTCCTTGTAACAAATTAGAATGAAAATACAACATACCAAAATCTTTGGGCCACAGCAAAAGCAGTGCTCAGAGATCAATTTACAGCAATAAATGGACAAATCAAAAAAGAAGATAGACCAAGTCAACACCTTAACCCAACATCCCCAACAATCAGAAAAAGAGCAGCAAGTAAAGCTTATAGTCAGCACAAGAAAAACAATAATAAAGACTCAAGCAGAAATAAATGCAACAAAGTAGAAAGAATTGTCTTTCTTAGAAAGAAAGAATCAGCAAGACTAGAAGTTGGTTCTTTCAAAAGATTAATAAAATTGATAAACCACTAGCAAATTTAACAAAAGAAAAGAAGGAGAAGATGCAAATAAAAGGAGTAGCAAATGAAATGGGCAATGTCACAACAGAAGCAACCAAAATACAAAGGATAATATTAGAATGCTATGAAGAAGTGTACTCCTACAAATTTGAAAATCTAGAAGAAATGCACAGATTTCTAGAAACACCCAACTTACCTAAACTAACACAAACTGAGGTGAAAATCTGAACAGACCCATAACAAAAGAAATTGAACAGGTCATAAAAAAACTACCAACAAAAAAGTCCTGGTCCAGACAGCTCCACTACAGAATTCTACCAAACATGCTACTCAAACCATTCCAGAACATAGAGAAGGATAAAATCCTCCCTAACTCATTTTATGAAGCAAGTATAACCTTGATACCAAAACCAGGCAAAGACACCACTGAAAAGGAAAATGACAGACCAACATCCCTAATAAATATAGACATAAAAATCTTCACCAAAATCCTAGCCAACAGACTCCAACAACATATCCAAAAAATACAACATCATGACCAAGTGGAATGTATACCAGGAATACAAGGATGGTTCAACACTGAAAAAACAATTACTGTGATCACACAAGAAAAACAAAGGGAATCACACCACATGTGTGATTCATCTACCAACTTCATCCCTGAATAACTAGATAAACCCACTGCTGTTGAGTCGCATCCGCCTCATAGCAGCTCCTCCTTGGGTTTCTGAGGCAGCATCGCTATGGAAGTAGATTGCCCAACCTTTCTTCTGAGAGGTGCAGACAGAAATGATGGCATTAGAGTTACCAGCAACTACAGAGAAGTTAAAGTATCAGATTTAGTGAAGGTGGAGAAAAAGAGGACTCATTACAAATACATAAGAGGTTGGCAGAAGGAAAGCGGGGGTGGAGGGGAATTACAGAATGCACAGAGGCACTGAGGACTCAGAATACCCACACTGGGAGTTTTGGGCAGTGACCTCAGGCTCTGAGTAAGTAGATAATCTTACTTGGAAATGGATCAAGACCCCCTGGGCTTGAGCTTTCATGGAGTCCAGAAAGGGGAAAACAAGAAACTCTGAGTAGGCAGAGCTCTAGAATGACTACACAACAGTGGGCTGGGGTCCAACTCTTCCATGACCCCTTTAAGCACAGAGTGCACCAGGGTATTGGGTTTTTGTGACTCTCAATCCAAGCGGAAAGTAGTGGCCCTCTACCAATTAGGGTCTCAGCTGGTTTTGAACCATGGGTCTTTGATTGCAGGACATCATCATTATTAGACATCTCAGGAAGACACAAACCACCCTGCCTGTGCCTATATCACTCTCTGAACTGTCTCGCCCAAACGGAGAAAACCCATTCTAACTTTCTGCCTGGGAGCTCGCTTCTGGTGTCATTTTTTCTTTTTCTTTCTTCTTCTTCTCCCCTGCCTCATCTAATAGAAGGAAAACATTAAACCTCCACAGGCAACATAAGTTATTATAATGAAAACCTCACCCAAGAGACAGGTAATACCAATAGTTCCTGGACCACAGAATCAATGAAGGAAGGTGGACAACACCTGCTCATCCCAACTCCAAATCCTCTTCAAAACGAACAGAGACCTGAAGCCACATCCCCATCAGTGATTCCACCAACATGGAGAGAGCTGGAGAGAGACCCAGTACAGACAAGTTAATAACCAAGAAAAGTATACCTGCTCTACATTTCCAGATATAACACAATGCAACCAATAAAACATAAAATCAGGGTGAAACAAATCAATTCATAATGAACAATCAAAGACAACAACTTCAAAACATTTAGAAAACAAAGGACAACCTTAAATCAAACCAAAAAAACACAACAAGACAACAGAAATGGGCCCAAGCTAAAGAATAATCTATCATGTAACAAGAACAAGCAATAGAACTATCTGAGAAGGAATACAATAGGACTCCCCAAGACATCAAGGAAACTGTAAACAGTAACAATGAGAAGACAGACAGTACCCTGGAAGTATTCAGGAAAATCATTCAAGAACAAAATAACAAGATAAATACACAATTAGAACTCAAAGAAAAACAGTGATTAGAAATCCAGAAGATGAACACTAAAATTAAAGTGATAGACAACACAGTACAAGGACAAAAGAGTAGATTAGAACTGGCTGAAGAATGCATTTCCCAACTAGAAGATAAATCCCTTGACACCAGCCTGTATGAAGAAAAATCAGAACAAAGATTTAAGAGAAATAAAGAAAACCTAAGAGTTATACAGGGTGACATGAAAAGAAACAACATATGACTGATTGGGATATCAGAACAAGAGGAGGCAGGGGGAAAAAAAAACTGAGAAGATTGTCAAAGACTTGCTAATAGAAAAGTTCCACCAAATGATGAAGGAAGAAAAGATATCTGTCCAAAAAGCTCATCAAAACCCATACAGGATAGATCCCAAGAGAAAGTCACCAAGACATATCGTAACCAAACTCTTCAAAACCAAAGACAAAGAAAGAATCTTGGGAGCGGCTTGAGAAATACGAAATGTTACATACAATGGACAGTCAACAAATAAAGGTTCTGATTTCTCAGCAGAGATCATTCAGGCAAGAAAGTAATGGGATGGCATATATAAAACCTTGAAGGAAAAGAACCTCCAACCACAAATTATATATCCAGCCAAATTGTCCCTCAGCTATGAAGGTGAAATTAAGCCATTCTCAGAAAAACAGAAATTAAAGGAACTTGTGAAAACCAGACCAACCCTACAAGAAATACTAAAGGGACCCCCTCCAATAGAAAATGGAAAACAGAATAAAACAAATTAAAATCCAGGTACTTGACATCACCACTTAGAAACCAAACGACAAATATATACTCAAGAGAAGCTAATAAAATAATGTACACAGAGAAATGAGGGAGTTAATCTGCAGACAATACCAGCAACAAACTAAATAGAGGGAATAAAATTTTGAATTACAAAACTTCCAAATGGAGAGGAAGACAGAACAGTGTCTTTATAGAACTGACTGTTCGAAATTAAGGGAGATAAGAATTCAGGAAAACCACAAAGAAAATTAACAATCCTCCTAAGCAAATTCAGAAAGAAGAAAAACGCATGGACTTAGTAAGCACAAAACCAACAATGAAGAAAAGAGAAGAAACACCTGATAACAAAATGAGCTCAACACAGAAAAATATTTGGAACAAGGAAATTACCAACAACACAACAAAAAACACAATAGAATGGCAGCAATAAATTCATACCTATTACTAACTGCACTCAATGTGAATGGACTAAATGCACCAGTCAAGAGAAAGAGAGTGGCTGATTGGATAAGAAAAGAAGACCCATCGATAAGCTGCCTTCAAGAAACACACCTTAGATACAAAGATAAAAATAAAAATTCAAGGGTGGAAAAAAATATACCAAGCTAATGGCAACCAAATAAGAGCAGGAGTGGAAATATTAATTTCTGATAAAATAGACTTAAAGGTGAAAAACAGCATAAGGGACAAAGAAAGAAATTATATAATGCTAAAAGGATCAAATGACATTACCATAATAAATATCTATGCACCCAATGAAAGTGTTCCAAAATATATAAAGCAAATATTAACTGAACTGAAAGGAAAAACAGACAACTCTACAAGAGAACTAGCAGATTTTAACACATGGGACAGAACAACTAGAAAAAAACTCAACAAAGATACATAAGAACTCAACAACCCAACCAACTTGACCTCAGGGACACATACAGACCACTCTACACAACAAATGCTCAATTCACATTCTTCTCTAGTGCACATAGATCATTCTCCAGAATAGATCACATGTTAGGACACAAAACAAGCCTCAATAAGTTCAAAAACAATGAAAGACTATAAAGCATCTTCTCAATCACAATGCTATAAAATTAGAAATCAGTAAAAGGAAAATAGAGAGCTCTGGTAGTGTAGTGCCTAAGGCACTTGACTGCTAACCAGAAGGCTGGCGGTTCAAACCCACCAGTCACTCCTCAGAAGGACGAGGAGGTAATCTACTTCCGTAGTGATACTGCCTCGGAAACCCAGGGAGGGGTTGCTATGAGTTGGGTCCGACACAATGGCACATAACAACAACAACAATAGGAAAATTAAAGAAAAACTAACAAATATGTAGAAACTGAACAATATACTGCTCAAAAACTACTGAGTAACAGAAGAAATAAAATGGGAAATAAAAAAATTCCTGGAAACAAATGAGAATGAAGACACAATTTACCAAAACCTTCGTGACACAGTGAAAGCAGTACTCAGAAGACAATTTATAGCAATAAACGCAAACGTCAAAAGAGAGGAAAGAAAAAAAATCAAGACTCCAACTAAACAACTCCGAAAATTAGAAAAAGAGCAACAAAAGAAACCCACAGTGGATGAACTTGGAGGACATTATGCTGAGTGAAATAAGTCAGTCACAAAAGAACAAATATTGTATAAGTCCGTTATTGTAAAACTTAAAGAAAGGTTTATCTATTGGAGGAAATTTTCTTTGTTGGTTACCAGGGGTGGGAGGGGAGGGGAGGGAA
>NW_006921704.1:1732645-1734749 GCF_000298275.1 Orycteropus afer afer | reverse complement strand
AGACAAAGTATATGTGAACTGCTGTATGAAAAGTGAATTTACTCTGTAAATCTTCACCCAAATCAAAATAAAATTAAAAAAAAAAAAAGAAAAGAAAAGAAACCCACAGTATCCAGAAGTAAGGAAATAATAAAGATCAGAGCAGAAATAAAGGAAGCAGGAAACAACAACAAATAGAGAAAATCAACAAAAGAAGTTGGTTCTTCAAAACCATTAACAAAATTGACAAACCACTTACAAATTTAACAAAGGAAAGGAAAAAGAAACTGCAAATAACACAAATAATAAATGAAAAGGGTGACATCACAACAGAACCAACTGAAATGAAAAGGATAACAACAGATTATGAAGAAGTGTACTCCAATAGATTTGAGAACCTAGAAGAGATAGACAAGTTTCTAGAAACACAAGACCTACTTAAACCCACAAGCCACTCCTCAGAAGGAAGATTGGACAATCTACTTCCATAGTGATACTGCCTCAGCAACCCAAGGAGGACTCACTATGAGTCAGAGCTGACTCAATGGCACACAACAACAACAACAACAACAACTTAAACTATCACATTCAGAAACAGAATACTTCAACAGACCCATACCAAAAGGACAAATTGAGCAGGTCATTAAAAAACACTCCCAAAACAAAAAAAGTCCTGGTCCAAATGGCTTCACTGGAGAATTTTACCAAACATTCAGGGAAGAGATGACACCTCTGTTACTCAAACTATTCCAGAACATAGGAAAAGATGGAATACTCCAAAATTCATTCTATGAAGCAAGCATAACACTGATACCAAAACCAGTGGAAAGATACCACTAAAAAGGAAAACTACAGACCGATATCCCTTATGAATATAAACACAAAAATCTTCAACAAAATACTAGCCAGCACAATCCAAAACCATATCAAAATATAAATACATCATGACCAAGTGGGATTCATACTAGGTATGCAAGGATGGTTCAACATCAGAAACACAATCAATGTCATTTACCACATAAAGAAAACAAGACAAAACAAAAATACAATCCTATCAATCGATGCAGAAAGGACATTCAATAAAATCCAACACTCATTCCTACTAAGAACTCTCAGCAAAATAGGGACAGAAGGGAAAATCCTCAACATAATAAAGGGCATATACGCAAAGCTAACAGTCAATATTATCGTTAACAGAGAAAAAAAAATCAAAGAATTCCCCGTGCAAACGGAAAGCAGACAAGTATGCCATCTATCACCATTTCTATTTAACATTGATTTGGAAGTTATAGACAGGGTAATAAGGCAAGAAGGAGCAATAAAAGGACTCCAAATTGGCAAAGAGGAAGTAAAGCTATCTCTATTTTCAAATGTCACAATCCTATACACAGAAAACTCAAGAGACTCAGCAAAAATATCACTGGAACTGATAGAAAGGTTGAGTAAAGTGGCAGGATACAAGGTCAACATACAAAAATCAGTTGGATTTGTCTATATCAACAAAGAGCCCTCTGAACAGGAAATAAGGAAAACAATAACATTTACAATAGCTACCAAAAAGATAAAATATATAGGAATAAATTTTACCAGAGACACAAAAGACCTATACAAAGAAAACTACAAAACATTATTACAAGAAACTACAGGGGATCTACATAAATGGAAGAACTTGCCTTGTTAATGGATAGGAAGACTGAATATTGTGAAAATATCAATAATAGCCAAAGAAATCTACACATTCAATGCAATCTCGATCCAGATATGATCAACATTTTTTAAGGACATGGAAAAACCAATTACTAATTTCATATAGAAAGGAAAGAGATCTCGGAGAAGCAAAGCACTGCTGAAGAAGAAAAACAAAATGAGGACAAGTACAAATAAAAAGAGGGAAAAGACTGTATAGTTACAGAACTTCTAAATGGTGAGGAAGTTAAGAGAGTTGCAAGACAGAATAGACTGTTCTAAACTTGGGGAGAAAATTATAAATCATAAGGTAGCCTCAAAGAAAAATGATAAACCTTTACATCACAATAAAAAAGAGGACAAGCACAAATACTCAGCATATACTAAAACAACAGCAACAAAGGAAATGATAACACGATTTATAAACATAATGAGCTCA
>NW_006921704.1:1718270-1721577 GCF_000298275.1 Orycteropus afer afer | reverse complement strand
AACTTTATGTGTATGATCTGAATTCCCAGGTGTATAATGGGGCTGACAAGGGGCAAGGTTGTAATCACTGCTTGGTCACAGCCAGCTACCCAGAGAGACCAAGTATTTGAACCTGTGGGTTCAGGACCATAGTCACAGAGGACATCAAGCTCAATTGGCGTAACATACTACACAAAACATTGTTCCACATCCTACTGTGGCAAGTAGCGACTGAGATCTTAAAAGCTTGCAAGCTGCCATCTAGGTACAATGATGGGTCTCTCCTCGTCCAGGACCAAGAAGAATGAAGAACACCAAAAATTCATGGAAAGAACTAGTCCTAGCGACTGGTACACAATCTGATCTGCAGCCTATAAGACTATGAGACCAGGAGAAATAGATGGTGCTCAGCCACTACTGTCAATCACTTGGAAGAGGATCTTTGTAGTAGATCATGTATAGACAGGGAGAACAATGTAGAACAAAACTCAGAATCATTTGGAAAAAAAAAAAAAGCGGGGAACAGGTTTGCTGGCCCGAGGGAGCCTGGTGGAACCACTGAGACTATGGCCCCTAGCTGCCCTTCAGGTCTGGAATTGAACGCACACCTGTGTCTTCTAGCCAAACAATACACAGGCATATCAGTTGAGCATTTATCTGGGGTAGATACACTCCTTGGAGAGAATAAGCATGAGAGAAAGAAAGGCTGCTCAGGCACAGGGAGACAGCTCAGGGGGCAGGAGCACATGGAGCGATGGACACAGGGAAGAGGTAACTATCAAGAGGAAGTGGGAGGGGAGATGTTGCATTGTGCTAAATTTTGGTCAATGTCATGAGACAAAGTGTATGTGAACTGGTGTATGGAAAGTGTATTTGCGCTGTAAATTTTCACCCAAATCAAAATTAAAAAAAAAAAAAAAAAAAG
The DNA here is from genome assembly GCF_000298275.1 of Orycteropus afer afer. Classification (NCBI taxonomy): domain Eukaryota; kingdom Metazoa; phylum Chordata; class Mammalia; order Tubulidentata; family Orycteropodidae; genus Orycteropus; species Orycteropus afer. The sequence goes on along the minus strand of NW_006921704.1, from coordinate 1,720,673 downwards.
GCTCTGGGAATTGACAAAATACCCATTGAGGTGTTTCAGCAAACAGATGCCGCACTAAAGGCACTTACTCGACTGTGCCAAGAAATTTGGAAGACAGCTGCCTGGTCAACTGACTGGAAGGCATCCATATTTGTACCCATTCCAAAGAAAGGTGATCCAATAGAATGTGGAAATTATCAAACAATATCATTAATACCATACGTAAGCAAAATTTTGCTGAAAATAATTCAAAAATAGTTGCAGCCATATATTGACAGAGAACGTCTAGAAATGCAGTCTGGATTCAGAAGAGGATATGAAACAAGGGATTATCATTGCTGATATCCGATGCATCTTGGCTGAAAGCAAAAACTACCAGAAAGATAACTACTTGTATTTTATTGACTGTGCAAAACTATTACACTGGGTGGATCATAATAAATAGTGGATAACATTGAGAAGAATGGGAATTCCACAATACTTAATTGTACTCATGAGGAACCTGTACATAGAACAGGAGGCTGCCATTGGAACAGAACAAGGGGATGTTGCATGGTTTAAAATCAGGAAGAGAGTGTGTCAGGGTTGTACCCTTTCGCCATACTTATTCAGTCTGTATGCTGAGCAAATAATCTGAGAAGCTAGACTATATAAAGAAGAATATGGCAACAGGATTGGAGCAAGACTCTTTAACAACCTGAGATATGCAGGCGACACAACCTTGCTTGCTGGTAGTGAAGATGACTTGAAGCACTTAGTGATAAAGATTAAAGATACAGTCTGCAGTATGGATTACACCTCAATATAAAGAAAACAAAAATCCTCACAACTGGACCAATAAGTAACATCATGATAAATGGAGCAAAGACTGAAGTTGGCAAAGATTTTATATTACTTGGTTCTACAACCAACACCCATGAAAGCAGGAGTCAAGAAATCAGATGATGTACTGCACTGGGCAAATCTTCTGCAAAAGATCTCTTTAAAGTGCTGAAGAGCAAACATGTCTCTTTAAAGACTAAAGTGCATGTAACCCAAGCCATGGTATTTTCAGTCACCTCATATGCATGTGAAACCTGGACAGGGAATAAGGAAGACCAAAGAAGAGCTGATGCTTTTGAGTTGTGGTGTTGGCGAAGAATGCAGAAAGTAACCAGGGACTGCCAGAAGAACGAAGAAATCTGTCCTGGAAGAAGTGCAGCCAGAATGCTTTTTGGAAGCAAGAATGGCCAGACTTTGTCTCACCTACTTTGGTCATGTTGTAAGAAGGGACCATTCCCTAGAGAAGGATATCATGCTTAGCAAAGTGGAGGGTCAGTGAAAAAGGGAGCAACTTGCACGAAATGGATTGACACAGTGGCTGCAATGATGGGCTCACGTGTAGCAAGGATTAGGAGCCTGACGCAAGACCAGGCAGTGTTTCATTTTGTTGTACATAGAGTCACTATGAGTTAGGAGTGATTCCGTGGCATCTAACAGCAACAACAATTCTATATATTTGTACTGTTTCTAGTGTTGCTAGTCTACTAGTTCAGTTTTGTTTTGTTTTTTTAAGTTTATAGTTACATTGCTCAGAAGTGTACACCAATATTTCGTTAGAGCAGGAAATTTAGAAAGCTGTATAGTCACGTTTTATATAAGCTTTATGTAGAACCTGTCTTCATCTCTTGTTTATTGTTCTCCTTGATACCAGTCTCTCCTTATACTGATTCATTCTTCACCTTTTAATATATGTCTTTCAACTAAAAATGTACAAAAAAAAAAGAAAGAAACTACAGAGGATCTACAAAAATGGAAGAACTTGCCTTGTTAATGGATTGTTGTTGTTGTTATATGCTGTGGAGTCTGATCCGACTCATAGCGACCCCTCCTTAGGTTTCTGAGGCAGTATCACTACGGAAGTAGATTGCCCAACCTTCCTTATAGGAAGACTGAATATTGTGAAAATATCAATAATACCCAAAGAAATCTACACATTCAATGCAATCTTGATCCAGATACCATCAACATTTTTTAAGGACATGGAAAAACCAATTACTAATTTCATATGGAAAGGAAAGGGATCTCAGAGACGCAAAGTACTGCTGAAGAAGAAAAACAAAGTAAGAGGTCTCACACCTCCGGATCTCAAAACCTACTTGCAGTGAATTGCTTGATGTGGCCCTTCTAGCCATTGTCCTCCATTCTGTGATGTTTTGTAAATCCCATTATCCATGCCTATTTGGGTTGGTGTGGTAGCTAAGGTCAAGTATCAACTTGGCTGGGCAGCTGGTAGTAGTCATTCCCTATAATGATTGGCAATCAACTCTGTGATGGGATTTAGGTTAGTTCTGTTGGGGCAACACAGGTGGAATGTATCTTGAGTCCTGCCTTGCTGGAGGGTATAATTCAAATCACCACCCTTAGCTTCCCTGGGGGTATACC
>NW_006921704.1:1705994-1718035 GCF_000298275.1 Orycteropus afer afer | reverse complement strand
CAGAACCCTAAGACTGGGGAAATTACTGGGAGGAGGAGGAGGAATTAATGTCTGAAATGATGGAGTGGCATGGTAGTTTGGACATTTGGGACATCTTTGACCTCCGCCTCATGGGGACCGGCCTCGTGCTGATCTTTCTAAGAGAAATTGTTCAAGCACTACTATACAACCACAGTACTTAAAACAGCATAGTATTGGTACAATGATAGACAGACCAATGGAACAGAATAAAAAATCCAGAAATAGATCCATCCATCTATGGACAGCTGATCTTTGACAAAGGACCAAAACCCATTAAGTGGGGGAGAGGTAGACTCTTTAACAAATGGCACTGGCAAAACTGGATATCCACTTGCAGAAAAATGAAACAAGACCCATGCACTTCACCCCATACACAAAAACAAACTCAAGTTGGATCAAAGACTTAACTGTAAAACCTAAAACTATAAAACTCATCAAAGATAATATAGGAGCAAATCATATTGCCTAAGGTATTTGACTGCTAACCAGAAGGCTGGCAGTTCAAACCCACCAGCCACTCCTCAGAAAGAAGACTGGGCAATCTACTTCCTTAATGATACTGCCTCAGAAACCCAAAGAAAGATCGCCATGAGTCAGGTTCAACTCGACAGCAGTGAGTTTGGTTTGGTTTGGTAATTTACGGCATAAACAGATGATCAAGCACAACCCAAAATGCACAAGCAGTGGAAGAGAAACTAGATGACTGGTACCTTTTAAAAATTTAATTCTTATGAGCATCAAAAGGCTTCTCCAAAAGGATAATAAAAGAACCTACAGATTGGGAAAAAATATTTGGCTATGATATCTGACAAAGGATTAATCTCCAAAATTTATAGAAAACTTCAACACCTCAACACCAAAAAGACAAACAATTCAATTCAAAAATGGGCAAGGGACATGAACAGACACTTCACTAAAGAAGATATACTGCCAGCCACAAACATATGAGGAAATGCTCACAATCATTACATATTAGAGAGAAGCAAATCAAAACAACAATGAGATATCATCTCATGCCAGCAATAATAGCAAAGTACAACGAGACAAAAAAATAACAAATGCTAGTGAGGTTGCAGAGAGATTGGAATTCCCATACACTGCTGGTGGGACTGTAAAATGGCACAACCATTGTGGAAAATGTTATAGAGTTTCTTTAAAAACCTGAAAATAGAAATACCATTTGATCCAGCAATTGCCATTACTAGCAATTGCCATTACTCTCACCTCCTGAAGAGGTGAGAGACAGGATATGAAAAGACATATGCACATCCATGTTCATCACAGCACAATTTACTATAACAAAGAGATGGAAACAACCTAAACACCCATCAACAGATGAATGGATAATCAAACTGGTATATTCACACAAGGGAATACTTATCTACATTAAAGAATAATAAAGAATACACAAATCATCTCACAACATGAATCAATTTGGAGGACATTATGCTGTGTGAAATAAGTCAATCACAGTAGGATAAATATTGTATGAGCCCATTATTATAAAAAGAAAAGGTTTACTTAGGGAAGGAAACTCACTTTGTTGGTTACCAGAGGTGAGAGGGAAGGGAAGGGAAAATTTTGGACTAGTTGGGGGTCACATGTTGATTTGGGCAAGGGAAGGGATGGTATAGAAAGAGTCTGTGAAAAGTATGATAACACTGGGGAAAGGAAGGACACTGAAATATGTACCTAAGATATAGATAACAGAGGCAAATACTAGTCTGTACACAATACTGCATTACCACTAACACCAAACCCCAGGCTAGGGGTAAACACATAGATAGGTGAGATCAGGTGGGGGTCAGTGAACCATATACTCTAGACCACAGACAGATTTGGCTAAAGATAATCATACATATTCACTTGTGCTACTGAAGTAGGTACACATACTACAGAAGCAACAGAAGACAGAGCTGGAGTAACCTCTCAGAGAAAACCAAACACCTTGAGAAAGAGAATCACCAAGCCTGCTGACTCGGGACCATAGCCTCAAGGGACCACGCTCAACTGGCATAACATAGTACATAAAAATCTTGTTCCACAACCTACTTTGGTGAGTAGCAACTGGGATCTTAAAAGCAACTATTGGTGTCAACTATTGGTGTCCCCTCATCTGAATCAAAGAAGAGTGAAGAAAATCAAAGGCATTTGGAAACAATTGTTGTTGTTGTTAATGTGCCATCGAGTCAGACCTGACTCAAAGCGAACCCTCCTTGGGTTTCCGAGGCAGTATCACTATGGAAGTAGATTGCCCCATCTTCCTTCCAAGGAGTGGCTGGTGGGTTTGAACCACCAGCCTTCTGGTTAGCAGTCAAGTGCCTTAGCCACTACACTACCACAGCTCCTGTGGAAACAATTAGTCCAAGGCTAAGATGGACCACAAGGACCTCAGCCTTCATGACCCCAAGACCAGAAGAACTACATGGTGCCCAGCTACCAGTGCCAACCACTCAGAAAGGGATCAAAATTGGAGATCCTGGATAGAAATGGAGGAAAAATGTGGAACAAAATGCAAAAACATAAAAATGACCAGAATTACTGGTCAGATAGAGTCTGGTAGAACCCCCAAGGCTATGGCCCCAGATTAACCTTGAGGGCTAGAAATGGACCTACTCCCATGGATTGGCTCTCAGCCCAAGAGTAGAAAGATCTATATGCAGAACAACTAACCCAGGGTGATGCACTCACCTACTCTAAGGAGTTGCACTTCTTCATCAGCCATGAGGCACCAGAGGGGCACCATTCACATACAAGGAAAATTGGACAGACAGGTATGCATAGTTAAGAAGGGCACAAGGTGGATGTAGTCACAGGAACAGGAAGGAAGGAGAGTGTGTTATAGTCAGGGATGGTAATTGGGGCATGAAATCAAATGTACATGAACTGTTGAATGTAAAGCAAATTTGCTCTGTAAATTTGCACCCAAAGCACAATAAAATTTAAAAGAAAAGGAAAAGAACTATACAATCATAACAATTGATGCAGAAAAGGCATTTAGTAATACTGAACACCCATTTTTTATTTTAAAAAAAAAAAAATCAGCAAAATAGGAACAGAAGGGAAATTCCTCAACGTAATAAAGGGCATATACACAAAATCAACAACCAACATTATTCTCAACAGAGAGAGACTGAAATCATTATCCTTGCAAATGAGAACTAGACAATGATGTCCTCTACCACCACCTCTATTTAACAATGTATTGGAAGTCCTAGCCAGGACAATAAGGCAAAAAAGTGAAATGAAAAGCATCCAAATTGGAAGAAAGAAATAAAACTATCCCTATTTGCAGATGACATGATCCTATACATAGAAAACCCAAGAGACTCAGCAAGAAACTGGAACTTATCAAAAGATTTAGCATAGTGGCAGGAAACAAGATCAACATGCAAAAATCAACTGGATTCCTCTACAAAAGCAAAGATCTCTGAAAAGAAAGTTAGAAAAGCAATACCATTTACAATACCTACCAAAAGGATTAAATACTTGGGAATAAATCTTACCAGAGACCCAAAAGACTTATACAAAGAAAACTACAAAACACTACTATGAGAAACCGTAAATTGTTGTTGTTGTTGTTGTTGTTAGGTGCCATCGAGTCAGCTCCAAGTCACAGCAACCCTATGTACAAGAATGAAACACTGAATGGTCCTGTGTCAGCCTCACAATACTTGCTATACCTGAGCCCATCATCACAGCAATTATGTCAATTCATCTCATTGAGGGCCTTCCCCTTTTTTACTGACCCTCCAATTTACCAAGTATGATATCCTTTGCCAGAGAATGTTCCCTTCTGACAACATGACCAAAGTAGGTGAGGCAAAGTCTGGTCATTCTCACTCCCAAGGAGCATTCCAGCTGCACTTCGTCCAGGACAGATTTGTTAGTTATTCTGGCAGTCCATAGTACTTTCAGTAACCATTGCCAACACCACAACTCAAAAGCATCAACTCTTCTTCGGTCTTCCTTATTCATTGCCCAGCTTTTTCATGCAATGAAGCAACTGAAAACACCATGGCTTCATTTAGGCATGTATTAGTCTTCAAAGAGACATTTTTGCTCTTCAGCACTTTAAGGAGGTCTTTTGCACCAGATTTGCCCAGTGCAGTATGTCATGCGATTTCATGACTGCTGCTTCCATTAGTGTTGATTGTGGAACCAAGTAATATGAAATCTGTGACAACTTCAATCTTCTCTCCATTTATCATGATGCTGCTTATGGTCCAGTTGTGAGGATCTTCGTTATCTTTACACTGAGGTGTAATGCATACTGCAGACTATAGTCTTTAATCCTCATCAGGTGTACAAGATTAGTGATTAGTTTTCCCACATCCCTGAAGAATGCTGATGGAATGTGGGTCAGGATTTTAGTGAATGTATAGACTGAGTTAAGTAGTATTGACATTTTTCATGTTCAGTCTTCCTATCCATGAGCATGGCATGTTCTTCCATTTATTCAGCCCTCTTAACAATTTCTCATCCACCACTCATCTGTCAGTTTGTTGTACTATGGAGGCTTGTGTGTTGCTGTGAGGCTGGAGGCTATGCCACTTGTGTTTCAAATGCCAACAAGGTCACCTATGCTAGATAGGTTTCAGTGGAGCTTCCAGACTAAGACATACTCAGAAGAAGGAAGGGGCCATCCACTTCTCAAGGAATTGCCCAGAGAAAATCTTATGGATAGCAGTGAAACACTGTCTGATATAGTACTGGAAAACTTTATGAATAGCCGTGAAACTCTGTCCAATACAGTGCCAGAAGATGAGCCTCCAGAAGAAGCACCTAATGTGCTACTTATGCAAGCCATGCTAGAATGGCTTTATGGTGATCAGGATGAGTATATTCCCCTCACACAAGTCATGGCAGAAATGGTAATCAAGAGAACCCCTTCCACGTGGGCACCCCTTGTAACCTTGCTATTGTGAAACAAAGCAATATCAGATCTGTTAGCGCAGCTTCCCCTCATGGGTCTTATAGATGGAATAAATATAAGAGTGATTGATAGGAGAATGAGAAGAGACAATGAGGAAAGATTTTACCTCAGCAGGTTGGAGATATTTTGATGGTTACTAGGGAATGGGATAAATACAGCAGACTGCTAAAAGGGAAGGGAAGCCATATCTTCTGACCTCCTCTAACCACACAAGAGGAAGACAGAGTCACTATCAGTAACCCAAGGCCTATTCTTGCAAGGCCAGACATACTGCCTCCCTCCAGCCCTTTCACCAACCTCCCAAAGCACCCACCACCTCTCTCCTGGGTTCGATAATTCACTGCAGTGGCCACACAGAACTCACAGATTATGGGGTTTATTAGGGAAGCACCACACTACAAATCAAGTTCAGGAAGAACGCTCAGTCTCTCTCCCAGCCCGCCATCTCTCAGCCAACAGTCTCTCACAGTCTCTCTCCCAGCAGTGCATGTCCCTTGGTGGCTCTCTCAGCAATGTGTGTCTCTTGCGTCTCTTTCCCAGCAGTGTGTGTCTCAGGAATGAGTGTCTCTTTCAGCAGCATGTCTTCCTCAGCCAGCATTCAGAGACTTCTACCTCTAGGAAGCCTCCTTTTCAGCTCAGCAGAGCGGCCAAACCAACCAATCATAACATCAGAATTCTAAGCACCCGAAAGACAGTGAGCCTCCCAGAACACTGTGTTGTGCCATGCCCAACAGAAATACCCCAGGTGGATAACATTTACAATCAGGAACTCCTCAGTTGGTCATTACATCACTGAGTTTACAAAGACTTATGGGTAGAAAAGCCACACTAAGTAATTTACTACACCACACAGACATTGATGGACTTGAGACAAAGGTGCTAACGCAGAACTACAAGATGGTGAATGGACCAATGGAAACTCCTCCTGGTTCCCCAACATTGAAAAGGTCTACACAAGTCCATTCTATTCACTCCAACAGGGAGACATTTAATGCTAAATGGGAACCATTATAATTGCCCAAACCTGTTCAGGTTGTTAACTTGAAACAGTACAGAATATCTGGTGGACAAAAGATTACCGTTTTCATTAAAGACATGGTAAAGGCTGATGTACTGGTGCTAACAAATTCTCTGCATAACAGCTTTGTATGTATGCCCTGTGAAAAAGACAGATGGTTTATGAAGGCTGACAGTAGACTATGAAGCCTAAATAAAGTAGTGCCACCACTGGCTTCCACTGCTCCAGACATGGTATCAGTGGTGCAGAAAATAAAGCAGGCTGAAGGAGACTGGTACTCAGTGACTTATCTTGCAAATGCCTTTCACCATCCCAGTCTTACACAAGAGTCAGCTGCAGTTGGCTTTCACAAGGGAAGGATGTCAATATACTTTCAGTGTTTTGCCACAGAGTTATTTCATCAGCTTACTGTGATGGTTTGGCTAGAAGAGACTTGGACTTAGTGCAGATTTCAAGTATGGTGATATTGATATTGATGATTTTATATTAATATCAAGCACAGAAGAACAGGCTAGGGCAGATTTGAAAACAGTGGTAGCCCACATGACCAAGAGAAGCTGGTTAATAAATCCAGGGACCTGCCCAAATGGTGAAATTCTTGGGCAGGAGCCACCTGTGACATTCCACAGACAACGAAGAATAAATTGCCATCACTACATACCTCCAAGACTAAACAGAAAACCTAACATTGAATTGGTCTATATGGATTTTAGAAAACACATATTCCACATCTGGAAATATTGCTGGCTCCCATCCACAAAGCCACTTGGAAGAAAACTGCCTTTCAATGGTGGCCTGAGGAACAGTAGGCTATGTTTGAGTTACAGAAAGCAGTCTCACTTTCCATGTCTTTAGGCCGTTATGATCCACATTTAGACATGATTTTGGAGGTGCCTGCTACACATGCTTATGCAGACCAGAGCTTATGGCAAAATCCTGAGAACGCTACCCTATGGCAACCACTAGGTTTCTGGACTAGAAAGTTTCCAGATACTGCAGCATGATTCACGCCATTGGAAAGATAATTACTCACCTGCTATTGGGCATTGACTGAGACTGCCTCAGTGAATAAAGGACATAAAATCACCATGAAACCTGAAATATTCACTGTGTGATGTTAGAGAAACATTCTAACAAGGAAGGCAATACCCAAAATAGTTCCATAATAAAATGGAAATGGTTCATACAAGAACAAGCTACTGGAGGAATGCAGGGAGGCACCTACCATATCCATGAACATGTAGCCTCTTTTTCTATAGATCCTACCCTTGAACCTCCTGAGAAGCTGCCAGAGTCCACTGCCACATGGACAGTGTCATATGAACAACTTTCTGCTGACCAGAAGAAGGCTGCTTGGTTCAAAGATGGCAGTTCCAGGGCATATGAACAACATATGACATGGAAAGCTGCCACATTAAGATCAGTGGACAGACCGACCCTAATTGAAGAAGGTAAGAACAACTCAGCTCACTGGGTTGGACTACATGCTATCTTCCTACCTCTCATGGAAGAACTGGGCATGCTGAGACCTCATATGTTTGAATTTTTTACTGATTCACGGGCAGTGCCCAATAGCCTGGCTATATAGTTAGGCAAATAGGCAACGGAAAATTGAACTATAAAGGGGACATTCGTGTGGGGCATACACCTATGGAAAGTATCCTGGGAATTCAGAGGGTGCATTAGAGTAGGCCACATTGATGACCATCAGAAGAATCCTTGTTCTTAGATCGGAAGGTGATTGGAATCAGCAAGTGGCCAACTGGGTCCATGAAATGAGTGGACATGAGGGTGCTGCAGCAATGCAGGGATAAGATGAATCTAGACACATCTGTTTTGCACTCTCTGAGGTAAAAAATGCCAATAAGTACTGCTCTTGTCTGTCAACAAGAAAGACAGAGGGTATAGACAGCTATGGGGCAGATTTCCCAGGGTGAAGACCCTGCACACAGCTGGCAAGTCAATTATATAGAATCAATGATGCCAGTGGCTCCAGGCAGCTACAAATGGGTCCTCATAGGAACAGATGTTTTCTCTGGACTGGGCTTTGCATATTCCATGATAGAAGCAAATACCAAAACCACCATTAAAAGACTGGAACAAAAGATAGTGTACCAATTCGGGCCACCAACTTATATTTCTTCAGACCAAGCAACATACTTTATAGTCTACAGGTACAGCAATGGGCTAAGAAACATATTACCTGGACATTCCATGTTGCATACCATTCTCGGAGTAATGGTTTAACAGGAATTAGAATGGGCAATTGAAACATTTTTTATCTAAAATGGAGTGAGATAAATGCATGAAGTGTGCTCACACTTAACAGGAGGGGGGCCAAAGGGAGGATCACCAAAGGACAGATTCTTACGTTTCTCTGGGGGAACTGTGACAAAGGAGGTGGGGTAGGATGCTAGTGTCATTGTACAATTCTTACCCCCATCACTTGACATTGCTTTTTTCCTTCTAGAAGCTGTGGTCCCAAGACCTGGGTTGCAGATGCAGGTGCTAGAGGCAGAAGTGATCCCAAGGCAACAGACTATAGCTATACCCTTGAATCTGTACAACAGAATTCCCAAGGGCCTTATGGGATGGATTGTACCTTCCCCCATGTGGCAAAATTGGTGTTGACGGTGAATGCTACCATATTGCCCACTAGTCAAGACAGCTCACTAGTGTTGGACCTGTGTAACTTTACCCAACATGAATGGGAGTAGACTGAGGGAGAAGCATTTACTAGACTGGTCTTGCTACCAGCAATCTGCACTGGCATAGCAGCTGAACCTTATGTCCCTTCCAAAGACAAGAGAGTTTGGGTAAAGATAAATGACAAATGGAAAGAAGGAGAAATAAAAGCTGAAGGTGAAGGAATGAATAAATGGCTTATGCAGTGGTGAAAATCTAACATTTACACTGATGCGTAAAGAGAAACTCAGAGCAAAGAAGTTAAATTTTATCCAAGGCCAGAAAGGGTGATGATGAGACAAACTTTTGGAGTACCAACCAGATAAGATGGACATTTGCAGCAAACCTGAATGGCTGGTACTGAGTAGCCTCATCCTTAGGATTCTTTGCCCTACTGAATGACTAATTGTTAATGACTTTGGGATTGGTAAAATGGTAGTGAGGGGCAAATAAATACTTCATGTATGAAAGGGCCAATGGCTAGAAGAGCCAGGTAATGGCCTACAGTGCAGTCAATTACTTAATGTGGCACTTCTACCCAGAGTCCTCCATTTTGTGATGTATTATAAATCCCAGTCTCTATGCTTATTTAGGGAAAGAGGTATCTTAAGTCTCACCTTGCTGGAGGGTAGAGGCTGTCACCACCCTTAGTTTCCTTGAAGGCATATATGTGAATGTTCTGGAAAAGGGGGCTCTCTTGCTCTGGTCCTGCATTTGGTTTGTCATTATTGCACCCCTGGACTTGAGACAAAACCAGTCATCTGACCTGCCAATTTGGGTTTGCCAATCTCTGCAACCACACAAGTGAGGAGAATCCTCCAGTCCTACCCAGAGACTTGTCACCATCCCAGACTCCACTACCACATGAACCATTTCTTTGGCATTTTGTGAGTTCCATGAGATGTTACAGCAAAATACAGGATCCTAAGATAGGAGGGAGAGCACTGAGGGGAGGAGGAGAAGGTGATGTTAGAGATGATGGAGTGGTATAGCAGTATGGAAAAGCTGGACATTTGGGACAACCTTTAACTTCATAGGGACAAGCCTTGTAGTAATCCCTCTAAAAGAAACTGTTTCAGTAACAGATAAATTGAAACTAAATAAATCTAAAAAACAAAAAAAAAGTCATACAGATAGTGTTAAGCTTAACAATGGTGATATGCTAAATTAATACGAGAACAAACATTTCAAGAGATAAAGCAAACATTTCACAGTAACAGAAGGGGCAATTCATTGGTAAAACAAAACTATATTATTCACAAGGAACAGAGGAAGAAAGAGAATCAGGGATAGAAAGAGGACATGGAATGTATGGTTAATTGTCTCTATGAACAGCAGCCTCCTTTGCCATGAGACCAAAGGAACTAGATGGTGCCCAGCTACTGTGACTGAAAATTTTTATCAAAGATTCCATAGAAGAATTCTCATCAAAGTGGGGTAAACACAGAACAGAATTTCAATTCTCATGAAATCCAGACTTTCCATCCATGGAAAGTGGATGAATCCTTGAAAATACTCCCCTGAAATAATCTTTAAAACCTTAAATAGCCAACAATGTCTTTTTTAATTTTTTTAAATTTTATTGTGATTTGGGTGAAGATTTAGAGAGGAGACTCACTTTCCATACAACAGTTCACATACACTTTGTCTCACACAATTTACCACAATGCAACAGCTCCACTCCCACTTCCTCCCCATAGTTACCTCTTCCCAGTGTCTATCCCTCCAAGTACTCCTGCCCCCTGAGCTGTCTCCCTGTGCATAAGCAGCCCTTCTTTCTCCCATGATTGCTCTCTCCAAGCAGTGTATCTACCTCAGGTAAATGTTCAACTCATATGCCTGTCTTTTATTTGGCTGGAAACCACAGGTGTGGGTTCAATTCCAGACCTGAAGGGCAGCCAGGGGCCGTAGTCTCAGTGGTTCCACCAGGCTCTATCAGACCAGCAAACCTGCCCCCCCTTTTTTTTCTCCAAATAATTTTGAGTTTTGTTCCACATTGTTCTCCCTCTCTATCCAGGATCTCCTACATAGATCCCCTTCCAAGTGGATGACAGTGGTAGCCAGGCACCATCTAGTTCTGGTCTCCTAGTCATATAGGCTGCAGATCAGATGGTGTACCAGTTGCAAGGATTAATCGTTCGCATGAATTTTGGTTTTCTTCATTCTTCTTTGCTTTGGACGAGGAGAGGCCCATTGCTGCATCCAAATGGCAGCTTGCTAACTTTTAAGATCCCACTCGCTATTTGCAAAAGTAGGAGGTGGAACAATGTTTTGTATAGTATGTTATGCCAGTTGAGCTTGATGTCCCCTGCGACTATGGTCCCAAGCCCACAGGTTCAACTACTCGGTCCCTCTGGGTAGCTGGCTGTGACCAAGCAGTGACCACAACCTTGCCTCCTGTCAGCTCTATTATACACCTAGGAATTCTGATCATTCACATAAACTTCAAGGACCATTGTCTGCCAACCCTATACATGTTCTTGGGTACACTCCCCACTTCATAGACATACTTAATGGATCAGCTGGTCTACTCATACATCCACCCATATACTAATGTTTGCCTTCACTGACAATGCAGTATTTTATGTGCAGAAGGGTTCATCTTTGATTTCTGTACCTCCCATGTACCTCTCTCTGTCTTTCTCTTCCTCAGTGCAACCATATTGGTCACTCACATTTGGTACATTGCCCTTCTCTTCACCCAAATCAATACTTATCTCTATCTACCTAACAGTGTTCCCTCCCCTCCCCTCCAACCCCTGGTAACCAACAAAGAAAATTTGCCTCTATAGATAAACCTTTCTTCGACTTTTACAATAATGGACTAATACAATATTTGTCCTTTTGTGATTGATTTATTTCACTCAGTATAATGTCTTCCAAGTTCATCCACATCGTGTGTTGTTTTCAGATTCTACATTATTCTTTAGCATTGGATAGTATTCCATTGTGTGTATGTACATAGTTTTGTTATCCATTCCTCAGTTGATAGACACCTAGGTTGTTTCCATCTTTTGGCTATTGTAAACAGTGCTGTGATGAACATGGGTGTGCATATATCTGTTCTTGTCATGGCTCTCACTTCTTTAGTGTATATACCTAGTACTGGAATGGCTGGGTCAAACGGTATTTCCAATTCCATCTTTTGAAAGAATTGCCATAATGCATTCCACAATGGTTGTACCATTTTACAGTCCCACCAGCAATGTATCAGAGTCCCAATCTCTCCACAACCTTGCCAGCATTTCTTATTTTCTGTCTCACTGAACTTTATTACTAGTGCTGGAGCAAGATGGTATCTCATTGTTGTTTTGATTTGCATCTCTCTAATAGCTAATGATTGTGAGCATTTCTTCATATGTTTGTTGGCCGCTTGAATAT
>NW_006921704.1:1684929-1704196 GCF_000298275.1 Orycteropus afer afer | reverse complement strand
TATCAGGGAAGTTCTCCTCTAGCAAATCTTGGACAATTTTCTCAGTGGTTTTGTTTTTCTCTTCTTGTTCTGGAATTCCAATGACACGTAAATTATTCCTTTTGATGGTATCCCACATGAACCTTAGGCTTTCTTCATTTTTTTTTTGTTTGTTTGTTTGTTTTTCTGATTGATCCCTTTCCAAAGAAGTATTTGGGTATTTGTCTTCCATCTCATTAATTCTGTCCTCCATTGCATCAATTTTACTCCTTTGCCCTTCCAATGTGTTATCTATTTCTGACAATTTAGTATTAATCTTTAGGATTTCTATCTGTAGATTTTGAATCATTTCTAATTTTTCATTTTTTTTGGTCATTTTGTTCTTGTATTTTCTTCCAAAATTCTTCTAGTTTTTTTTTTTCTGTATTTTCTTTGGTCTGTCTCTCAATCCTTTGAAGATACCTAAATATAATTCTTTTGAATTCCTTATTGGAGAGTTCCAGTGCTTCTTCTTCCTCAGGGATGTGTTCTGTGTGTATATCCTGCTCCCTTGTTTCTACCAGTTTATCCTGATTCTTTGTGTGGATTGTGATGATCTGTTGTCTCCAAGACATTGTGGCATTGTTGTATTTAGATCTCTGTTAAGTGTTTGTGAATAGCAACCAAGGGTTCTTGGTTGCTTTTTATCATTGGTTCATTGGTGGAGAAGGAGGTAGTGGCTCTCACTCAGTAAAGGAAGTTGCAGGAGGTGTGGGTGTAGTTGTGCCTTATGGGGACCGTTGCTGTCTCCCACTCAGTTAGACAAAAATTACAATTGAATAATGATCCAAAAACTAAAAGCACATGGACAAAAAACACACCATGCAATCACACAGGAACAGTAACCAAGGAAAGAAAAAAGGGAAAAAGAAGAAAACCTGCAATATCTGGGGATAGGGCACTAAGAGAAAAAAGGTAGAGAAGGAGATTAATGAAGAGAAAATGGGAAAAATGCAAAAAGAAAAACAAGGAATGGGGTTAACCATGAGAAAAAAAGAGGAAAAAATAAATAAATTAAAAAAAAAATTTTTTTCAACTAGGAGCAGGGAAATGAAAAAAAGCTGACAACTAGGACCTGGGAGGAGAAGAATATATAAAGAATAATAGTAAAAAAGGAAAAAGTACTAATAATAATGTTGTTGTTGTTGTTGTTGTTATGTGCTGTTGAGTCAGCCCCAACTCATAGCGACCCCTCCTTGGGTTTCCGAGGCAGTATCACTATGGAAGTAGATTGCCCCATCTTCCTTCTGAGGAGTGGCTGGTGAGTTTGAACCTCTAGCCCTCCGGGTAGCAGTCAAGTGCCTTAGTCACTATGCTACTAGAGCTCCCATTAATAATAATAGTAGTTTTAAAACAGGCAAATAGAAGCAAACTAAGTACCAGAAAAAGGAAAGTGAAAAAGAGAAAGTAATAAAATGAAAAAAGAGGAAAAAAAAATCGGTGGAGGACAGGGCAGGGCACCCAGGCTCCGTCTGAGCACACAGACTGGGATGGAGTTCCTACAGGCCCAGAACGTAGGTGGGAGTGGTGGATGGCTGCACCTCCATTCACCAAGCAGGTGTGGGGTATAAGAGTAACAAGAGGAATGTTGCACCTTTTCACTCGTGCAGGTCCGGAGTGTCCTTTGGGTTTCTGGCAGCAGAACCTGTTCTTAAGCCCCTGTAATCTGTGACAGCACTGTCTCTTTAAATATCCAAAATGGTCAAGCCACTTGTAAACATTCAAAATGGTGGTGCCCTCTGGATGGCAAAAGTCCACAGCTCAGCCCGCCTTTCTCTTCGCCTTCTCCGTTTATTCCCCAGCCCCCAGAGCAGTCCTCCGTGCAGTCCCTGGCTAGCAGGGCTGATTTTTAGATAAATTCTTAGGTCCTACCACCACTTGGCACTCTCCAAACTGTCTGTGCCATCAGGATGGCTCAGGATCGCTGCCAGACTACAGTTCCATCTGTCTCCTTTTTTGGTATTTCCATGCAAATTCTTCTGCTAGTTGGGGTTTAGTCCACTTCTATATCCTTCCCTTTAAGACTCAGGGTTCCAGGATTATCTTCGGTATCTGTGTTAATTTGTTTCCCTTTTCTTTGTTGAAGAGGGTTTGTGCAGTCTTTCTGCCTAGTCTGCCATCTTACCAGAACCTCCCAACAATGTCTTTCTTAAAGCCAAACATTAGTTCAGGTTAACTAGCAAAGAATGTCTGTCTTCAGTATAGTGCCCTTTTAAAATCTATCTATACTGGATGAAAATGACAACAGAAACCTGAAAGATTAGACAGGAAACTTAGGGCACAGAGAGGTTATGTAAATGGCAGAGGAACAACTCAGAAAGGAAGGGTAAGAATGATTGTGTAACTTGAGGAATACAATCAATGTCACTGAATTGTACATGAAGAAACTGCTGTATTGGAGTATAAGGATAGATTCAGTGAAGGTTAATCTTGCACAGATACCAGTGATACAAAATACCTGCAATCCTTAAAGAATCAACAGAAGATAGATATAGAGTAATCCCTCACAGACAGCCAGACACTATAGGGGAGAGATCCAACAGATCTACCAACTCAGGACCATAGTACTGGGGGACACCAGACACAATTGGCACAACAAAATACATGAAAGTCTTGTTCCTCATCCTATACTGGGGTCTTAAAAGCTCTCAAGCAGCCATCTAAGATGCAGTTAATGGTCTCCTATCATCAGAAGGGAAGAAGGGGCAAGGGAAGGGTATTTGGAAGCAATTAGTCCTAGGACACGATGGCCCTCAAGACCAGAACTAGATGGTGCCTGGTTACCAATGTCAACCACTCAGGAAGGGATCAAATCTAGAGATCCTGCATAGAGTGGGAGGAAGAACGTGGAACAAAATCCAAAAACTCAATAATGACCAGAACTACTGGTCAGATGGAGTCTGGGGAGACCACCAATACTGTAGCCCTGAGACACATTAAACTCACTCCCAGGGGCTGGCTCTCAGCCTAATAGTAAATAAGATATACACACATACACACATTACCCAGGGTGACGTACCCACATACTCTATGGAAATGCATCCCTTGGAGCAATCAACCATGGGCACCAGAGGGTCAACAATTGCATGGAGGAAATGCAGGACACACAGGAGTGCATAACTATGAGGGGCACAAGGGGCAGGGTTACTGGGCAGGGAGGGGAGGAGACTGGGTTAGGGTTGGGGATGGTAAATGGGGAGTGAAACTAAATGTACACATAATGTTAAATGTAAAACAAACTGCTCTGTAAAAAAATAAAGAGACAAAAAAAAAAACTGTTGTATTGATGTATATTCTGCTGTGTATATTCTTAAGAACAAAAAAAATAAAATGAATTATAAAAGAAGATAAGTATACATGGGTATATATCTAATAACAGACTCTCAAAACACGTGATGGGGAAATTAATACAATTAAAGAGAAAAATACAAACTTCCACAGTTATAGAAGAATATATTAGCACCCTATCTCAGCAACTGAGACATATCAAAAAAAAAAAAAAAAAGTCAGGAAAGTCACAAATTATCTGAGCAACATATCAGTCACACTGATTTAATGCACATTTATAAAAGACTACATCCAACAACATGCACAGCAGACACGGTATATTCATAAAAATAGACTATTTGCCAAGGTAGAGATGAGAGTGTCCGTATAATCCCTCTACAACAGAGACCCAGAAGAACCAAGTGAACTGATACAAATAATGATCCTCGAATTCTGAATATCCAAGAAGAAGATAAAAAATTAGACTGAGTGCTCATGGGATTTACTGGTCATTGGTCAGTGACTGGGGAGAGAAAAGCAGCCGGGACCAGCTTAAGGATAGCCATTTTAAACACAGAGGCATCAGATGTGGATTGGGGGGGGGGGGGACTTCACAGAATCCACATGGTGATAAAGACACAGTGTAGACACATCAGGAGGAATTCAAGCTGAGCTGAAACCATGACAGAGGTGAAAGAGAAACATTTATGGTAATAGTTCAGACTTATTGTGGCACAGGAGGTTGGGTAGTAAGGAAGAAGTGAAAGAAAGGGAATGAAGTAATTTACCACTACTAAACCAAATACAGCCTGCTGTTCTTGATTCCAATTCAGAGACCCTTTTTGGGTCACAGTGGAACAGCCTTGTTGGGTTTCTAGGTTTGTGGATCTTTGCAGAGGCAAACTGCCTCCTCTTTCTCCCACAGAGTGGCTGGTGGGTTCAAAACCACCTGCCTTCTGGTTGATAGCCAATGCTTTAACCACAACGCCAGTCTTTTGGGCTGAGGACCAACATGAGGGGGAAAACCTGTGCAGGGGCATGTTTTGGTTACCTAATGCCTCTCTGACAGGAATATACCACAAGGGGATGGCTTTAACAAACAGTTTATTCTTATAATTTGGAGGCCTTAAGTCCAAGTTCAAAGTGCCAGGTTCTAGAGGCTAGGCAAATGCCCCTCAACCTTGGGCTTCAGCTCTGCCTCCTGTTCCCAGCCCACTGAAGCTGAAGGCTTTTCTTCACTCAGCTGCTGGCTCCTAAGACTGACAAACCCAAGGTTGACAAATAACATGGCACAGTCCCAATACTACCAAACCAGGCCATTGAGTCCATTAGAAGTCCCAAGAGTGGCAGAGCATGACAGGCTGCTGAACAATGACTTGGCTACATGCAGGGTTCAAGTGTACCATAAACTAGAGATCATTCCCAAAGCTGCTCCTTACATATGGGAAGCAGACCACATCCCTAAAGCAGCTACTCAGCTGCTTGTGGTAAATCCCACAATGGAGCTAATAGCCAGTCTCATCATGGGGAATAACTACCACCAGCTGCCCAGCCACTCAACCAGGCCCAGCCAAGATGACACACAGCCTTAACTACCACAGGGCAGTTGAAGAAACTAGGCTCAGAACAATCTCTTGCTTGACTGAATCTGCACTCAACCCAGGGTGACACACCCATATACATGACAGAAAACCACACCCACATAACCACCAAGAGCTGGATAAACCACTGTGTGCATTCACAAGGGCACCAGACCAGTATCAGTGAATTAAGATTGGAGAAATAACCTCCCCAACCTAATAAATGAACACCTTCCCTGATCATAGGGATAAATATTCTTTCCACCTCTCTAACAGAGTGGCTGACATTCATCTCTCAGTGACTGAGGCACAGACAGATCTTTTTCACACTGAACACAAGAGGTACACAATCTGCAACCTCCTCTCTCATAGGAGCTCACTCATGTCAGGCACCTCCACTCTCTGCAAGGGGAAAGCTCTGTGATGGAGCAGTTGCAGAAGATAGTTTTAGGGCAGCCTTTCACTAGGAGATAGATTAATGACTGCATGTGCCTAAAAGCGTGCCAGACCCACACTTTTCACTCCATAAAGTTCAGCTTCCCTGCAAATCAGGGCAAAACCTCTCCTCACTACCACCACACTGGTGGCCAGAAGTCCAGCCTAGATCCCTCAATCACCTAGTCACCAACCCACTCCAAACAGACAGACCCAGGGGTGGCAGCTCTCTGAAAGCAGCACGGGAAAAATGAAAAGTTACCTACAAAGCGCAACTAATAAGACTAAGCTCTGATTTCTCAGCAGAAATCATGCAAGCCAGAAAGCAGCAGGATGGTATATATAAAACCATGAAAGAGAAAAATTGCCAGCCAAGAATTATATACCCAGTAAAAGTGTCCCTCAAATAAAATAAGATTTCCAGATAAGCAGAAATTAAGGGAATTTGTGAAAACAAAACTTACGTGAGATGCTAAAGGAAGTCCTTTGGACAGAAAACCAGTAATAGCAAACAACAATCAACCATTAATACACACAATGGTAAAACCCAGAAACCATACCAGTTATGGAAGTATCCAAAGTAAAATAAGTTTACAAGACTGTAAAAAGGGAACCAGAGACATCAATTGGCAAATGAGGACACTACAAACCAAAAAGAGGGAAAAAATGGTATAGTTACAGAACTTCTAAATGGTGAGGAAGTCAAGAGAGTTGCAAGACAGAATGGACTGTTCTAAACTCAAGGAGAAAATTATAAATTATAGGGTAACCTTAAAGAAAAACGATAAACCTTCACATCACAATAAAAAAGAGGACTAGCACAGACATTTAACAAATACTACAACAGCAGCAATGAAAGAAATAATAACACATTTCATAAAATGAGCTCAGCACACAAAATTATATGGAACAAAGAAACCAGGAACACCATGAGAAAACACATAACAAAATGACAGCAACCAATTCATACTTGTAAATAATTACACTGAGTGTCAATGGATTCAATACACTGAGTGTCAATGGATTAAATGCACCACTCAAGAGTTGCAGAATGGATAAGAAAACATAACCCATCAATATATCAAGGAAATGGCAATCAAAAAAGAGCAGGAGTAGAAATATTTATTTCTGATAAAATTGACTTTAAGACAAAAACCATCATAAGAAACATGAAAGGACATTATATGATGATTAAAGGATTAATCAAACAAGATGATATAACTATAATAAGTATCTATGGACCCAATGAAATAGCCCCAAAATACATAAATTAGACTTTAACAGAATAAAAAAGACAAATAGATGACTCCACAGTCATAGTTAGAGACTTTTAATACGCCACTCTCAATGAAACATAGAACAACTGGAAAGAAACTCAACAAAGATACAAAAGAGCTAAACAATACAATACATCAACTTGACCTTCTAGACATCTACAGAGCACTTCACCCAACAACAGCACAATATACATTCTTTTCCAGTGCATATGGAATATTCTCCAGGATAGATCATATCTTCGGCCATAATGCAAGCCCTCATAAACTGAAAAACACTGGAATACTGCAAAATATCTTCTCAGATCACAATGCTATCAAATTAGAAATCAACAATAGGAAGAACAATGGAAAAAGAGCAAACACATGGAAACTGAACAACACCCTCCTTAAGAATGATTGGGTAACAGAAGAAATTTTAAAAAAATGAAATTAAAAAAGTCCTTGAATCAAACAAGGATGAAAACACAACATATCAAAATCTTTGGGACACAGCAAAAGCAGTGATCAGAGGCCAATTTATAACAATAAATGCACACATCAAAGAAGAAAGAGCCAAAAATCATACACTGCTACTGAGTCTGTAAAATGGTACAACCACTGTGGAAAACAGTCACAGCACTATTCACAATAGCAGAGATGGAAAAAACCTAACAGCTAGCCAATGGATGAATGGACAACCAAACTATGGTACAAACACACAATGGAGTACTATGCAACAATAAAGAATAATGAAAAATCTGTGAAGAAAATCAAAGGCATCTGGAAACAATTAGTCCAAAGATAAGACAGACCACAAAGACCTCAGCCTTCATGACCCAGAGACCAGAAGAACTAGATGGTGCCCAGCTACCAATGGCAACCACTCGAAAAGGGATCAGAACTGGAGATCCTGGATAAAGTGGGAGGAAAACTGTGGTACAAAATTTAAAAACACAAAAATGACCAGAATTACTGGTTGGATAAAGTCTGGTGGAACCCCCAGACTGTAGCCTCGGGTTACCCTTCAGGCCTAGAAATGAACTCACTCCAGTGGATCAGCTCTCAGTCCAACAGCAGAAAGACCTACATGCAGAACACCTACCCCAGGGTGATGCTTTCACCCACTCTAGGGAGATGCATCCCTTAAAGCAATCAGCCATGAGACACCAGAGGGACAGCAATCATATAGAGGGAAAGCTGGACAGCATTCATATACAGGGAAAGCTAAGAAGGGATCGAGGAGGGGGCAGTCACAGGGATGGGAGGGGTGGAGAGTCTGTTATGGTCAGGGAAAAATGAAAAATTCACAAATCACCTCATAACGGGGATGAACTTGGAGGATATTATGTTGCGTGAAATAAATCAATTAGTGAAAGACAAATATTGTATAAATCTGTTACTATTAAAAGTCAAGGAAAGCCTGACACAGAGAAGGAAATTTTCTCTGCTGATTACCAAGGATGAGAGGGGAGGGGAGGGAAAACTGCTAACTAGTTAAGAGATGTGCTGATCTGGGTGAAGGGAAAGGCAATATAACAAAAGTGTGTGACCAGCACAATATTACCAAGGAAAAGGAATACACATAGAGTGCACAAGAGGTACAGACAACAAAGGTAAATACTACTCCATAAAAAAATGCTGAATTATCAGTAGTAACAAACATTAATCTATGGATGAATACATACATAAATAAGCAAGAAGATCAGGCATTGGTAGACTAACGGAAATATACCCATGATCATACATAGGTCTGGCAGATGATATTCCTACATATGTATTTGTATGTGGTATTAAAATATTCACGTATATTATAGAGTGAATAGGGGACAAAGTTAGGGTAACTTCTTAGCCACAACCAAGCACCTTGAGGGAATCAGTTGCTGGGCCTGTGGGATCATGGGGGACAGCAAGCTCAACTGACACAACATGGTACTCAGTAACACTGTTCTATATCCTACTTGGGTAAGTATCAATCAGGGTCTTAAAAGCTTGTGAGCACACATCTAAGATGCAACTATTGCTCTCTCCTCATCCAGAACAAAAAAGAGTGAACAAAAATCAGAAATGTATAGAACAGTTAGTCCAAGAAACTAATAGATCTTGGGAACCTTAAGCTACATGACCCTGAGACCAGAAGAACTAGATGGTTCCTGGCCAAACTGCCAGCTACTCAGAAATACATCAAATTTGGAGGTCCTGGATAGAGTGGGAAAAAAAGAATGTGGAACAAAACTCAAAAATGTAAAAATGACCAAGATTACTGGTCAGATTGAAACTGGTAAAACACCCGAGATTACAGTCCGGAGTCACCCCTCATGTCTGGAATTAGGTCTGTGGCTTACTCTCAAACAATAGAGAGGTGTACAAGCTGAACTACACCAAGGAGATACACTCACTTAGAACAGTCAACCATTGGATACCAGAAGGGCAGTATTTGCACAGGGAGAAAGCTAGGCTGGCAGGATTGCATACATAAGAAGCACACAGGGAAGGGGTAACTGCAGAGAGGAGGTGGAAGGAAAGCTGCTGCACTGTGAGGATTGTAATCAGTGTCCCAAAATAAAATGTATATGAACTGTTGAATGTAAAATGAAAGTGCTTTGTAGTACTGTACCAAAATCACAATAAAACATTTTTTTAAATAAAATAAACCATTTGCTAGACCCCCCCCAAAAAAAAAACACATTTTGAAAAAATTTGAAATCATACAAAGTTTATTCTCTAAATGCAATAAATTACAATAGTAATCACTGACAACAATAATAATAATAAACAGTTGCCATAGTGTCAATACTGACTCAGAGACCCTGAAAGACAGAGTAGAAATGTTTCATAAGGTTTCCAAGGCTATAATCATTATGTATGCAGACTGCCACAATTTTTTTTTTCCACTGAGTGGCTGGTGGGTAAGAACCACCAACCTGCTGGTTAGCAGCCAAGCACTCAATTACTGCCCCAGAACTCCTTATCAATTATAATTCAAAACACCAAACTCATGGCCATCAAGTCGACTCTGACTCACAGTGACCTTTTTGGGTTTCCAAGGCTGTAAACCTTTATGGAAGTAGATTGGCCAGTCTCCCTTCTGCAGAATAGCTGATGGATTTGAACTGCCAACCTTCTGGTTAGCAGTCAAATGCCTTAGGTACTACAACACCAGAGCTCCTTTTTCACAAATATAAGCACATATACCAATGGAAAAGAAGAGAGAATTTAGAAACAGATCCATATGCATAAGGACAGCTGATTGTCAACAAAGATTAGAAAGTAATTCGAAAAGGAAAGTTTTTTCAACAGTGTGGGGTCAAACTGGTATTTGTATAAAAAATGTAAAACAACTCATACACTATGCACAGAAATTAATGTAAAATGGACCATCCAAAAAACCAAACTCACCGACATCAAGTTGATTCCAACTCATAGCAATCCTACAGGACAGAGTAGAACTGCCCCATGGGGTTTCCAAGGCTATAAATCTTTACGAAAGCAGACTGTCACATCTTTCTCCTGTGGAGCTGCTGGTGGGTTCAACTGCCAACCTTTTGGTTTGCAGTCAAATGCTTTAACCACTGTGCCACCAGAGTTCCTAACCCTAAATATAAAACCAAAAATAATAAAGCATTTGACCTAGCAATTAAAGTCCTAGCTATTTACTCAAAAGAAAAGATTATGTCCACACAAAAAATCCTTGTACATACAAGTTTTACAGCACCAATATTCATAATAGCTTCAAAGTAGAAACAATTCAAATGTCCATTGACAACTAAATACAAATGAATGGATATACACAATAGAATACCAGCCAGAAATAAAAAGGAACAAATCTCAAAATAATTAGATTCAAAACACATAAATTCCAAAATTATTAGGCTAAGCAAAAGAAACAAGAATGTCTATACTATATACTTTTCCTTATTAAAAATGCTAGAACTGGCAAACTGAACTATACAAGGGGAAAAAAAAATCAGTGATTGCCTAGGAATAGAAGTGGAGGTAAAGTTTACTGAAAAGAAGCATAAATAATTTTATGAGTATATACATTTGTCAAAACTCATTGTTTATGGAAAACAGACGTATTTTATTGTGTATAAATTATAGCTCAATAAAGCTGGCTAAGTAAATGAAATGATGGGAATTGCTATATCTGACAACTGAAAAAACAAAACAAGTTGAAATCTTGATATAAAGCAAAATAAAACTCTACTCTAAAATCACACAGCAAGGGGGGAGGGAGACCCTTTATAATGCCAAAGGCTATAATTCAAAGCAAAATTTAATAGTCCTTAATGTCTGTGTACCAAAATATATAACACAATTTCATAAATTACAAGAGACTGAAAAGGCATGGAGAAATAGATAAAAACACACCAATAATCAGAGATTTTCAATATTTCTCAGTTCAGTCCAAGACTAATAGTGTAAAAAAGAAAAGAGAGAGAGAGAGAGAAAGACATTATGGAAGACATAAAAAACACAATCAACAAGAAAACTGAAAATTATACTGTAATAAGAGAGTATTTACAAATTAAATACAAATTACCCAATATAAAAGACAAAGAAAACCTCAATAAAATATTGGAAAGGAGAATTTAAAAAGCATGTGCAAACCAAAATGTAAACCACTAGCAATTAACAAACTAAATTTCAAGAAAAGGATTATTGCAATTGGAAATTATTAAAATTCTATTAACCTACATTGGGTTAAGCAGAAATATGCAACACAATGCATTGCCATCGAGTCGGATCCGACTCATAGCTACTCCTTCCTTTGGTTTCCATGGTGGTATCACTACAGAAGTAGATTGCCCAACCTTCCTACTGAGGAGTGTCTGGTGGATTTAAACCACCAGCCTTCTGGTTAGCAGTCAAATATTTCAGGTGCTATACCACCAGAGCTCCTTAAACAGAAATAAAAAACAAAATTATAAAATTTCTTAAGTTTGCCACAAAAGGGCAAATACTGTATGATCCCACTATGAAACTGGCAAATGTATAAAGATCAAAAATTATTAGTGGTTAACAGTGGCAAAAGGGAGGGAATAAAAGGGAAGGACAGGGGCACTGACTTTCAGTTAACAGCACTGGAAAAATTTGGAACCAGACAGAGGTCATGGTTGTACAACATGATTAACATAACCAAAGTCACTGAATTATACATGTAAAAAAGTTAAATTAGCAAATGTTTTCTTACATATACTCTTAACAAAATAAAAGTTTTTTAAATTATAAAACATCTATGATAATAAAAATACAACATATCAGTATCTATGGGAAGCAGTAGTCTAAGAAATGTTAAAAACATTAATAACTTGACAATAAAAATGAAAACACAAAGATACAAATACCTACCTCAAAAAAAACTAGAAAAAAGACAACTAAGTCAAAAGATCACAGAAGAAATGAATTAATAAAAGTAAAAGTTGGATTAGAAAAGGAAATGTCACAGACCTAAAGAAAGCTAATTCTTTAAAGAAAATCAACAAACTTCAAATAATAATGGTTTGTTTTTCAAAAAGATAAATAAGAAAAAAGAAATAACAATGTGTAAAAACACTAAAATGGGGGGAAAAATCAGATTTCACATAACCCTATGCAAATAAATTGGAAAAGTAAGATGACATGGATAACTTGAAAAATATACCCAAACTCAAATCAGTACAGATAGAATGCCTAAGTAGATAAATTTCCATAGATGAAATAAAGGAGTTGTCAAATAACTTCACTAAAAGAAGCATCATGTTCATGGTTTCACTGGGAAATTCTACACAATTTTAATTAAAATAACAAAAGTGTTACTTTGTGGGGTTATTTCTTGGGGGGATTGTTTTTTGAGCTAAATAGGCTTACTGTAAACTTACTGTAAACCAAATCAATACTGAGGAAGGGCTGGTTCTCTCATATATAAGGCATTTTACAGCATTAAAAAATATGGTTCTAAAGGTATCATCATACTCAAAAGAGAAAGACTGAGAGCTTTCCCCTTAAGATCAAGAACAAGACAAGGATGGTTACTAAAGTGGCAAGGAGGCAGCATCTTCTGACCTCCTCTAACCAACACAAGAGGAAGACAGAATCACTATCAGCAGCCCAAGGCCTATTCCTGCTGCCTCCCTCCAGCCTTTTCACCAACCCTGACACCAACCGTTCCTCCCACAGCACCCACCACCTCTCTGCTGGGTTCAATAATTTGCTGCAGGAGCCACACAGAACTCACAGATTATGAGGTTTATTAGGGAAGCAACAGGTTATAATTCAAATTCAGGAACACGCTCAGTCTCTTGCAGCCGGCTGTCTTTCTGCATCTCTCAGTAGCATGCCTCTCTCAACAGTGTGTGTCTCTTGCATCTCTCTCTCAGCAGTGTGTCTCTCTCATATCTCTCTCTCTCTCAGTCAGCAGTAAGAGATTCTTCTTCTGCCTCTAGGAGGGCTCCTTTTCAGTCCGGCAGAGTGGCCAATCCCAGCATCATAATTCTATACAACTGAGAGAGAACAAACTTCCCAGAAGATTGCTTTGCATTGCTCCAGGTGGATGACTTTAACAAGCAGCTACTCAGTTACTCACGGCAAAGCGGGAGTTACAAATACTATGGCTAGAAAAGCCATATCATGTAATTTACTATACCGCAGATGCCCACTCTCACCATTATTATTCAACATCATTCTGGAAATCCTAGCCAGAGAAATTAGGCAATAAAAAAATAAAAGGTATCTGTGGTGGTTATGTTTGTGTGCCAACTTGCAGGGGCCTGGCTGAGTGGCTGGGCAGCTGAGTGTCGTTATTCCCCATGGTAAGATTGGTAATTAACTAGATGGTGGAATCTATTGGAGCAGTTGAGTAGCTGCTTTGGGTATGTGATCTGCTTCCTGTATATAAGAAACAGCTTTGGGAATGGTCTCCAGCTTATGGCACACTTGAAACCTGCATGTAGCCATGTCATTGTTCAGCAGCCTGCCATGCTCTGCCAACCTTGGGACTTACAATGGACTTGAATTAATGGCCTGCCATGTGGTTTGGTAACATTGGGACTGTGCCATTTTATTTGTCAACCTTGGGTTTGTTAGCCTCAGCAGCCAGTAGCTGCCTGAGTGAAGAGATGCCTCTTGCTTCAGTGGGCCGGAAACAAGAGGCAGAGCTGAAGCTCAAGGTTGAGGGGCTTTCACACAGCCCCTAGAGCTTGGCACTTTGAACTCAGACTTCTAACCTCCCAAACTGTAAGAGAATAGACTCCTGTTTGTTCAAGGCATCCCATTAGTGGTATATTCCTGTCAGAGCGGCACCAGATAACCAAAACAGTATCCAAATCAGAAAGGAAGAAGTAAAATTACCTCTTTTCATAGATGACATTTTCCTATACATAGAAAATCTCAAAGATTCCACAAGAAAGCTAACAGAACAAAAGAATTCAATGGCAAAGTACAAGGTCAATACATAAACATTAGTTGGGATTCTATACACCAACAATGAGCAAGCTGAAAAGGAAATTGAGAAAATATTACCATTCACAATAGCATCCAAAAGAAAAAATACCTAGCAATAAAATTACTTAAGTAAAAAAATCTGTACACAGAAAACTATAAAGTATTACTAAAAGAAACTAGAGAAGACATGAATAAATGGAAGGATATTCCATGTTCATGGACTAGAAGAGTCAATGTATTTAAGATATCAATTCCTATCTGTGGTGGTTAATTTTGTGGGTCAACTTGGCTAGGCCTGGTTGAGTGGCTGAGCTGCTGAATGTAGTATTCCCCATGATGAGCCTGGTAATCAACTCCATGGCAGAATCTACTGTGAACAGCTGAGGAGCTGCATTTAGGTATGTGGTCTGCTTCCCGTATATAAGAAACAGCTTTGGAAATGGTCCCCAGCTTACGGCATGCTTGAACCCTGCATATAGCCATGTCATTGCTCAGCAACCTGCCATGCTCTGCCGACCTTGGGACTTTCAATGGACTTGGATTAATGGCCTGCTGTGTGGTTTGGCAACACTGGGACTGTGCCTTTTTTCCTGTCAACCTTGGGTTTGTCAGTCTCAGCAGCCAGTAGCTGTCTGAGTAAAGAAAAGCCTCTAGCTCCAGTGGGCTGGGAGCAGGAGGCAGAGCTGAATCTCAAGGCTGAGGGGCTTTCACCCAGCCCCTAGATCCTGGCACTTTGAACTTGGACTTAAAGCCTCCAAATTGTAAGAATAAACTCCTATTTGTTCAAGTCATCCCATTTGTGGTATATTCTTGTCAGAGCGGTACTAGGTAACAAGAACACTATCCAAAGCAATCTATAAATTCAATGCAATCCCTATCAAAATTTCAACAGCTTTTTGTAAAAGTAGAAAAGTCGATCCTCCAATTTATATAAAAGTACAAGGGACCTCAAATACCTAAAGCAATCTTAAAGAAAAATAAAGTAGGAGGACTCTCACTTCCTGACTCCAAAACATACTCTAATGCTACAGTAATTGGTATTAGTATGGTAATAAACACATAGAATAATGGACTAGAACTGAAAGTCCGCAAACACATCTAAATATCTGTTGTTGTTAAGACGCCATAGAGTCAAATTTGACTCATAGTGACCATATGTACAACACAACGAAATACTGCCCAGTCCTGTGACATCTTTATAATCTTTGCTATGTTTGAGGCCACTGTTGTAGCCACTGTGTCAATCTATCTCATTGAAGGTCTCTCCCTTTTTCTCTGACCCTCTTCTTTACCAAGCATGATACTCCTTCTCTAGGGACTAGTCCCTTCTGACAACATGACTGAAGTAGGTAAGATAAATATCTATGATCAAGTGATTTTCAACAAAGGTGCCAAGTCTGTTCAATGGGGAAAGAAGAGTTTCTTTAACAAATGGTGATGGGAAAATAGGATTTCCACATGCTTCTGAAAACAAACATGATCCATCCTTCACACCACAGACAAAAATCAATTCAAAATGGAAAGTATCTACATGTGAAAATTAAAATTAAAAAATTCTTAGAAGAGGGACATGAGTCCAAGATGACAGAGAAGTCAGATGCCTCATAACAACCCTCTTACAACAAAGATCTGAGAAAACAAGCTAATCATATAGATATGACAATGTTGGAACCCTGAGCATCAAGGGTAAGGCTTGATGAAGATTTGGATCACATGTCAAGTAGAAGGCACAACTGTACAAACACAGTGAACACAGGAATTATGGATTGCTGGTGCACTGCCACCCAAACCTACACACTGCAGCCATATTGAAACAAAGCAAGCAGTGTTCCAAGCCAAAGCCCCCCATCACCTGGTACAGTCCAGAAGGAATGACATTTTAGGCCACAAAGCAAGCTTCAATAAAATAAAAATCATCAAAATAATATATAACATTTTCTATTATCACAACACTATAACAGTAGAAATCAGTAACAGGAAGAATAAGAGGAAAAAAAACCCAAATACATGGAAACTGACTAACACCATGCTTAAAAACCAGTGGGTAATAGAAGCAATTAAAGATTAAAAGTAAATTCCTAGCCTAGATTCAACTGAGAATGAAAACATAGCATACCAAAATCTTTGGGAAACCACAAAAGCAATGCTCAGAGATCAACTTATAGCAATATACAAAAAGAAAGATCAAAATCAAAACAATAACACTATAACTAGAACAAATAGAAAGATAGCCTGACAATCCCATAGTCATCAGAAGAAAGAAACTAACAGAAAGATTAGAGTAGAAATAAATGAAACAGGGAACAGAAAAAGAATAGAATCAACAGGACCAGAAGTTCGCTCTTTGAAAGGATCAATAAACCACTGTCCAAAGTGACAAAAGAAAACCTGGAAAGGAGCAAATAACCTAAACAAGAAATGAGATGAATATCATTACAGCAGATCAAATGAAATAAAAGGATCATAACAGAATACTATGAAAAATTTTACTCCAACAAATTAAAAACCTAAAGAAAATAGACAAATTTCTAGAGACACACTACCCACTTAAACTAACAAAAACTTAGGTAGAAATACTGAACAGATTCATAACAAAAGAAGAGATATAAGAGATAGTAATTAAAAAAGAACCCGGCCAAAATAAATAAATAAATGGAAGCCCTTGCCTGGAAGTCTTCACTAGAAAATTTTCCCAAACATTTGATGTAAGAGATGCTCACAGCACTACTGTTAAAACTATTTCAGAGCATAGGAAAGGAAGGAATACTCCTAAATTCATTCTATGAAACCAGCATAATCCTGATACCAAAACCAGGCAAAGACACACACACAAAAAAGTATACCAGTATTTTTTATGAACATAGACCTAAAAATTCTCAACAAAATTCTAGCCTAAAGAATACAACAGCATATATATACATATATATGGATATCAATGTGTGTGTGTACATATATGTGTGTATATACATATATATATGTATATATATATGTGTATATATATATATATGTGTATATATTTATATGTATAAAATATATCATGACTAAGTGGCATTCATACTAGCTATGCAAGGATGGTGTGGTGTAGTAAATTACTTGATATGACTTTTCTAGCTATAAGTCTTTGTAAACTCCATGGTGGAATTTGCTGTGAGCAATTGAGGAGCTCCTGATTGTTGAAGTTATCCACCTGGGGTATTTCTGTTGTGAGTGGCACAAAGCAATGTTCTGGGAAGTGTTTTAGAATTCTGATGTTATGACTGGTTAGTTTGGCCACTCTCCCAGGCTAGAGGCAGAAGAAGTCTCTCTTTGATTGCTGGCTGAGAAAGACATGTTGCTGAGATAAATGTGCTCCTGAGAGACACACACTGCTGAGAAAGAGACACCAAGAGACATGCGCTGCTGAGAAAGACACTGAGAGACATGCGCTGCTGAGAAAGAGATACCGAGAGACACACGCTGAGAAAGAGACACCGAGAGACACGTGCTGCTGGGAGAGAGACTGAAAAATACTGTTGGCTGAGAGAAATGTGCTGAGAGACACACACACTGCTGGGAAAGAGACACCGAGAGACATGCGTGGCTGAGAAAGAGACATACACTTCTGGGAGAGAGACTGAGAGAGACTGTTGGCTGAGAGACGGCAGGCTGAGAAAGACTGAGCATAGTTCTTGAATTTGAATTGTAGCCTGGTGCTTCCCTAATAAATCCCATAATCTGTGAGTTCTGTGTGGCCACTGCAGTGAATTATCAAACCTAGCAGAGAAGTGGTGGGTGTTGCGGGAGGAACAGTTGGTGCAAGGGCTGGAAGGAGGCAGCATGACTGGCCTTGCATAATAGGCCTTGGGCTTTTGATGGTGATTCTGTCTTCCTCTTGTGGGGTTAGAGGAGGTCAGAAGTTGCAGCCTCCCTGCCCCTTTGGCAGATGGTTCAACATTAGAAAAATCAATCAATGTAATGCACCATATAAAGAAAAGAATTACATGATAATCTTCATCAATGGAGAAAGGGCATCTGATAAAGTCCAATACCCATTCCTGATAAAACTCTCAGCAAAATAGGAACAGAAGGGAAATTTCTCAATACAATTTAGAGCATTTATAAAAAACCAACAGTCAAAAATTGGAGAGAGACTGAAACCATTCCCTTTGACAACAGGTACCAAATATGCCCTTTATCACCACTCTTACTCAACTTTGTACTAGAAATCCTACCTATATCAGTAAGGTCAGAAAAGGGAATGTAGGGATTCAAATTGGTAAGAAAGAAGTAAAACTATCCCTATTAGCAAGTGATATGATCCTATAGATAGGTAAACCCAAAGATTCCTAAAAAAGTTACCAGAACTAAAAAAAGGATTCAGCAAAGCATCAGGATACAAGACCAGTATACAAAAATCAGTTGGATTCCTCTATAAAAGTGAAGAACTTCTAAAAGGAAATCAGGAAAACAATACAATTTACAATACCTCCTCAAAGGAAAAAGTATTTGTAATAAATCTAACCAGGGGCATAAAAGATCCATACAAAAAAACTTCAAAACTCTACTGCGAGAGAGCAAAAGAGACTTACATAAATGGAGAAACATGATGCTCATGGATAGGAATACTCAATATTGTGGAGGAAAAAAGCAATCTACAGCTATAATGAAATCATGATTTTAAAAAAATCTGATGAGATGGAAAAACTAATTACCAACTTTATATGGAAAGGAAAGAGGCCTTGGATAAGTAAAGGATTACTGAAGAAGAATAACAACGTGGGAGGATTCACACTACCTGATCGCAGAACCTCCTATACAGCCACAGCAGTCAAAACAGCCACATAAACCAACAGAACAGAATTGATAATCTGGATGTAAATCCATCCAGCTATAGACTGACCTTCAAAAAAGAGCCCAGGTTCATTAAATGGGAAACAGAGAGTATCTTTAACAAATGTGCTAGAAAAATTGATAGCTATCTAAGAAAAATGAACAGGACCTGTACGCTA
This sequence comes from Orycteropus afer afer, assembly GCF_000298275.1. Lineage (NCBI taxonomy): Eukaryota > Metazoa > Chordata > Mammalia > Tubulidentata > Orycteropodidae > Orycteropus > Orycteropus afer. The sequence goes on along the minus strand of NW_006921704.1, from coordinate 1,685,233 downwards.
TACCACACAAAAAACTCAATGTCAATCAAAGACCTAAATTAAAATGTAAAAATATACATCATGGAAGAAAAAAGAATGACAACAGTAGAGGCCCTAATATATGGCATAAATAGAATATCAAACATAACTGAAAATTTACAAATAGCAAAAGAGGAATTAGATAAATGGGATATTATAAAAATTAAGGACTATAAAATGAGGATAATAGAGAGGCGGGGCAAGATGGCGGACTAGGCAGAAGGATTGCACAGACCCTCTTCAACAAAGAAAAGGGAAACCAATTAACACAGACACAGAAGATAAT
>NW_006921704.1:1678682-1679509 GCF_000298275.1 Orycteropus afer afer | reverse complement strand
ACTGCTGTATGAAAAGTGAATTTACTCTGTAAATCTTCACCCAAATCCTAATTAAAAAAAAAAAAAAAAAATTAAATATTTATGCTCATCAAAAGACTCATCCAAGAGTAAAAAGAGAGCCTACAGGTTGAGGGAAAAATATATTGGTTACAACATATCTGACAAGTGTCTAATCTCTAAAAATTTATAGAAAACTTCCAATACCTCAACAACAAAAAGACAAAGAATACAATTATAAAATGGGCAACAGATATGATAGATACTTCACCAAAGCAACATTCAGGTATCTAACAAATACATGAAGAAATGCTCACAATCAATAGCCATTACAGAGATGCAAATCAAAACTGTCAGATACCATGTCACCCAATATAACTGCACTAATTAAAAAAACAGGAAATAACAAATGTTGTTGGTGAGGTTGTGGGGAGATTGGAACTCTTGCACACTGCTGGTAGGAATGTAGAAAAGGTTCAACTTGCAGGACAGTGGTATGGCACTTCCTTAAAAAACTAGCAATATGTAGAAGATCCTAGACAGAGTGGGAGAACAATGTGGAAGAAAACTCAAAACCATTTAAAAAAAAAAAAAAAAAGGACCAGTTTTGCTGGTCTCACAGAGCCTGATGGAACCACTGAGATTATGGCCCCTAGCTGCCCTTCAGGTCTGGAATTGAACCCACTCCTGTGGCTTCCAGCCAAACAAAAGACAGGCATATGAGTATATTAGGTAGATACGCTCCTTGCAGAGATCAATCATGGGAGAATAAAGGGCTGTGTATGTACAGGGAGATAGCTCAGGTGAGAGGAATGTATGAGACGGAAGGA
>NW_006921704.1:1663840-1678582 GCF_000298275.1 Orycteropus afer afer | reverse complement strand
TAGCTGCCCTTCAGGTCTGGAATTGAACCCACTCCTGTGGCTTCCAGCCAAACAAAAGACAGGCATATGAGCTGAACATTTACATTAGGTGGATACGCTCCTTGCAGAGATCAATCATGGGAGAATAAAGGGCTGTGTATGTACAGGGAGATAGCTCAGGTGAGAGGAATGTATGAGACGGAAGGACACAGGGAAGAGGTAACTATGGGGAGGAAATGGGAGGGGAGCTATGACATTGACTGCAGTTTCCCACAATGCAACCAGTGTATGTGAGCTGCTGTATGGAAAGTGAATTTGCTCTGTAAACTTTCACCCAAATCACAATGAAAATTTAAATAAATAAATAACAATAAAAATACCACATGAGGAGGCAAGCTGTTGCATTGTGGGAGATTACAGTCAATGTGACGAGACAAAGTATGCGTGAACTACTGTATGGAAAGTGAATCTGTTCTGTGAACTTTCACCCAAGTCACAATAAAATTTAAAAAATATATACATCACATGATCATGCAATCCCACTGCTAAATACATACCCTAAAAAATAAGAGCCATGAGACAGACATATCCACAACCCCTTCCACTGCAGATTACTATAGCAAAAAAGATGGAGCAACCTAAATGGCCATCAATGGATGAATGGATACACTGTGGAATATTGTATGATGATAAAGAATAATGAGAAATTAGTGAAACATCTCACAACATGGATGAATTTAAGGGACATCATGCTGAGTGAAGTAAGTCAATCACAAAGGTCAAATATTGTATGAGATTACTATTCGTTTAAAAAAAAGAAGAAGAAGAAAATGTTTAGATACTGGGGGGAAGGGGGACATTCTTTGATGGTTACCAGGGATGAGAGGAAAAATTACTAAACAGACAGAAGATATGTGTTAATAATAGTGAAGGATAAGGAAATAAAGCATGAGGGAAGTCAGCACAACATGATCAAGACAAAGGACAACACTGAGAAGAATGCAAAAATAAGGGGCAACTATGGTAATTACTAAAATATAGATGATCCTGCAACAACAGTATTAACACTACTGATCAATACAACAACATATATGAATTTCAAGAAAATTATGTGTAAATAATTTAAACATAAAATACTTCATATTATGTGAGATTCTCCAATAAGAAATAAAGAGAAAAATTTCATAAATCGTTGCTGGGGTAGGTGAATGGACACACTGCACAGTTTTCTAGGGAACATTCTGGAGTGATGTAAATATTCTATATTTTGATGTAAATATTCTATATTTTGCCTGGAGTCATGGTTACATGGGGGTATACGTTGTCATAACTCATTGCTATACCCTAAAAAAAATGTATGAATTTTACTTCATGGAAATTATATCTCAATAAAGTTGATTAAAAATTTAAAAAGAAAAAAGAAGTTAAATACGTCAGTCGAGTTTTGGTCAACGTGGAGTCCATCACCAAAACGGCATCAAATTCAAGAATTTGACTTTTCCTTGCCTTTCTTCAGCCATCTCAGCAGAATCAGAAATTAGAAATGAAATTTTGTCCTATCTTCTTATACTTCAGCATGTTTCTTACCCATGGGAGTTGAAAATGTCTGCATATTTCCTCTTTGTGAAATTATGGTGCAAATGAGTCATTTGGATTTTCCATTATTAATGACAGTATAAAAATCTGAGGTGAATTTACTTATTGTTCTTAATGACAATATAAGTCTTACATAACTTACTTTCATTGTCATTAATGGCAGTATAAAAGTCTGAGATGAATTTACACTTGAGGTAAGTCTGAGATGAATTTACACTTGAGGTGCTAGATCTGAAACAAAAATTCTGAATAAAATCAATGGTACTTTTTTTTTTAAATAGTATTAAACAATAATTTAAAAGTAGATGCATAGGTAGATAGATATGCTAAAGACATGTGGGAGGGTATAAGGCAGCACATCCAACCGCAAATATAGGTGTGGTTGTGGATACTTCTATATATGTAATTATATACATGCTGCATGTATAGACAATAGAACACAGAAGGGGCACAGTCCTAGAAACTTCTTAGACACAACTAAGCAACTCACAGGACAAAGTTCTTAGGTTTGAGGCAAAGGACCATAGACTTAGGGGACATCTATGTCAACTAACACAACAGTGTTTGTAAAGACAATGTTCTGCATCCTCATCCTATGGTGAGCTGCAACTAGAGTCTTAAAAGATCATGAGCAGTCATCTAAGATACAACTATCCTATCCAGAGCAAAGCAGAGTGAAGAAAACCAAAGACCAAGGGAGCAATTAGTCCAAAGGGACTAATGGACTACATAAACCACAGCCTATACAACCCTAAGACCAGAAGAACTAAATGACACCCAGCTAATACCACCCACCACTCATACTAGAATCACAACAGAGGATCCCAGACAGAGTGGGATATAAATGTAGAATAAACTAAATTCACAAAAAAGACCAGACTTACTAGGCTGACAGAAACTTAAGGAACCCCTGAGACTACTAAGACATCCTTCTGACCTGGAATTGAAGCCGTTCGTGGTGACCACCGTTCAGCCAAACAATAGAAAGGCCCATAAAATAAACACTAACACCCAAGAGGAATGTGTTCTTTAGAACTATCCTTTATACAAGATCAAAAGGACATTTGCTCAAAAGCAAAGATGAGAAGGTAGGAAGGTCCTGAAAATTCAGACAAAAGAAAACAAGAACCCAAGGCAGAAATGGGGAGAGACCGCTGCCACATTGGGGAAAATGCATCCTATGTCACTGAACACTTTATATACAAACAATTGAATGGGAAACTAATTTGCTCTATAAGCTTTCACCTAAATCACAATAAAAAGAAAAAAAAAATTCTTAGGAGAAAATATAGGGGTATGCCTGCAAGATACAGTATTTAACAATGGATTATCATGTTTGACAACAAAAATATGAGCAGCAAAAGAGAAATTAGGTAACTAGGACCTCATAGAAATTAAATACTTTTGTTCATCAAAGGATTTTACAGTGAAGAAAGAAAATTTTGGGGAACCATTTATCTGATAAGGGTCTAATATCCAAAATAAATTGGGGGGGGGGGATTCCTACAACTCAACAAAAAAAGATAAATAACCCAATCAAAAAATGGGCATAAGACTTCAACAGTTCATCAAAAGGATATTCAAACAGCTAGTAAATACATGAAAAGATGTGCAACATCATCATCCTTTCCAAACCCAAAACGAAACCACTGCTATCAAGTCAATTCTGACTCATACTTACCCTACAGGACAGAGTAGAACTGCCCTCACAAGGTTTCCAAGGCTGTTAATCTTTCCGAAGCACACTACCACTTCTTTCTTCCATGGAGTGGCTGATGGGTGCAAACTGCCAACCTTTTGCTTAACAGCTGTGTGTTTTAATGACTGTGCCTCCAGGGCTCCTTCATTTGCATTTGGGGAGATACAAACAAAACCACAATGAGATGCCACCTCCCTCCCCCCCCATTAGAATGGCAATGATCAAAAAAAAAACAGAAAACAAAAGTGTTAGAAAGGACATGGAGAAATTAGAACCTTCAGCCATTGCTGGTAGAAATTCAAAATGGTACAGCCACTGCAGAAAATAATTTGGTGGTTCTTCAAAAAGTTGGACATGTGCCAAAAGGGCAGGGAGGCCACATCTTCTGACCTCCTCTAATCACACAAGAGGAAGACAGAATCACCATAAATAGCCCAAGGCCTATTACTGCAAGGCCAGACATGCTGCCTCCCTCCAGCCCTTTCACCAACCGTTCCTCCCAAAGCACCCACCACCTCTCTCCTGGGTTCAATAATTCACTGCAGTGGCCACCAGAACTCCGATTACGGGATTTATTAGGGAAGCACCAGGCTACAATTCAAGATCAGGAAAAACGCTCAGTCTCTCTCCTAGCCCACAGTCTCTCTCCTAACAGTCTCTCTCAGTCTCTCTCCCAACAGTGAGTGTCCCTCAGTGTCTCACTCAGCACTGCATGTCTCTTGGATCTCTTTCCCAGCAGTGCGTGTCTCTTTCAGGAGTGCATGTCTCTTTCAGCAGCACATCTTCCTCAACCAGCAGTCAGAAAGAGACTTCTGCCTCTAGGAGGCCTCCTTTTGAGCCTGGCAGAGTGGCCAAACTAACCAATCTTAACATCAGAATTCTAAGCACCTGAGAGAGAGCAGGAACCTCCCAGAACATTGCTTTGTGTTTTGCCCAACAGAAATACCCCAGGTGGATAACTTTTACAATCAGGAGCTCCTTAGTTGCTCATAGCAAATTCCACCACAGAGTTTACAAAGACTTATGGCTAGAAAAGCCATGCCAGGTAATCTACTACACCGCAACATGGAACTACCATATGACCTAGCAATCCCAATTCTAGGTATATACCCAAAAGAATTGAAAGCGGGAACACAAACAGTAACCTGTATACCAATGTTCTTTTCAGGACTTTTCACAAACGTCAAAAGGTGGAAGGAAGCAACCTAAGTGTTCATCAACAGATGAATGAATAAATAAAACATGGTACATACATACAATGGACTATTATTCAGCCATAAAGAGAAATGAAGTTGTGATACATGTTACAACATGGATTAGCCTTGAAAATATTATGTCAAGCAAAATAAGCCACTCACAAAAAGGATAAATACTATATACTTCTTTTATATGAAATAAGCAAATATACAGAAACCAAAGCTTGTTAGTTGTTACGAGGGATGGGAGGGAGAGGAAAAAGTGGTGTTTTTGTTTGCAAGGTGCTGAATTTACATTAATGGTGGTAGAACAATTAGAAAAAAGATAGGGATAAGGATGGTGCAAAATGAAGAGCGTAATCAATGTAATTGAATTGTGCAGTAGAAACTGTTGGATCAGCAAATGCCTTGTGTATACTTGCACAATAAAAAAAATCTTTTTAAAAAAGAGTATGAAAGTATTGTGGCAATAAAAATGTAATGCAGATATGCATCATTTGACAGCCACGCTATGTTCTGTGAAACAAGGCATTATGTGATTTGGATGTTGTGCAAACACTCTATTAAAACATTACAAGAGCCTACTTCTGATCATCCTCATCGCTACTGATGCTGTTGCTATGGGAGCTGCTGGCAAAGGCTGGAGAATGGGGTGCAGTGGCAGGAACAGAGGCAGAGGAAGCAAGCAGGGAGGGCAAGCAGCATGCACAGCTCTGCCCAGCCCCACTAGCTTGCTAGACAAAGTTCAAGAGCTGGCACCCAAAGCCATGACCTCCACCTCACCTGCCTGTATCACAACCAAGGTCCAGTGCTACAAGAGTCTGGGTTTGGGATCTTTAAAACCATTCCAAAAGCAAACCAAACCCACTGCTATCAAGTCGATTCCAACTCATAGGGACCCCACTTGGCTTCCAACATAGTTAATCTTTACAGAAGTAGATTGGCCCATCTGCCTTCTGTAGAGTGGCTGCTGGGCTTGAACTGCCAACCTCCTGGTTAGCAGTAAAATGCCTTAGGCACTGTGCCACAAGAGCTCCTTTAGGGGGAAATAATAAACAAAAGAAGAGTTCCTTTCCATAGGGGGAAAAAAAAAAACTTATAGGACCATGGATGTCTTCCTTCTACCCTGGCCCCCCACCCCAAAACAGACCTTCAGTGATGCATACCTGTATCAGTATGTTTAAAGGGACTCTAGGTTAAAAAGATAACTATAATTCAATAATTTTCTGTATCTACTTGGTCACTACTAATTATATAGGTTTTCTTAAAATAAAGAATTAAAGGCTTAGACTTTTAGAAATGGATGGTTGGGATAATTTCCATTAAAACATCTTTTCAAATTTAATGTTTAGAGTTACTAATCCAATTAAGTATTCACACTCAACCACTACCAGCAAAAATAAACATATCCAATATATATTACATATATTAACAGTTAAAACATGCATATCACCTACCTGTTTGCTTGTAAATTGCTAATTCTCGTACAGTTTCCAAAAACTCCCAAAATTTCTCATTACTTTCTTCTGCCATAAATTCACTATTTAAACAAAAATAAAGGAAATTAGTCAAAAGAGGAAAATGAAAACAATTTATGGTCTACTACAAACTATACTTGAAAACCAAATTATAACTTATAGAAAAATAAAAATCTCCCAACACTAATGTCAAATTACTGATTTCCATATACTATAAAGCAAAGAAAGAACAAATTAATGATTCTTATTTGAACTGTTGTTGTTGCTGTTATGTGCCGTCCAGTCAGACCTGACTCATAGCAACCCCTCCCTGGGTTTCCAAGGCAGTATCACTACGGAAGTATATTGTGCAACTTTCCTTCCGAGGAGTGGTTAGTGGGTTTGAACCACTAGCCTTCTGGTTAGCAGTCTAGTGCCTTAGGCACTATACTACCAGAACTAGTTAAACTAAACGTCAAGCATATGATCATGTCAGAAAGACTGCATGCAATATTGTTTTTGGCTCCTTCTTATCATTAACAACAACCATAGATGAGTCATTTATTTTATTTCTCAATGTGAAACACTACTGAGAAGTATAATTTAATGGCAATAGAGAATGTTATATAAAGGTAGATGTAAAAAAAATAAAGACTGTTTTTCATAAACAATAATTGGTCTTACACACATTCTTAAAGTCATGTTACCAATTATTTTATTTAGTGATTTTTGTGTGTAAAAAGATTTATTATTTTAAACATAAAAGATCTTAATTTAAAAAAAAAGAATAGGCAGTTAGGATAGTACAGTAGGTCACTGGCCATTTAAAATCTTTTAGAAAGAATGAAATAAATGAAAGATTTAGTCTTATATAGAACAAAGTGCAAGAATCCTAAAACAAGTAAACTAAACTAAAAAGGAACCAGCTACCAAAGAGATGGCACTTTGTTATTATCTACTTCATCTTTCTCACTAAAGACCGAAACCACTGTCATTGCACCAATTCTGACTCATGCAACTTTACAGGACAGAGTAGAACTGTCCCATAGGTTTCTAAAGCTGTAGTTTTTACGGAAGAAAACGGACATATCTTTGTTGCAGAGTAGCCAGTGGGTTCAAACCGTTTCAGCACTTAATCACTATACACGAGGGCTCCTGATCTTTCTCCCTAGCTTTGGTAAATTAAATGTTTAATGTAAAAGTATCAAAAATATGCAAGATGTATGCACAGTGACTAATTCTTGTAAGTCTGAGATGGTTATTAAAGGGGGGAAATGAGGTGAGAAAAACTTCTTAACTCACCAATAGCTTAAATCTGACAAGTACAGGATTCTTAAACAAGTAACTTCTAACCCTCTTTTGCTTTTAATGGTGTCCAACTCAAAAGCAAAAAAACAAGGAGTGTGAAGAAGCTATTAAAAGCAGAGAAAATCATGGGAAAACACTAAACAGAACATGACCTAAAAAATATACTAGCTGCCTTTGAGTCAATTCCGACTCATGGTCACACCATGTGTTCAGAACAGAACTGTCCTTCATAGGGTTTCAATGGCTGATTTTTTGGAAGCAGATCACCAGACCTTTCATCCAAGGCACTTCTGGGTAGACTCAAACCTCCAAACTTTGGGTTAGCTGGTGAACACATTAACCATTTGCACTAACCAGGAACTCTTTGAAAGCACAGGGATAGTACAAAACCTTAAGAAAGGTAGGGAGCAACATTTAATACTCAAATAACTGAAAAGCTACAGATATGTTCATATAGTGTGCAAGTATGTTTGTTAGGTGCCATCAAGTCAGCTATGACTCATAGCAACACTATGCACAACAGCACGAGACACTGCCCAGTCCTGCACCATCCTCACAATCCTTGATATGCTTGAGCCCATCACTGAAGACGCAGTGTCAATCCATCTTATTAAGGGTCCTCCCCTTCTTTGCTGATCCTCTACTTTACCAAGCATGCATACTTCTCTACAGAATGGGCCCCTCTAACATTGTGGCCAGCTTCTATAAACACATGGAGAGAGAAACCTCCCCGTGAGCCAGCGCCTGGAATTCAGACTTCTAGCCTCCAGAAGATATCTGAGTAGCCCCAAGGACACTTCGGACCTGGAAGACTAAAAAGGTGCAATAGTCCCCTTGTTACTCTTATACCCCACACCCACTTGGTGAATGGAGGTTCGGCCATTCCCTACTCCCACCCACCTTCGGGCCCACAGGAACTCCATCCCACTCTGTGTGCTTGGACAGAGCCTGGGTGCCCTGCCCTGCCCTCCCCTGATTTCTTTTCTCTTTCTTTTTTCTGGTTTTTAGTTTGCTTGCTTTTGTCTGTTTTAAAACTACTACTATTATTAATACTTTTGTCCTTTTTATTATTATTCCCCTCCCAGGTCCTAGTTTTCAGCTTTTTTATTTTCCCTGTTTCTGGTTGCAAAATTTTTTTCTTCTTTTTTCTCGTGGTCAACCCCATTCCTTGTTTTTCTTTTTGCATTTTTCCCATTTTTTCTTCATTATTCTCCTTCTTTGCCTTTTTTCTCTTATTGCCCTATCCCCAGATATTGCAGGTTTTCTTGTTTTTTCGCTGACCTTCTTGTTTGTCCAGAGGGTGCAGCCATTTTGTATATTTAAAGTGACTGAGGGCACAGCCATTTTGAATGTTTATAAGTGGCAGCTATTTTGAATGTTTACAAGGGCCATTTTGATTATTTAAAGTGGCCGAGGGTGCAGCCATTTTGAATGTTTATAAGCGGTGGCCATTTTGGATATTTAAAGTGACCAAGGGTGTAGCCATTTTGAATGTTTACAAGTGAAAGCCATTTTGGATATTTAAAGTGACTGAGGGTGCAGCCATTTTGAATGCTTACAAGTGGTGGCCATTTTGGATATTTAAAGTTATCAAGGGTGCAGCCATTTTTAATGTTTATAAGTGGTGGCCATTTTGGATATTTAAAGTGACCGAGGGCACAGCCATTTTTAATGTTTACAAGTGGCAACCATTTTGGATTTTAAAATGATAGCATTCTCATTTGGATTCCAGGGACCTAAGAATAGGCAGCAAGGTGGGAATTAGGGAGAGGACAGAAAAGGCAAAGGGGATAGGAACAGATCAAGGAGTCAACCGCAGGGAGCCAGGTGATGAGAGGGAACCCAGGCCAGCCCCCATAATCAGCGAGGCAGGAAGCAGGGAGAGGACAGAAAAGTCAAAGGGGACTGGAACAAATTGAGGAGTTAGCCACAAGGATCCAGGTAAGGGTGGTTGGAGGGGTTCCCAACAGCTAAGGGAGACAAACTTGTCTGTCAGTTTGTCCTTCTATGGTACATGTTGCTGTGAGTCTTGAGGCTGTGCCACTGGTGTTTCAAACCCAGTGGGGTCCACCTGTTGCACAGGTATCAGCCCGGCTTGCAGACTGAGACAGACTAGGATGAAGGAGGAGGCCATCCACTTCTCAAATAATTGGCCAGGGAAAACCTTATGAAGAGCAGAGAAACACTGTCTGATACATTACTGTGCAGAATACCGCACGCAAGTAAGATCTTACTGAAAATAATTCAAAACTGGTTGCAGCAGTATATTGACAAAGAACTTCCAGAGGTGCAAGCTGGATTCAGAAGAGGACATGGAACAAAGGATAGCTGCTGTCAGATGGATTTTGGCTCAAGGCAAAGAATACCAGAAAGATGTTCACTTGTCCCTTATTGACTTTGCAAAGGCATTTGACGTGTGGATCATGACAAACTGTGCATAACATTGAGAAGAATGGGAATTCCTGAACACTTGATTGTACTCATGAGGAACCTGTACCTTGACCAGGAGGCTGTCATTCGAACGGAACAAGGGGACACTGTGTGGTTTAAAATCAGGAAGGGAGGGTGTCAGGGTTGTATCTTTTCCCTATACTTATTCAATCTATACGCTGAGCAAATAATCCAAGAAGCTGGACTATAGGAAGAAAAATGTGGCGTCAGAATTGGAGGAAGAATCATTCATGAGATACGCAGATGATACAACCTTGCTTGCTGAAAGTGAGGATGACTTGAGGCACTTACTGATGAAGACTGAGGAACACAATCTGCAGTATGGGTTACATCTCAAAATAAAGAAGACAAAAATCCTCACAACTGGACCAATAAGCAGCATCATGATAAATGAGAAAAGATGGAGGTTGTCAAAGAGTTCACGTTGCTTGGTTCTACAATCGATGCCAATGGAAGCAGTAGTCAGGACATTAGACGATGTGTAGCACTGGGCAGGTCGGCTGTGAAGAAGGAACTCTTTCAAGTGGTGAGGAGCAAGGATGTCTCCTTGCAGACTAAGGTGTGCCTAACACAAGCCATGATATTTTACAATTGCCTCGTATACATGTGAGAGCTGGACAATGAGTAAAGAAGACTGAAAAAGAGTTGATGCTTTTGAGTTATGGTGCTGGTGAAGAATGCTGAAGGTACCATGGACTGCCAAAAGAACTAACAGATCTGTCCTGGAGGAAGTGAAGCCGAGATACTCCTTGGAAGTGAGGATGGCCAGACTTTGTCTCACCTACTTTGATCATGTTGTCAGAGGGGACCATTCCCTGGAGAAGGATGTCATGCTTGGTAAGGTAGAGGGTCAACGAAGGAGGGGAAGGCCTTCGACAAGGTGGATTGACACGTGGCTGCAACAATGGGCTCAAGTATAGCAAGGATCATGGAGGTGGTACGGGATTGGGTGGTGTTTTGTTCTGCTGTGCATGGGGTCGCTATGAGTCGGAAATGACTCAACGGCAACTAACAACATCAAAAACATGACCAAACTATGTGAGACAAAACCTGGCCATTCTTACTTCCAAGGAGCATTCTGGTTGCACTTCTTCCAGGACAGATTTTTTTTGTTCTTCTGGCAGACCATGGTATTTTCCATATTCTTCACCAACACCACTATTCAAAGGCATCAATTCTTCAATCTTCCTTGTTCATTGTCCAGCTTTCACATGCATATAAGGCAACTGAAAATACCATGGCTTGGGTTAAGCGCACCTTAGTCTCCAAAGTGACATCTTTGTTATTCAACACTTTAAAGAGGTTTTTTGCAGCAGATTTTCCCAGTGCAATATGGCATCTGATTTCCTGACTGCTTCTTCTATGAATGTTGATTGTGGATTCAGGTAATACTGAAACCCCTGAAAACTTTGAGCTTTTCTCTATTGTGATGTTGCTTACTGGTCCAGCTGTGAGGATTTTTATGTTGAGGTGTAATCCATACTGAGAACTGTAGTTGTATAGTTCTCTTAGTTTTCTAGTGCTGCTATAACAAATACTACAAATGGATGGCTTCAACAAACAAAAATTTAGTCTTTCACAGTTGAGGAGGCCAGAAGTCTAAATTCAGAATGCCACCTCTAAGGAAAGACTAGGCTGGAAGTAGAAGTTCAGAGTACCAGCCCAAGGGGCTGGGTGGAAACCCTTCAACCATGGGGTTCAACTCTACCTTCCAGGCCCACTAGAGCAAGCGACAGGAATCTGCTGATTCACACAGCTCCTGGCTGCTGAGACTGATGAATCCAAGATCAGTAGGTAAAATGGAATAATCCCAAGGTCAGAAGGTAAGATGGCAGGCCACTGGTTCAAGTCCAGGAAATGAAAACGAAGAATGAACCAAATGCAGGGTCCTCTCTGTATATACTAGAAGCAGTCTACACTTGGAAGGCAACTTCCCTTCAACTAATTAGCTGCTCACATCAGATTGCACCATGGAAGTGATTATACTACATGCAATCTCATCATGGATGATAGGGAATAACTACATTCAGCTGCCAAGCCATTCAAAATCACGGCCCAGCCAAGTTGACAACACCTTAACTATCACATCTGTTCAAAACAATACAGACTATAGCTAAACTACACTGAAATACATGGGCCACCATGAGGTGGAATCAATTCTATAGCAAGTGGTGTTTTCTTTTTTCTTTTTTAAGCGACTGTTACTAGAATGTAAGTTTCTATGGGGAGAGGATGGGGCACATCTTATAAATTTTTACTTCTTTCACAGTATCCATCTTAAGGTCATGCTCAAGACAGCACAGCCACTCATTTTTTAGGCTGAACTAGAAGAGACACAGATGTACATGTATATATCTGTAGGCCTCATTTAATGTCCATGATATGCAGAGCTCCCAGGCACAGTGACCCAGGGACTGCTGTGAGGCACACTGCCAAGGCAGCTCGTGCTGCCGACACCTCAGGTAAGCTCTCACCTGGGTCTTGCCTGGCTGATGCAGCCTTCTCTGCTGATGCAGCTGCAGGGAAAACTAGCTCACCCATAAGACCCTGCCCAGGGAGCAGATAATGCAGGCTAAGGTGGCCAAGGGTACCCAAACCTGGGTGGTGGCACCTGGGGTGCATACCTTTCCATCAGCACCCTACACAGAACCACGTTGGGAAAAACATGGGGACTAGACCCATCAAGTCTCAGGAGTCTAGGGCAACAGGGGTTAGGAATTTAGGCCTAGGCTTCCATCACCACAGACTAGGTGGGTTCCAGGCTGTTCATAGCACCAGGCAGAAGTGGTGCTCTGACCTCAAGACAAGTATCTGGTGCATCAGCCCATGGACGTATATGCACAGCCAGACGTTGTCCAAACAGACATTAAGCAATACGTATCCATATATATATGTTGTTAAATGCCATCAAGACGATCCCAACTCATAGTGACAGACTGAAACACTGCCCAGTCCTGTGTCATCCTCACAATCGCTGCTACATTTGAATCCACTGTTGCAACCACTGTGTCAATCCATCTTGTTAAAGGTCTTCTTCTTTTTCACTGATCCTCTACTTTACCAAGCATGAGGTCCTCCCCCATCAACTAGTCCCTCCTGATAACATACATGTCCAAAGTACATGAAATGAAGTCTTGCCATCCTCACTTCTAAGAAGCATTCTAGCTGTACTTCTTCCAAGACAAATTTGTTTGTTCTTTTAGCAGCCCATGTTATATTCGACACTTACTGCCAACACAATAATTCAAAGGCATCAATTCTTCTCTATTTTCTACCTTATACATAAGTATGAGGCAAGTGAAAATATAATAACTTTGATCAGGTTCACCTTAGTCCTCAAAGTGACATCTTTGCTTTTTAACACTTCAAAGAGGTCTTTCGCAACAATGTATTGCCCAATGCAATACATAATTATTTAACTGCTGCTTCCACTAGCATTGATCATAGATCCAAGTAAACTGAAATCCTTGTCAATTTCATTGTTTTCTCCCTTTATAATGATGTTGCTTATTAGTCCACATGTGAATTTTTTTTTTTCTTTATGTTAAGGTGTTATACATAAGGCAGAAATTCCCAAGAATAATGCCTTAAATCCAAAGCATTCAATTTGCCAAACAGAGAGATATTACTTTTCTTAAGTTCCTATTTTCCAAGCTCCTTCAATCTTCCTAATACTCTTCAATTCTTTCTCCTTCACACTTATTCCAATCAACTTGTTTTATTTTCCTAAAATTTTTATTTAAGACAAACATGACCAAACTAAAGTGGGCAGAATAATGAAGTCAGGGGGAGGGGAGCAACAGCTGGAGAAATTATAGGCTTTTAGCCTGCTACAATGTCACCCAGAAGAAATGGATTTATTTCATAAGGCTAGACCCAAGACCAGGAGGTAAAAGGTTTATGAAGGGGGGGGAGGGAAAGGAGGTGGAGTGTGGCTTTTAGTACAAGCACTTCAACTGACGCCCAACAGTTTCGTTCAGGGAAAAACTATCACAGAAAGCGATTTTGGCCTCCAAGTAGCAGTGAGAAAGATCTTAGTTTGTATAACAAGTACCTGCTAACAACTGAAATTTCTTCACAACAGAAAAACACTGAGTTATACAAAAACATGATTGCACAATCAGGTACTTCATAGAGGTAATTCTGATGGTGGCTGAAGTGTTCACTAGCTTATACAAAGTCCCTTCCTTTGAACTGACATTTCTTGAGCATTTACTTTTGTGTACTATGCCTTGAGGGAAAAAAAATAAGAATAGGAACTACCTAGACAGGCAAGGATTATTTCATTTTGAGATCCTTAATTACATCTGCAAAAGCCTTTTTTCCAAGATCACATTGACACATTCTGGAAGTTACAATGTGGACATATCTTTTCTGGCAGCCTCCATTTAAACCCACTACAAGTGAACCAAAAAAAAAAACCCAAATCCAGTTGCAGTCCAGAGTAGAAACCGACTGTCATATCCTCCTCCCAACCAAGCTGTTAACTGGAGCCCAGCTGCTTAAATAATGCACCACTATGGCTCCTTACTACAAGTGAACCAAAAAAACCCACTGCCATCAAATCGATTGACTCATAGTGACCTCCATAGGGTTTCAAAGACTGTAAATCTTCACTGAAGCGGATTGCTTCATCTTGCTCCCACACAGCAGCTGGTGGGTTTGAACTGTCAACCTTAGTAGCAGTCAAATGCCTTACCCACTGCAACACCAGAGCTCCTTTACTACAAGTGAAGAGAGTGGTAAATTAAACTGGGGCTGCATTTTGGAGAACTTTAAGGAACATTCCACAAGAATCCCAGTTCTGACTCTTAAAGCCAGTAAAAACCTGGACTTAAACAATCAAATACTAGATTGGAAGAAGACTAATTTGAGACTAAGCATGGAATTAGATCCATGCAAACTCTGAGAGAATCTGGGGAAAGGATAAATAGAAGAAGGGAGTACATTTTAACAAGTTGTTGTTGTTGTTGTTATGTGTCGTTGAGTCGGCCCGACTCATAGCGACCCCTCCTTGGGTTTCCGAGGCAGTATCACTACGGAAGTAGGATTGCCC
>NW_006921704.1:1650962-1663740 GCF_000298275.1 Orycteropus afer afer | reverse complement strand
GACTCATAGCGACCCCTCCTTGGGTTTCCGAGGCAGTATCACTAAGGAAGTAGGATTGCTCAACCTTCCTTCCGAGGAGTGGCTGGTGGGTTTGAACCGCCAGCCCTCTGGTTAGCAGGCAAGTGTCTTAGCCACTATGCTACCAGAGCTCCCTTTTAACAAGTATCATTTATTAAATATAATTTTATAGTATCTAAAACATACACTGTAACTTGGATAGTGGAATCTCTTCTTAGGACCACAAAACTGCTGCTTTAGTAAATGTACAAAAGCAGCTGGTGTTAAAACCTCATTATGCCTAATAGAAAGCATTTCCCAATTCTATTTAATTACTGAAATACTAAAAGGCAAAATTCAACAGCTACAAGTTTTATTCCTGCATAGTAAACGATACCTCCAGAACTAAGTCCAAGGGAAGACATAGGGGAGGGGGAGCAAAAGTAATAACCTGTGGGACGCTATCTTCTCTAGCGCAAGCCCACGAAGTGACAGAATGTTACAGGTGTCTTTGTCCAGGGACACACACAAGCTCTGTGTCCAGAGCAGGGGAATAGGCAACACTGTGGAGGAAGGCTGATAGTGAACAGAAGGGAGTGGAGGCTGGGATAAACTAAGAGCAGTAAATGGCAAGTTGGAATTCCTACTCGCAGGCCAAAATCTATTTCAATGTTACTTTCACAGTGTTAATTTCTCCCCGGACAGAACTGTTGGGCATCAGCTGAAGTGCTTATATTAAAAGTTACGTTCCACCTCCCATTTTCTTCCATTTCCTTCATTAACTAATAAAAACTAACTGAATAAAACTACGGTACCAAAGTTTTAAGTTTAATGAGCCGATGTTACCATGCTCAGTACAAACTGAGGAGGAAAAGTTGTCCCAAGAAGACTGCTGCGAAGTAAACCATAAACTGCGTATAGATCAAGAGTGCAGGGTGATACTAAAAGGGACACTAACGAGGGCTGCTGGAAAAGTGGTGCAATAAGTTGCTGGTCAGGACTTACAGGAAAAGAGACGACTGGCAAGAAAGAAGAGACGAGGTCTGGGGAACATCCAGGGTCCCAGCGCGCCCACACCCCGGCCTGGCCCACACTCACCTCGCCTCCAGAAGCAACGGGGTCTCTGGCCACTTAGCAGCCAAGTGGGCCGTCACCGCCTTGGATGCTGAGGTTGTCCCGGCGCGGAGAAGCGAGAGCCACAGTGGCATAGAACCAAGGAGTATCCGCACTACGTAAAAAGGCTTCGCTACCGCCATAGCTAGGAGAGAGAAGCACGAGCCCCTCCGGCCCAGGAGCCCACAGCCGCCACGCTACAGCCGGCTCCTCCTGTAGCAAAGCCGCCCACTTCCGGTGGGGGGAGCTCTAGTCCGTTACTTGGCGTCTGGTGCCTGGCAGCTGGCTTGCGGGCGCCTAAGCGCATGCGTGTCCCATTCGGGCGCCCAGTGGGAAGACCACCCCTCAAGGATAGATTGGCGGGTATTCCTGGGAGGCTGCTACCCGACTCAGCCACATCTGAGCGGTTCTCGCGGTGCCGGGATATAAAAAAAGGGTTGCTGATGCTTGGGCAGGAACCTCAGGTACTGCATCAGGCCGTGGGACACGATGTGACATGCTGACTACGGCTGACTGGAGATGCCAAAATCTGGAAGTCTTAACACCTTATTCCAGTCCTTCAGGGAGACCAGATCTCTGGAAGTTACCTGAACACGTCACTCCCTTTTTCATCTTCCTGTTTGCCTAGTCCATACTCTTCCTTAGAGCCTACATGCAAATAATGCTCTGGTAGCATAGTGGCTAAGACACTTGCCTGCTAACCAGACGGCTGGCAGTTCAAACCCACCAGCCACTCCTCGGATGGAAGGTTGGGCAATCCTACTTCAGTAGTCGGAAACCCAAGGAGGGGTCACTATGAGTCGGGGCCGACTCCACGGCACACAACAACAACAATAATAAAATACCTGCCTCACGAAGTTTTTTCGTGGTTCTCGAACTGTATTGCCTAGTTCACCTGGGAGGGCCCAATGCCCAATTAGGATCTCTAAGAGTGAGATCCAAACATCAATGTTATTTAAACCCCCACAAGTGATTCTGTATGCAACTATGTTTGAAAACTAGTGATTTAGAAGATTTTAGCAAGAATCATAATCACTTGGAAGGCTTGTTAAACTAGAGTGCTGGACCCCACCCTACAGTCTCTGACTCAGTAGGTCTGGGATAAATAAACAAAAAAGCAAACAAAGCAAAAATTTACCACTGAGTTGATCCTCAGGTTCTGGTAACCCCATGTATGTCAGGGTAGAACTGTGCTCCATAGGGTTTTCCACGGCTGAATTTTTGGCATTATTTCTGAGGCATCCTTGAGTGGACTTGAACCTCCAACCTTTTGATTAGCAGTCAAGCATGTTAACCGCACCACTGCGGAACACGGGGTCTGGAATAGGGCCCGAGAATTTTCATTTCATTTTTTTAAATCAAGTTCCCAGGTGATACGGACACTTCTGGCTGGGAACCATACTTTTAGACTTTCTACTCAAAGGTGTAAGGAGTAAGGAGCTCTGGTAGCATAGTGCCTAAGGCACTTGACTGCTAACCAGAAGGCTGGCGGTTCAAACCCACCAGCCACTCCTCGGAAGGAAGGTTGGGCAATCTACTTCCATAGTGATACTGCCTCGGAAACTCAAGGAGGGGTCGCTATGAGTTGGGTCCAACTCGATGGCACATAACAACAACAACAACTCAAAGGTGTAAGGAGCTCTGGTAGCACAGTGTATAAGGCATCTTAGTGTTAACCAGAACCGAAGTTTCAAATCCACTAGCCATTATACAAAAGTAAGATTGGGCAATCTACTTCCATAAACCTTACTGCCTCCGAAACCAAATGGGGGTCACTATGAGTCAGAATCCACTTGATAGCAGGGGATTTGGTTTGGTTTTACTCCAGGTGTGGTCTATAGACCAGCAGCATCAACATGATCTGCTAACTCCTTAGAAATGCAGAACCTTAGACTTCATACCACACCTACTAAATCAGAATCTCCAGTTTAACAACAGGAACCTCAAGTGACTCTCAATGCATGTTAAATATTGAGAGCTCTGGTAGCATAGTGGCTAAGGTACTTGACTCCTAACCAGAAGGCTGGAGGTTCAAACCCACCAACCACTGCCCAGAAAAAAGATGGGGCAATCTACTTCCTCAGTGATACTGCCTCAGAAACCTAAGGAGGGGTCACTACAAGCCGGGTCCAACTTGACGGCACATAACAACAACAAGCGAAAG
This sequence comes from Orycteropus afer afer, assembly GCF_000298275.1. Lineage (NCBI taxonomy): Eukaryota > Metazoa > Chordata > Mammalia > Tubulidentata > Orycteropodidae > Orycteropus > Orycteropus afer. Next base: position 1,660,466 of record NW_006921704.1, on the reverse strand, counting down.
TACTTAGAAAAGTGCCAATAAATGATAGTTGTTATTATCAGCCAAAATAACAGTCATGATTTAGGCTAGATTCCAAGGATGGTCTGAGCACAGAGCACGCACATCTACATCAGGCTCAAACTCAAAAACTTTGCTACATATTTAACAGGTTTTTTTTTTTTAACACATACGATTCATCAAATAAAAATTTTCTGTTTTATTTAACTGGGCAAAAATGAGGCCTTAAGATTCCAACTCCTAGTCAGGATTTATTCTATTTTTATTCAAAAGATAGTAAATTTATAATAAATATTAAAGTGTATGGCAAAGAGAAGCAGCATCTGGAAAATAGGGAATCTGCTGATACACTTCCCCTCCTCATCTCATTCCAGTTTCTGTAGGGAAACTGGATCTCTGGAAGCTACCGAAACATGTTACTCCCCATTTTCATTTTCCATTTGCTTAGTCTATACTCTTCCTTAGGAGCTCTGGTAGCATAGTGGCTAAGACACTTGACTGCTAACCAGAAGGCTAGCAGTTCAAACCCACCAGCCAATCCTTGGAAGGAAGATGGGGCAATCTACTTCCATAGTGATACTGCCTCAGAAACCCAAGGAGGGATCACTATGAGTCGGGTCCGACTCCACGGCACATAACAACAACACAACAACATACTCTTCTTTACGAGTTCTGGTGGTGTAGTGCCTAAGGCATTTGACTGGTAACCAGAAGGCTGAACCTGTTCTGGAAATTCTATTCAAACAAGTTTCACTTACATTTGACCCTTCATTTCCTGATTTCTCCTACTTGGTATGAATTATTCCTTCATTAAATTGCAATAGGCTCATTGTTTTAGCTGTCCTATAGCATTTAAATTCCCACTTTATGAATTTCAATATAGTACTTACTTAGTTCTCCTACTGTAGATAGTATAGAGATCTCTGGTGGTGTTGTGGTTAAGGCATTCGGCTGCTAACCAAAAGGTCAGGAGTGCAAACCAACCGGTCCCTCCACGGAAGAAAGATGAGGCATTCTGCTTCCATAAAGATTTACAGCCTTGGAAACCCAATAGGGGTCACTATGAGTTGGAAGGGAGCTCTGGTAGCATAGTGGCTAAGACACTTGACTGCTAACCAGAGGGCTGGCTGTTCAAACCCACCAGCCACTCCTCGGAAGGAAGATGGGGCAATCTACTTCCGTAGTGATACTGCCTCGGAAACCCAAGGAGGGGTCGCTATGAGTCAGGTTCGACTTGACGGCACATAACAGACAGACACACAGACAACATGAGTTGGAATGAACTCAATGGCAATGGTTTGGTTGGTTATTGATAGGTGGTATATTCGCTAAAGGAGCTCTGGTGGCATAGTGCCTAAGGCATTTGACTGCTAACCAGAAGGCTAGCGGTTCAAACCCACCAGCCATTCCTCAAAAGGAAGATTGGGCAATCTACTTCCATAGTGATACCACCTTGAAAACCCAAGGAGGGATCGTTTTGAGTCAAATCCAATTCTATGGCAGTCAGTTTGGTTTTTTGTTTTGGTTATATTCACTAAGGACCCATGTCTTATTAATATTTGGCATCCCTAGTAGGCCATCCACTTCTCAAAGAATTGGCCAGTGGAAACCTTATGAATAACAGTGAACCACTGTCTGCTATATTACTGGAAAACTTTATGAATAGCCCTAAAATATTGTCCAATATAGTACCAGATGATGAAACCCTCAGGTCAGAGAGCACACAAGATATCACTGGGAAAGAGCTGCCTCCTCAGAGTACAGCTGACCTTAATGATGTGAATGAAGTAAAGCTTTTGGGGCCTCCATTTGCTGATGTTGCACAACTCAAAATGAGAAGAAACAGATGTAAACATCAATTAATAATCGGAACATGGAATGTATGAAGTATGAATCTAGAAAAATTGGAAGCTGTCAAAAATGAAATGGAAAGCATAAAGATCAATATCCTAGGCATTATTGAGTTGAAATGGACTGGTTTGGGGCATTTTGAATCATACAACCATATGATGTACTATGGCAGGAATGACAAACTGAAGAGGAATGGCGTGGCATTCATCATCACAAAGAATGTTTCAAGATCTATTCTGAAGCACAATGCTGTCTGTGATAAGATAATATCCATACACCCACAAGGAAAACTAATTAATACTACTGTTATCAAATTTACATACCAACCACGAAAGCCAAAGATGAAGAAACTGAAGATTTTTACCAACTTCTGTAGTCTGAAATTGACCAAACATGCAATCAATATGTGTTGATTATCACTGGTGATTGAAATTCAAAAGTTGGAAATAAAGAAGACTCACTGGTAGTTGGAAAATATGGCCTTAGTGATAGAAATAACGCTGGAGATTGCATGATAGACTTTTGTAAGACCAACAACTTATTCATTGCAAATACTTTTTCTCTACAACACGAACAGCGACTATACAAGTGGACTTCACCAGATGGCAAAGGAATCAGATCGGATACATCTGTAGCAGTGGAAAAGCTCAATATCTTTAGCCAAAATAAGGCCAGGAGCTGATTGTGGAACAGACCATCAACTGCTCATTTGCAAGTTCAAGTTGAAGTTGAAGATAATTAAAACAAAATATGCCCTTGAATATATCCCACTGAATTTAGAGACCATGTAAAAAATATTTGATGCATTGAACACAAATAACCAAAAACCAGAGGAATTGTGTGATGACATCAAGAACATCATCCATGAAGAAAAACAAAAGGCCATTAAAAAGACAGGAAAAGAAGAAAAGACCAGAATGGACGTCAGAAGAGACTCTGAAACTTGCCCTTGAGCAGAGAGTAGTTAAAGCAAATGGAAGAAATGACAAGATAAAAGTGCTGAACAGAAGATTTCAAAGAGTAGCTCGAGAAGACAAAGTCAGTTATTATAATGAAATGTGCAAAAGCCTGGAGTTAAAAAACTGAAAGGGAAGAACATACTCAGCATTTCTCAAGCTGAAAGAACTGAAGAAAAAATTTAAACCTCAAGTTGTAACATTGAAGGATTCCATGGGCAATATATTGAATGAGGCAGGAAACATCAAAAGCAGATGGAGTCACTGTACCAAAAAGAATTGGTTGATGTTCATCCATTTCAGGAGGTAGCATATGATCAAGAACCAAGAAGTGAAGCTGCACTGAAGGAATTGGCGAAAAACAAGGCTCCAGGAATGGATACCCATTGAAATGTTTCAAAAAATAGATACCCCACTGGAGGCACTCACTAGGCTATGTCAATACAGCTACCTGGCCAACTAACTGGAGAAGATCCATATTATTGCCCATTCCAAAGAAAGGTGATCCAACAGAGTGTGGAAATTATTGAATATTATCAATGAGGGGTTGCTATGAGTCGGGTCCGACTCGACGGCACATAACAACAACAACAACATCATTAATATTACACACAAGTAAAATCTTATTGAAGATAATTCAAAAACAGTTGCAGCAGTATATTGACAGAGAACTTCCAGGACTATAAGCTGGATTCAGAAGAGGATGTGGAACGAGGGATATCATTGCTGATGTCAGATGGGTCTTGGCTGAAAGCATAGAATACCAGACAGATATTTACTCATGTTTTATTGACTATGCAAAAACAATAGATTGTGTGGATTGTAACAAATTATGGATACCATTGAGAATAATGGGAATTCCAGAACACTTGATTGTGTTCATCAGGAACCTGTACTTAGACCAGGAGGCTATTTTCTAAACAGAACAAGGGAATACTACATGGTTTAAAATAAGGAAGGGAGTGTGTCAGGGTAGTTTCTTTTCACCATATTTATTCAATCTGTATGCTGAGCAAATAATCCAAGAAGCTGGACTATAGGAAGAAGAACGTGGCATCAGGATGAAGGAAGACTCATTAACAACCTGTGTTACACAGACAACACAACTTTGCTTGCTGAAAGTGAGGATGACTTAAAGCACTTACTGATGAAGGTTGAAGAATACAGTCAGCAGTATGCATTACACCTCAATATAAAGAAAACAAAAATCCCCACAACTGGACCAATAAGCAGCATCACAATAAATGGAGAAAAGATTAGAGTTGTCAAAGACTTAATATTATTACTTGGTTTTACAATGAACACCAATGGAAGCAGCAGTCAAGACATGAGATGATGTATTGCATTGGGCAAATCTGCTACAAAAGACCTCTTTCCAGTGCTGAAGAGCAAAGATGTCTCCTTGAAGACTATAGTGCACCCAAGCCATAATATTTTCATTTGCCTCATATGCATGTGAGAGCTGAATGAGAGAGACAATGAATAAGGAAGAATGAATAAGAGTTAATGCTTTTGAGTTGTGGTGTTGGCAAAGAATACTGAAAGTACCGTGGACTGCTAAAAGAACTAACAAATCTCTCCTGGAAAAGGTGCAGGCAGAATGCTCCTTGGAAGCAAGAATGGCCAGTCTTTGTCTTACCTACTTTGGTCACATTATCAGAAGGGACCATTTCCTGAAAGAGGATATCATGCTTGGTAAAGTGGAGGGTCAATCAACAAGGGAAAAGCCCTCAAGGAGATGGAATGACACAGTGGCTGCAGCGATGGGCTCAGGTATAGCAAGGATCATGAGGCTCCACGGGACCAGGCAGTGTTTCATTCTGTTGTACATAGATAGTGTCGCTATGAGTCGGAGACAACAGCACCTAACCTAACAACAATAGTACCTAGCACAAGCACTTAACATGTTTTGGGGACACAATTAATATTGAGTGGTCCTTGTTTTATGGATAGGTAGACAGAAATCTTAAAGAGATAGTTCATTTCTATCCACAGAACATGATAGAAGATTGTATTATGGATTTTTCAAATATTTGTTTTAATTAAGTCCCCATTTCTATTGACTTGTGGATTGAATTTTTAACATTATGAAATGAAGGAAATACCAATGGTGCATGTCTTAAATGTCACCTTATCTGACAAGTTGCACATATTTAAGAAATGATTTGTCGTATGAAAATCACATAAAATATACTACTAAAGATAATAGTAAAATATCTATTAACTGTTGTTGTTATGTACCATCCAGTTAGTTTCAACTACTAATGACCTTATATAGAACATAACTAAACATTGCCTGGTCCTGTGCCATCCTTAGAATTGTTCCTATGCTTGAACCAATTATTGAATTCACCGACAGCATCAGTACATCTTGTTAAGGGTCTTCCCTGTTTTTGCTGACCTTCTTTCTACTTTACCAAGCATGATATCCTTCTCCAGGAACTGGGCTCTCCTGGTAACATGACCAAAGATGAGAGACAAAGTCTGGCCATTCTTGCTTCTAAGGAGAATTCTGTCTTCTTCCAGGACACATTTGTTCACTCTCTGGCAGTCCATGGTATGCTCCATAGTCTTAGCCAACACCACGATTCCAATCAACAATTTTTCTGCAGTCTTCCTTCCTTTTCCATTGTCTAGCTCTCACATTCCTGAGAAGCTATTGAAAAGACAAAGGGGTTGGTCAGGTACACCTCAGTCTTGAAAGTGATATCTTTGCTCTTTAATGTTTTAAGGAAGTATTGTGCAGCAGATTTGCCAAGTGTGATACATCGTTTGAGTTCTTGACCGGTGCTTCCATGGGTGTTGATTGTGGATCCAAGTAAAATGAGACTCTTGACAACATCAATCTTTTCTCCATTTATCATGATGTTCTTTATTGGTCCAGTAGTGAGGTATTTGTTTTCCTTATGTTGAGGTGTAATCCATACTGAAGGCTTTCTTTGATCTTCTTCAGTAAGTGCTTCAAGTCTTCCTTACTTTCAGTAAGAAATGTTGTGTCAACAGCATGTGGAAGATTGTGAATAGGTCTTTCTTCAATCTTGATGGCCATTCTTCGTCATACAGTCCAGCTTCTCATATTATTTGTTCAGAATACAGATTCAATAAGTATGGTAAAAGGAAACAACCCTGACACACACCCTTCCTAATTTTAAACCATGCAGTATCCCTTTATTCTGTTTGAATGACTACCTCTTGGTTTACGTACAGGTTCCTCATAAGCACAATTAAGTATTCTGGAATTCCCATTCTTTGTTCTTTGCTATGTTATCCATGATTTGTTATGATCCACACAGTAGAATCCCTTTGCATAGTCAATAAAATACAGATAAACATCTTTTGGGTATTTTTTCCTTTCACCCAAGATCTGTCTGACAACAGTGATGATGTCCCTTGTTCTATACCCTCTTCTGAATCCAGCTTGAATTTCTGGCAGTTACCAGACGAAATGCTACAACTATTTTTTAATCATTTTAAGCAAAATTTTACTTAAGTGTGATTGATATTAGTGATATTGTTTGATAATTTTTGCATTCTATTGGATCATCTTTCTTTGGAATGGGGACAAATATAGATCTTTTCCAGTCAGTTGTCCAGGTAGCTATCTTCCAAATTTCTTGGCATATATGAGTGACTATGTCCAGTGTTACATCCATTTGTTGAAACATCTCAATGGGTATTCCATCAATTCCTGGAGTCCTATTTTTTACCAGTTCTTTAGTGCAGCTTGTTCCTTCAATACCATCAGTTCCTGATCATATGCTGCCTCCTGAAGTGGTTGAATGTTGACTAATTCTTTTGGGGACAGTTATTCTGTGTATTCCTTTCATCTTCTTTTGATGCTTCCTGTATTGTTCAATATTTTGCTTCAATATTGCAACTTGAGGGTTCAATTATTCCTTCAGTTCTTTCTGCTTGAGAAATGCCAAGTGTATTCTTCCCTTTTGATTTTCTACCTCTAGGTCTTTGCATATTTTGTTTTAATACTTTATCTTCTTGCTTCCCTTCTTCTGTTCAGATAGTATACTTATCATTTTTTCCATTCACTTTAGCTACTTTCTGTTCAAGAGCAAGTTTTTTAGTATCTTCTGACATCCATTTTGGTCTTTTTTTCTTTCCTATCTTTTTAATGTTTCTTGCTTTCTTCATGTATGGTGTTCTTTTGTTTTGTTTTCTTTAAATTTTATTGTGATTTAGGTGAATGTTTACAGAGAAAATTGGCTTTTTATTCAACAGTTCATACACATTTTGTTTTGTGATGTTGATTACAATCCCCACAATATAATGCTACTGTGTGGATCATAACAAATCATGGATAACATAGCAAAGAACAAAGAATGGGAATTCCAGAATACTTAATTGTGCTTATGAGGAACCTGTACGTAGACCAAGAGGTAGTCATTCAAACAGAATAAAGGGATACTGCATGGTTTAAAATTAGGAAGGGTGTGTGTCAGGGATGTTTCCTTTCACCATACTTATTGAATCTGTATTCTGAACAAATAATATGAGAAGCTGGACTGTATGACGAAGAATGGCCATCAAGATTGAAGAAAGACCTATTCACAATCTTCTACATGCTGTTGACACAACATTTCTTACTGAAAGTAAGGAAGACTTGAAGCACTTACTGATGAAGATCAAAGAAAGCCACAATGTAACAGCGCTCTTCCGGCTTCCTCCCTGTGGTTACCATTTTCCTTTGTTCTCCTTCCCTATCCATTCCTGCCTTCTCAGCTTTACCCTTGGGCAAATGCGGCCCTTTTGATCTCTTGCTTTTGATTGTTCTACGAAGTGTATACCTTCCTGGTGTTATTGTTCACCTCACAGGCCTGTCGATTATTTGGATAAAAGTGGAGCCACAGAAGGCAGTTCATTTCTGGATCTGAAGGATGACTAAGGATATTCCACCAGTGTCTATCACACCAATAAATTTGGTCATGTTTATTATTTTGAGATTTGTCACACAATTTTCTCTCACTCTATCCAGAATTTCATATTGTGGTGCCTTTCAGTGTGGTTGGCCATGGTAGCTGAGACCATCTAGTTCTTTTGGTCTCAGAGTCATGGAGCTGAGATTCCCATAGTTCACAAGTCCCTTGGATTAATTGTTTCCATGTGTCTTTGATTTTCTTCATTCTTCTTTGCTTTGGAAGAAGAGAGCCCAATGCACTTAGATGGTTGCTTGCAAGTTTTTTAGGCCCAAGTTGCTATTTACTTAAAGTAGGATGTAGAACAATTTGTGGATTTTGTTATGCTGATTGACCTTGGTATCACCTGTGACTATAGTCTTGAGCTCAAAGGCTCAGAGACTCACTTCCTCAAGACGTCTGGTGTGGCTAAGAAGTTTGTATTACTTTTTTCCATGAATGCTCTACTATATACATGGATATATTTACAGCACACAGAAATACATATGTAGAAATATCCTCTGCCAAACCTATATATAGTCATGAGTGTAGTTCCATTTCCCTACCTACACCTGCTCAACTTTCCTGTCTGCCTATGTATCCATTCAGATTATTGTTTGTTATTACTGATATTGCATAACTGTGTATATAATAGTATTTACCTTTGTTGCCTTTAACTCTTGTGTACCTATCTCGGTCTTCCTTTGTCTTAGTGATATAGTGTTGGCCCACTGTTTGTATATTACCTTTCCCTTCACCAATATTAATATGTGTCTCTTATCTACTTATTAATTTTCCTTTCTTTCCTCTCCCTCTCTGTTAGCCATCAAAGAATGTTTCACTTCACATGTAAATCTTGCCTTGACTTTTTATAATAGTGAACTCATACAATATTTGTCTTTTTGTGACTGACTTATTTCACTCAGCATAATGTCCTCCAAGTTCACCCAGGTTATGAGGTGTTTCACACATTCTTCATTATTCTTTAATATTACATAGTATTTGATTGTATGTTTATACCATAGTTTAGTTATGCATTCATCCATTGATGGGCACATGGGTTGCTTCTATCTCTTTGCTATTGTGAATAGTGCTGTGGTGAACATGGGTGTGCATATATCTGTTTGTGTCCCCACTCTTCATTCTTTTGGATACATACCTAGTAGTGGGATCGCTAGATCAAATGACATTTCTATTTCCAACATATTAAGGATGCACCATACTTTTTCCAGTGTATGCACCAATTTACAGTCCCATCAGTCATGTATGAGAGTTCCAATCTCTCCACATCCTTGCCAGCATTTATTGTTTTCTGACATATTGAACTTTGCTATTATGATATCTCACTGGTTTGATTTTCATATTTCTAGTGGATAATGTATTTGTTGTCTACCTGAGTATCTTCTTTAGTGAAGTGTTTGTTCATATCATTTGCCCATTTTTAAACTGGATTGCTTATCTTTTTGATGTTGATGTATTGAAGTTTTCTATAAATTTTAGAGATGAGTTATTTGTTGGATATGTCGTAGTCAAATATTTTTTCCCAATCTGTAGGTTCTCTTTCTACTCTTTTGAGGAAGTCTTTTGATGTGCATAAGAATATAAGTTTCATGGGCAGTACAAACAACAAATATGAACCCCTTTGCATATACAATACTGAGTTTTCAATGAAAGCAAACATGGGTATAGGGATGGATAGATGGGTGAACAAGCTAAACAATTAGGTATGTCTAAATGGAGAGTGTATCCAAGATCATATACAGGGTTGGCAGACAATGGGCCTATAAGTTCAT
>NW_006921704.1:1638973-1650139 GCF_000298275.1 Orycteropus afer afer | reverse complement strand
AAAAAAAAAAAAAAAAGAATATAAGTTTCACAAAGTCCCAGTCATCTATTTTATCATCTCCTATTTGTGCATTTTGGGATTATATTTGATAGTTTCCTTATGCCATAAATTAGGGCCCCTGAGTTTGTCCCTATTTGTGTGTGTGTGTGTGTGTGTGTGTGATGACAGTTTAAGTTTTTTTGTTAATGTATTTGATCCATTTTCAGTTTGTTTTTGTATATGGAGGTATGGATCCTGTTTCATTTGCCTGCAAGTAGATATCTAGTTTTGCCAACACTATTTGTTTAAAAGTCCATCTTTTCCCCATTTAATGGATTCTGGTGCTTTTTAAAGGTCATTGGTCCATAGGTAGGTGGGCCTATTTCTGGGTTCTCAATTCTGTTCCATTGGTCTAGGTGTCTGTCATCTTACCAATAGCAGGCTGTTTTGACTACTGTGGTTGTATAGTAGGTTTTGAGATTGGGAAGTGTAATTCTTCCTCCTTTGTTCTTCAGTAATGCTTTCTTATCCATGGTCTCTTTCTTTCCACACAAAATTAGTGATTGATTTTTCCATCTCCTTAAAAAATGTTGATGGAATCCGGATCAAGATTGCATTGTATCTATAGATTGTTCTGGGGGGTATGAGCAATTTCACAGTGTTCCTTTATCCTATGCAAGAGCATGATATATTCTTCCAGTTATGTAAGTCTCTTTTAGTTTCTTATAGTGGTGTTTTGTAGTTTTCTTTGTACAGGTATTTTATGTCGCCAGTAAGATTTATTTCCAAGTATTTTATTTTTTTGGTAGCTATTGTAAATGGTTTTGTTTTCTTTTTCAGAGATCTCCTTGTTGATGTAGAGGAATCCAACTGATTTTTGTATGTTGATCTTGTACCCTGCCACTTTGCTGAATCTTTAATTAGCTCCAGTAGTTTCCTTGCTGAGTCTGTGGGATTTTCTATGTATAGGGTAATATCATCTACAAATAGAGATAGTTTTACTTTTTTTTTTTACCGATCTGGATGCCTTTTATTTCTGTTTCTAGTCTTATTGCTTAGCTAGGACTTCCAATATAATGTTGAATACTCACTGCTGTCAAGTCAGATCTGACTCATAGCGTCTCCTCCTCAGATTTCTGAGGTGGTATCACTACAGAAGTAGATCACCCAAACTTCCTTCAAAGGAGTGGCTGGTGGGTTTGAACCTCCAGCCTTCTGGGTAGCAAACAAATGCTTTAGGCACTACACCAAAATGTTGAATAGGAGTGGTGATAGAGGTCATCCTTGTCTGGTTCTCTTTCACAAGGGGGATGCTTTCAGTCTCTCTTTGTTGAGAATAATGCTGGCTATTGTTTTTGCACATATGCTTTTTATTAAGTTAAGGACTATCCCCTCTATTCCTATTTCATGGAGACTTTTTATCAGCAGTGGGTGTTGGATTTTGTCAAATGCCTTTTTGGCAGCAATTGGTATGATCATGTGGTTCTTTTGCTTTGTATTATTAATGTAGTGGGTTACATTGACTGTTTTTCTAACGTTGAGCTATCTTTGCATCCCTGGTATGAATCCCACTTGATCATGGTGTATTATTATTATTTTTGATACAGTGTTGGATTTTGTTGGCAAGGATTTTGTTGAAGATTTTTGCATCCTTATTCATGAGGGATATTGTTCTGTAATTTTCTGTTTTAGTGGTGTCTTTGTCTGGCTTTGGTATTAGGGTTATGCTTCCTTCATAAAATCAATTTGAGAGTATTACATCTTTTTCTATGTTCTAGAACAGTCTGAGCAGGACTGATGTCAGCTTTTCTCTGAATGTTTGGTAGAATTCCCCAGTGAAGTTGTCTGGGCTAGGAATTTTTTTGTTGATAGTTTTTTTACGACCTGTTCAATTTCTTCTTTTGCTATGGACCTGTTTGAATTTTCTACTTTAGTTGTTATTGTTGTTGTTGTTGTTATGTGCTGTCAAGTCGGACCCGACTCATAGCGACCCCTTAGGCACTATGCTACCAGAGCTCCCTTCTACTTTAGTCTGTGTTAATTTAGGTAGGTCATGTGTTTTTGAAATTTATCCATTTTTAATAGGTTTTCAAATTTGTTGCAGTACTATTCTTCAGAGTATTCTGTTATTATCTTTTTTATTTCAGTTAGTTCTGTTGTGATGTCACTCATTTAATTTCTTATTCATTCTATTTTCATCTTCCCTTTCTTTTCCTTAGTTAAATTTGTCAGAGTTTTGTCATTTTGTTAATTTTTTTGAAGAAAGAACTTTTAATCTTGTTGATTCTTTCTATTGATTTATTTATTGTTGCTAATCTTTATTATTTCCTTTCTTCTGTAGAGTGTAGGCTTTTTTCGTTGTTCTATTTCTGATTGTTGGAGTTGTTGGGTTAAGGTATTGATTTTGGCTCTATCTTCTTTTTTAATGTGTGTATTTACTGCAATAAATTGACCTCTGAGTATTGTTTTCATTGTTTCCCAAAGGTTTTGGTATGTTGTGTTTTCATCTTCTTCCATCATAGAAGAATTGCAGAGTTTGTAACTGGAATGCCATCATTTGCTTCTAAACATTTTATTTTTGTTTCACATTTTACTTCTTCTGTTGATCAGTAGCTTTGAGCAGGGTGTTATTCAATTTCCATGGGTTTTTTTTTCCCCCTCCTCTTCAGTTCACAGTGATTTCTAATTTTATAGCATTGTAATCCAAGAAGATTGTAATTTTTAAATTTATTGAGGCTTGCTTTGTGGCCTAACATATTGTCTATTCTGGAGAATGATCCATGTGCACTGGAAAATAATGTGTATTGTGTTTTTATTGAGTGGAGTGTTGTGTATTTGTCTGTGAAGTCAAGTTGGTTGATTATGGGTTATTGAGATCTTCTGTATCTTTGTTGAGTTTCTTTCTAGTTCTGTCCTTCATCAAGAATGGTAGGCTAAAGTCTCCTACCACTCTGTGGAGTTGTCTATTCCTCTTCTCAATTCTGTTAATGTTTGCTTTATGTATTTGGGGCTCTTTCACTGAGTGCATAAATATCTGTTATGTTCTCTTGCTGGATTGACCCTTTTATCATTATATAATGTCCTTCCTTGTTTGTTCTGCTGGTTTTTGCCTTGAAGTCCATTTTATCAGAAATTGTTGTTGCCACTCCTGCTCTTTTTGGTTGCCATTGGCTTGATTTATTTTTTTCCATTCTTTGATTTTTAATTTATTTTTATCTTTGTGTCTAAAGTGGGTCTCTTTATTGATATCGATGGATCATGTTTTCTTATCCATTCTGCCACTCTCTTTCTCTTGAGCGGTGCATTTAATACATTCACATTCTGTGTAGGTAAGAGATATAGTAATGATGGCTGACTAATGGAAAATTAATGTCTTGATTTCCTCCAGATCTGTCTACACTATGTCTTTGTCTCTGTGTGGATTCCATGGAATTGGTTTCTCATGCCTTTTGAGTCTCAAAATGTCCATGCTTTGTTGTACCCTGGCTTCTTCTCTCTCCACAGACAGTGTCCTCACTCCATCTCCCTTTCCAATCAGTACTCAATCTATTTCTTTATCTTTTCATTTGATGCTCAGGGTTCCAGGATTATTATGTGTATCTGTTTCACTCAGTTTTTCCAAGTGTCCATCATAGAAGAATTGCAGAGTTTGTAACTGGAATGCCATCTTTTCCCCTCTTTCATGTATGATATTCTTGGTATTATCCCACAACTCTTTTGGATTTAGCTCATTGGTGTTAAATGAATCAAATGTATTCTTCAGATCATCTCTATATTCAGATGGGATATATTCAAGATGGGGAGCTCTGGTAGCATAGTGCCTAAGGCACTTGACTGCTAACCAGAAGGCTGGCAGTTCAAACCCATCAGCCACTCCTCAGAAGGAAGATGGGGCAGTCTACTTTCGTAGTGATACTGCCTTGGAAACCCAAGGAGGGTCACTATGAGTCGGGTCCAACTCGACGGCACATAACAACAACAACAACATATTCAAGATCATGTTTTGGCTTTCATGGACTTGTTTTAACTTTCTTCAATCTTCAACTTAAACTTGCATATGAGCAATTGATTTTCTTTTCCATATTTAGCCCCTGGCCTTGTTCTGACTGATGATATTGAGCTTCTCCATTGTTTCTTTTCACAGACGTAGTCACTTTGATTCCTGTATATTCCATCTGGCAAGGTCCATGCGTACAGTTGCTGTTCATGTTGTTGCAGTGAATAAGATGTTAGTCTTGCAAAATTCCGTAGGCGAGCTCTGGCATCATTTCCATCATCCAGGCCATATTTTCCAACTACCAATGCTGCTTCCAGTATATTTGCATTCAGAATAGAAGTGATACATTTCTCTTTGAAGACAATGGAATTACTTAAATCCAGGGCCACATTTTTAATACATAATTATAATCATCTCAGTTTGCGTAGTATTTGCCTAGAAACTTGGGTTGTTTTGAAACATTCCTAAGAATGATAATCTCTGAGTTTATTTCCTTTGCTGCAAACCAAAAGGGTAAGACTGAATGATATTTAATGTCCCTTTTAGGGCTCACTGTCATTACCTATATGTAAGTCTATGTACATATAGAAAAACTAAAATATAAAAAGATTGAGTAGCTCAGCAAAGGTCACCCAAGTCAGTGCTGCAACAAAGTATTCTAGCATCAGTGATCAATAACCCTGCATAGGCTGGCTATGAGTTGCATGTACTTCAGGAATACAATTATACTTTAATATTTTTTTTAGCAAAAATAATTCAAAATTATTCACACAGGGTGATATGAATGAAAATTGATGAGGATAGCAATTTTCAATGTATGTGGAAAAAAGTGATTAATGAGTACGTTATAATAAGAAGCTTGTGTTTAATAACATAAATCATCTTGAATTTTTTTTATGTACAGTGTGAACTATATGTATTTAATGAAAATAGTGGTGCAAGGTGAGGATAAAGTTACTGCCAAATTATCATGTTATATAATGAAACTTCAATTTTCTTAGCCTGAATAAAGTCTCACAGCTGAAATAGCTTTTTAAAATATTACCCCATAGGTCTTCCAGACTTCCCTTTCTATAAGGAAAATGCTCTTTTCTTTTGAATTTCTTAAATATATGTAAGTATCTTACTTATCATTCCAGTTAAGAAGAATGTATAGACATATAATTTATTATATTTAAACTTCATAGGCAAGATTAGACCAAAATCATAATCAAATGAGTAATGATTTATTTTTCTTTAATTATTAGCAAGTTTGATTTTTTTTTAAAGTTTGCATATTTTATTTAGAATAGATAAAAATTGCCCCACAAACGTCTAACTCCTAATATGTTTGATGAAATATTTTAGTGCAGTTTACTGTGATGATTTTCAAATAATAAATTAAGTATACAAAACACATAATCACTTTTAAATTAATCATTTAGGATGACATAAAAATGTAAAATTCACCATATAAAAATATCTTTCTATACTTAAATATAGAAATATATACTTATTCAAAAGTTAATGAATTATCATCTTATTGCTTGTGTGTTTTACTTTTCAACAAACATATGATCAAAACATGCTAGCTAAAGACAATGAAACATATACTCTGCTTTTATATCTTCCAGTAGAGAAGCTGCACAAATTCTTTTATTCTCTAAGGAAGCATCTGAAAACTACTGAAATGATGAAACCAAAAACCAAATTCACTGCCATTGATTCAATTCCAACTCACAGTCAACCCTGTTGGGTTTCTGAGGTTGTAAATCTTTAGGGAAGTAGATTACCCAGTCTTCCTTCTGTGGAGTGGCTGGTGGGTTTTAAATGCCAACCTTATGGTGGCATCTATATCTGCAGTCAAATGCCTTAGGCACTATGCCACCAGCCCTCCTACTGAAATAATTATTAACAATAAAAATAAGAATATAGAGAGCAACTATATTATATTTATAGTGTGAAACATGATCTCAAACCCTAAAAGACTGTAATTTATTGAGAAGGTAGTACAGTATATAAGGAAATCATAATAAGAAGATTTATGTGATAAGATCTATGGAACTGACATGTTACAATAAATATGGCGGGAAATAAAGAATAGGCAGTCTTAAAAAAGTCCTCACAGAACAGATTGTTTATCTAGACAATGAAAGATGTACAGGATTTAGATGATTTAGAAAAGTGAACCACTAGGAGGATTTTCCAGATGGAATAGTGTAGGAAGAAAGAATTATACTGTCGTCAAGATTATCTATTAAAACATAAAACTAAGACTTTTAGTTTTGGTACTAGAGGAAACTAGATGTTCAAAGAAATTATCTTACTACCGCACACCAACAACTCTATACACTGGTTTTTAAAAATATTTTTTAATGCATGTTTGAGTGGCAAGAATTGGAGGTGACATTTGCCTATTTGCCTTGAGGGTATCTGCCAAACCCTAGCGTTCTAAAGCTTGGGTTATATTTGTCATATGAACACATAACAGGAGCCTCAGCCAGCTGGAGTGTTGAATCAATGACTCACCACATAAAAATCCTACACTTTCATTATTTGGTAAAGTATTAAAAAATATATATATAGAAAAAGAAGAAAAGAAGAAGGAGAGGGGGAGAGAGAGAGAGAAAGAACTGCCACATAAGAGAGAGCCAGTAGACATATATACCTCTCTCTACTTTGGAACTGGGTTCAGAAAAGAGATGACTTCTCTGGAAATTCATTAACCTAAAGTTTCTAGCCACATAGATTTGGAACCATTATTGACAAAACTATGTGGCATGGAAATCTCCAGGCATTTAAGAAAATTTCAGTCAAATTATTAGCTGATAATTAAGTTAATCAAATAGAGACTTCCATAGCCACACACAACAAAGAAATAAACATTAGTTCAGGAAACTCAATCAATGAACAAACAACAACTATACCCATCAAGAACAAGAAAAAAATCCTGAGGAGAGAGGATAATCTAATTTCCAGTTTTGCCACGTTGTAGTGTTTGCAATTCTGAATTTCCAGTGAAAAATTATGAGATATGCAAAGAAATAAGAAAATACGGTCCATACACAAGGAACAAAATAATCAGTAGAAACTATCCCTGAGAAGCCCAGAAATTGCACTTACTAAAATCAAACCCAAATCACTTCTGAGTTGATTCCAACTCATAGCAACCTCAATTGGGTTGTCAAGGTTGTAAATCTTTACAGAAGCAGACTATCTCATCTTTCTTCTATGGAGTGACTGATAGGTCTGAGCCCCTGTTCTTTTGGTTACCAGCCAAGCGCTTAACCACTATATCACCAGAGTTCCTTGTTGCACTTACTAGGCAGTCTTAAAATAAATTATTTTAAATGTCTTCAAAAAAATTAAAGGAAACCATAAGAACAATAACTCACCTAATAAAAATATTAATGAAATCATAAAAATTACAAAGAAAAAGTGAAATAGAAATTCTGGAATTGAAAAGTATAATAACTAAAATGAAAAATACTAGGGAGCTTAACACCAGATTTGAGCTGGCCAAACAAAAAATCAGCAAACTTTATGATAGGTCATTTTGAGATTATGCAGTTTTAGGAACAAACAGAAAAAAAAAATAAAGAAAAATGAACCAGAGCCTAACAGGTCTGTGGGTCACGACCTAGAGTGCCAATATGTACATAATGGGAAACCCAGGACAGGAGAAGAGTGAGAAAGGGGCAGAAAGAATATCCAAAGAAGTAGTGTCTGAAATGCCCTAAATTTGATGGAAAAAATTTTAATTTTTAAATAGGCACAAAAAAACTTTAAGTAGATGCAACACAAAGAGATCCATGTGTATACACAAGTTGTAATCAAACTGTTGAAAGACAAAAACAAAGAGAGAACCATGAAAGTTGTGTGAGAGAATATAATGTCCAAGGGATTCTCAATAAGATTAAATACCAATTTCTCCCCAGAAACCAAGGAGGCCAGGACACAATCATTTTGCTGAAAAAAACAAAAATATCAACCAAGAATTCTACATCTGGCAAAATATCCTTCAAAAATGAAGGAGAAATTAAGACATTGTAAAGAAGAAATTAAAACATTGCCAGATATCAGCCACTCCTCGGAAGGAAGATGGGGCAATCTACTTCTGTAGTGATACTGCCTCGGAAACCCAAGAAGGGGTCGCTATGAGTCGGGTCCAACTCAATGGCACATAACGACAACAACAAGCTAATAAGAGATTTTTTTTCCCCCCATGAAACTAGACATCTAAAAGTAAAGAAATTTAGAGCTGGTGTGGCAGCTCAAAGATGCCCAATCTTTTTGTCTTTTTGTTCTGTCATCTTTAATATGTGGTTTTCAATCTTATGATAGATGGCTCCTGAATCTTCAGACTTCACTTACGTATTTCTGACAGGAAGAACAGGAAAGAACAAGAGCAAAAGGTAAAATCAGAGCATGTTACTTAGTTGGCTGTATTGGATAAATTTTCCAAAGGCCTCATCCAATGACATGACCATCCCTTGTATGAAGAGAGGCTCCAATATCTAGTTTTTTAGCTAGGCACATTTTTCCTACCTCCCTAATAAAATTGGGATTCTATTCTTAAGAAATAAGGGAGTGATGTTTATTCTGTAGACAATTGGCTGTGTTTATCTTTATATGTTCAGTGTTTAATTTTGAGACAGTGAGAGGATGGAGGTTCTGAAATCCAGAGGAAAATGTATAAAACCACATCAGAAAGTAGACTGTCCATCATAAGTAAATATCTTCTAACTTAATATAAGTACCATAATGTGGCTTTCATTTGTTGAAAAAAATAAATGCTAATCACTTGAAAGGCAAATTGTGGTAAGTGAAGAAGTATCCTTATTTCAAAAAATATTATAATTAAAAACTAACAAAATATAAAAATTTACCATTGAATTGTTGTCTTCAGTCTGTTATATTTGTAGCTGGAAGTTCTAAAAATCATTTTGTCTAAAATTAGTTGTATTAAGCATCATGAGCTAAGCATATTTATGTCATTTGTGTAATTTTGGATTAAAATCTTCCTGACTCAGCAACTGATCTTAATATAATAAAATACCAATTTGTTTCATTTCAAAAGCATTCAATCTTAAAAAGCAAAAATAAAAGATATTAATGGCAGTTGGGACTGAGAAGTTAGCATAGAAACATGTAGCCAAACTGACAAAACATTTTTTAGTCTGAAATCATGCTGTTCAACTTTTTCACTCCTTTTGAGCACTGAAATCATAATTTCTTTAAATGCTTTTGGATATTTCTTAAGGTTCATTCTTGAGGATGAAAATACATCATTAATAATTATAAAATTGTTAATATTTTTAGCTTTTTAATTTTGAAAAAATTTCAGCACTGCAGAAAAGTTTCAAGAATATAACCTTTACCCAGATTCAGCAATTATTTAATATCTCTCCACTTGTTTTATCATTCATTTTAAATGTATATTTATATATGTTATATGAGTTGAATTGTGTTCCCTAAAAACATATGTTGAAGTCCTCAGCCCTATACCTGTGAATGTGACTTTGTCTGGAAATTGGGTTTTTATTTTGTTAGTTAAATTAAATAAGGCCATAGAAGAATCATTAGGGAAGTGGTTTAATCTTAATTTTTTCTGAGTGCTATCTTATAAAAAGGGAGTCCCAAAATATAAAAAATTACCATTCAATTGTTATATTGAAACTGTTACATTTGCAGGGGGAAATCAAACTTCAGGGACACCACCAAATACCATACAGTCAATTCTGACTCATGATGACCCTATGTGTATCAGAGTAGAACTGTGCTTCATAGAGTTTTCAATGATTGATTTTTTTCTAAAGTAGATTGCCAGGTCTTTCTTCAGAGGCACCTCTGGATGGTCTCAAACCACCAACCTTTTAGTTAGCAGCCAAGTATGTTAACTGTGCCACCAAAGGGACTCGGTAACTGTGAGTTTGTCACAGAAGGATTTCAACCTTTATCAAGTTGAAGAAGTCTCATTCTATTCTTAGTTTAAGGGTTTTGATCATGAAAGTGGGTTGGATTTTTTCAATTGCCTTTTATGCATCTGCTGAGAAAATCTGCTTTTGTTTTAGCTCTTATGAGATACAAGTATCTGTTTGCATCCCTGCTTTCAGTACTTGTGGGTACATACCTGGGAGTAGAACTATTGGGTCATATGGAGGAGCTCTGGTAGCATAGCGCCTGAGGCACTTGACTGCTAACCAGAAGGCTGGCAGTCCAAACCCACGAGCTATTCCTTGGAAGGAAGGTTGGGCAATCTACTTCCGTAGTGATACTTACTACCTTGGATACCCAAGGAAGGGTCGCTATGAGTCGGGTCTGACTCGAAGGCACACAGCAGCAACAACAACAATATGGTAATTCTGTTTTTAAGTTTTTTGAGGAACATGTTTTCCACAGCAGCTACACTATTTTCCATTCCCACCAGCAATGCACAAGGGTTCCAATTTGTCCACATTCTCAACAGCACTTCTTATTTTCTGATAATAGTCAATCTAATGAACATAAAGTTATATCAGATTGTGGTTTTGATTAGAAATTCTGTGGGTAATTCCCAATGATTCAATCTCTTCTCTAAGTCTTTTAATATTGTCTTATTTCTTCTTGATGCAGTTTTTGTAGTTTGTGTCTTTCCAAGAAATTTTTCATATTATTTATGTTTTCTACTTGTTTACATACAATTGTTCATAGTATTCCATTATAATCCTTTTTATTTCTGTAAGGTGGGTAACACTGTAGTGTCTTACATTTCTGATTTACCTGTAAAAAAAATGATCGATATCCTAGGCATTAGTGAGCTGAAATGGACCAGTATTGCCATTTTAAATTGGATAATGATATGTTCCACTAGTCCAGGAATGACAAGTTGAAGATGAGTGGCATCATATTAATTGTCAAAAAGAACATTTCAAGGTCTATTCTGAAGTGCAATGATGTCAGTGATAGGAGAATATCCATACACCTACATGAAATCAGTTAACATGACTATTATTCAAATTTATGTATCAGCCACTAAGGCCAAAGAGGAAGAAACTGATGATTTTCATGAATTTCTGCAGTCTGAATTGACCAAATATGCAATCAAGATGCACTGATAATTACAGGGGATTGGAACCCAAAAGTTGGAAACAAAGAAGTATCAGTAGTTGGAAAATATGGTCTTGGTGATAGAAATGACACCAGAGATCACATGACAGAATTTTTTTTTT
>NW_006921704.1:1609820-1631998 GCF_000298275.1 Orycteropus afer afer | reverse complement strand
GTTTAGTCCAAATCTGCATCCTTTCCTTCAAGGCTCAGGGGTCCAAGATTATCTTCTGTGTCTGTATTTATTGGTTTCCCTTTTCTTTGTTGAAGTGGGTCTGTGCAATCCTTCTGCCTAGTCCGCCATCTTGCCCCGCCTCCACATGACCGAATTTTGCAAGACCAACAATTTATTCATGGCAAATATCTTCTTTCAACCACACTAACAGTGACTATACACATGGAAGTAGTACTCAATAAATCAGACATTGTACTGCACTGGGCAGATCTGATGCAAAAGACCTCTTTAAAGTGTTGAAGAGCAAAGATGTCACTTTGAAGACTAAGGTGACCTACTACAAGCTATGGTATTTTTAATTGCCTCATAAGGATATGAAAGCTGGACAATGAATAAGGGAAGAGTGAAGAACAAGTGATGCCTTTGAATTGTGGTGTGGGCAAAGAATACAGAAAATACCATGGAATGCCAGAATGAACAAATCTGTCCTAGAAGAAGTGCAGCTCCTTAAACTGAGAATGGCCAGATTTCATCCCACCTAGTTTGTTCATGCTGTCAGAAGGGACCATTTCCTGGAGAAGGATATCATGCTTGGTAAAGTGAGATGTCAGAGAAAAAGGTGAAGATCCTCAATGAGACAGATTGACATGGTGGCTGCAACAATGGGCTCTAGCATAAAAGGATTGTGAAGATGGTGCAGGACTAGGCAGTGTTTCATTCTATTGTACATAGGGTCATGTTGAGTCACAGCCAACTCATTGACACCTAACAATAACAACAACACCAACATACACGTGGACCTTGCCAGATGGAATTTATAGGAATCAAAGAGACTCTATCTGTGGAGAAGCTCAATCTCTTCAGTTAGGAAAAGTTCAGACCATCAATTGCTCCTATATGAGTTTAAAGTTAAGATGAATAAATCTTTAAAAGTCCACAACAACCAAAATATGACCTTAAGAATGTCCCAGCTAAGCTTAGAGATCATCCGAAGAATAGATTTGATGCACTGACCACTAATGAACAAAGACCAGATGAGTTGTAGGATGACATCAAGAACATCATACATGATGAAAGCAAAAATTCTTTTAAAAGGAAGAAAAGATCAAAACAGATGTCAGAAGAGACTCTGAAACTTGCTCTTGAATGGAGAGTAGCTAAAGCAAATGGAAGAAATGATAATGAAAAGAACTGAACAGATGATTTCAAAGGGTAGCTTGAGAAGACAAAGTAAAGTGTTAAAATAAAATGTGCAAAGAACTGGAGGGAGAAAATCAAAAGGGAAGAACACATTTGACATTTCCCAAGCTGTGTTCTGGTTACCTAGTGCTGCTCTGAAAAGAATATACCACAAATGGGATGGCCTTAACAAACAGGAGTTAATTCTCTTACAGGAGGCTAGAAGTCCAAGTTTAAAGTGCCAGGCTCTAAGGGCTGGGTGAAAGCCCCTTAGCCTTGGGCTTTAGCTCTACCTCCAGCTCCTGGCCCACTGAAGCTAGAGGCATTTCTTCACTCAGACAGCTACTGGCTGCTGAGGCTGAGAAGCCCAAGGCTGACAAGTAAAAAGGCACAGTCCCAATGTTACCAATCCACATGGCAGGCCATTAACTTAAGTCCATTATAAGTCCCAAGGTCAGCAGAACATAGCAGGTTGCTGAGCAATGACACAGCTACATACAGGGTCCAAGTGTACCATAGGCTAGAGACCATTCCCAAAGCAGCTGCTTATATACGGGAAGCAGATCACATACCCAAAGCAGCTACTCAGCTGCATGTGGTAGATCCCACCATGCAGTTGATTGCCAGTCTCATCATGGGGAATACTACCACCAGCTGCCCAGCCACTCAACCAGGCCCAGCCAAGTTGACACACAAACATAACCTTCACAAGCTGAAACAACTAAAGAAAAAAAAATCAAGCCTCAAGTTGCAATATTGAAGGATTCTATGGGCAAAATATTGAATGATGCAGGGAACATCGAAAGATGGAAGGAATACACAGTCATTGTACCAGAAAGAACTGGTCAATGTTCCGCTATTTTAGGAGGTAGCATATGATCAAGAACCGATGCTATTGAAAGGAAAAGTTCAAGATGCACTGAAGGAATTGGTGAAAAACAAAGCTCCAGGAATTGATGGAATATCCACTGAGATGTTTCAACAAATGATGCAATACTGAAGTATTTACTCATGTGTGCCAAGAAATTTGGAAGACAGCTACCTGGTCAACCAACTAGAAGCAATCCATATTTGTCCCCATTCCACAGAAAGGTGATTCAAGAGAATGTGGAAATTATCAAGCAATATCATCAATATCACCTGCAAGTAAAATTTTGCTGAAAATAATTCAAAAATGGTTGCAGCAGTATATTGACAGGGAACTGCTAAAAATTCAAGCTGGATTCAGAAGAGGGCATGGAATGAGGAATATCATTGCTGATGTCAGATGGATCTTGGCTGAAAACAAAGAATACCAGAAAAATGTTTACCTGTGTTTTATTGACTATGCAAAGACATTTGACTACGTGGATCAGGACAAATTGTGGATAACATTACAAAGAATGGGAATCCTAGAATACTTAATTGTGCTTATGAGGAAGCTGTACATAGACTAAGAGGCACTTACTTGAACAGTGTAAGGGAATACTGCGTGGTTTAAAACCAGAAGAGGTGTGTAAATCAGGCCTATATTCTTTCACTATACTTACTCAGTCTGTATGCTGAGCAAATAATCTGAGAAGCTGAACTATATGAAGAAGAATGTAACATTAGGATTGGAAGAATTCTCATTAACAACCTGGCATATGCAAATAGCACAACCTTTCTTGCTGAAAGTGAAGATGACTTGATGCACTTACTGATGAAGATCAAAGACTACAGCCTTCAGTATGGGTTACATCTCAACATCAGAAAACAAAAATCCTCACAACTGGACCAATAAAGGACATCATCATAAGCAGAGAAGAGATTGAAATTATCAGGGATTTTATTTTACTTGGATCTACAATCAACACCCATGCAAGCAGCACTCAAGAAATCAAACATATTGCATTGGGCAAATCTGCTGCAAAAAACCTCTTTAAAGTATTAAAGAGGAAAAGTGTCACTTTGAAGACTCAGATATGCCTGACTCAAGCCATGATCTTTTCAATAGCCTCATATACATATGAAAGCTGGACAATGAATAAGGAAAACCACAGAAGAATGGATGCATTTGAATTGTGGTGGTGGTGAAGAATGTTGAAAGCACCATGGACTGCCAGAAGAACAGAAAAAACCCGTCTCGGAGGAAATACAGCCTGGATGCTCTTTAGAGGTGAGAATGGCCAGACTTTGTCTCTAATAATTTGCTTGCGTTTTCAGGAGGGATCAGTCCCTGGAGGGATCAGTCCCTGGAGAAGGACATCATGCTTGGTAAAGTAGTGGGTCAGCCAAAAGGAGAAAACGTTCAATAAGATAAATATCCACAGTGGCTGCAACAAAGGACTCAAGTATAGCAGTGATTTTAAGGATGACACAGGACTGAGGAGGATTTCATTGTGATGTACACAGGGTCACTATGAGTTGAAACCAACTCAATGGTACCTAACACACACATGCAGACATCCTTTATTATTTTCTTACTTCTGCTTGTTTTAACTTTAGTTTGCTTTTCTTTTAGTGAAAAGGGAGTTCTGGTGGTGCAGTGCCTAAGGCATTTGACTGCTCACCAAAAGGTTGACGGTTCATACCCACCAGCTGCTCTGTGTAAGGAAGACAGGGCAATCTACTTATATAAAGATTTACCATCTCAGAAACCTAACAGGGATTGCTATGAGTTGGAATCTATTTGGTGGCAGTGAGTTTGGTTTGTTTGTTTGTTTGTAGTGGAAGGTTAGATTATTGATTTGAGATCTTTCTTTTTCTAAGTATCGAAATTTACAATTATACATATCCCTCTAAGCACTGCTTTAGCTGCATCCTATAGGAGCTCTGATAGTGTAGTGCCTAAGGCACTTGACTGCTAACGAGAAGGCTGGTGGTTCAAACCCACCAGCCACTCCTCGGGAGGAAGGTTGGGCAATCTACCTCCATAGTGATACTGAAACTGAGTAAAGTGTTCCCAAGAATGTGGAACAGTATCATTCTAAGGGGGAATTGAAACCCAGTAAAGTAAAAACTATTTTCCCCACCCTGGCACCCAGATGGGAATAGATAAGTAAATTAAATTAACCCCAACTATTTTTTAACAAACAGGAATATATTCTCTTACAGTTTTAGAGGCTGTAAGTCTGAGCTCAAAGTGCCAGCTCTTGGGTTTGGGTGAAGGCCCCTCAACCCTGGGCTTTAGCTCTGCCTCTTGCTCCTAGCCCACTGGAGCTGGACATATCTCTTAACTCAAGCAGCTGTTGGCTGCTAAGGCTGACAAACCCAAGGTCAACAAGTAAAATGGCACAGTCCAAGAACTATCAAGCAACATGGCAGGCCACTAGTTCAAATTCAGAAACAGTCCCAAAATTGGCAAACAACATGGCAGGCCACTCAATGATGACTTGGCCAAATGCAGGATCCAAATGTGCCAAGAAACTCCAGACCTTTCTCAAAGCTTCTTAAATACTAGAAGTACACCACATCCTTAAGGCAGCTACTCAACTGCTCACAGTAAATTCCACCATGGAACTGATTACCACTCCCAGCATGGGGAATAACTGTATGCAGCTGCCCAGCCACTCAAAACCAGGCGCAGACAAGTTGACATACAACCTTAACTACCACAGCACTCTTAGGTTTAAACTATTCCAGCTCTGTTGCAAATTAAGCTAGTTCCTTTGGGAATAGATTGTTGTTGTTGTTAGGTGCCGTGGAGTTGTCTTCAACTCATAGTGACCCCATGCACAGCAGAACAAAACACTTCCTGGTCCTGCACCACCTCCATGGTCCTTGCTATACTTGAGCCCATCACCGAAGCCACTGTGTCAATCCATCTTGTTGATGGCCTTCCACTCTTTTGTTGACCCTCCACCCTACCAAGCATGACCTCCTTCTCCAGGGAATAGTCCTGACAACATGACCAAAGTGGGTGAGAAGAAGTCTGGCCATTCTCACTTCCAGGGAGCATTCTGGCTGTACTTCCTCCAGGACAGATTTGTTAGTGGTGAACATCGCGCAGCCCTTAATTCAGCCCATTGGCTACTTTGCCCTGAGCCAGTTTCACATATCTTGGCTAGAGCCATCGGTGTACAAGATGTCTACTGATAATGGGCCTTCCTTCCTCTTAGTGGTGATTGGATGTGTCTCTGGCAGCACAGTAGCTTGCATGGGGATATCATCTTGATATGCCACTGGATGGGGTACAGCTTATAATTCTTGGGACAATGAACTAGCAGAAAGAGCGTTATACTGCTGTGAGTATGCATGCCATTTGGTCAGCATATCTGTCTGAGTGATATCTGATGATGGCTTGGAGAATAGCCCACCGATCCATCTATTAATGGGCATCGCTATGTGAAGGACTGCAGCTCCCTCTCCTGTTAGTGGTTCCACTTGGTGGAGAGTGCTACAGGCCCAAAACAAATTGTTCTCTATGGGACTATAACAATTTTCTTCCTCTCTCCACAGTTGGGACCAAAATCACAGGGAGACTTTAGTTCTATCCTGGTCTTGCCATAAAACTCAGACAAAACTGTCCTTGGTGGTGCTTTGTTCTAGTCTGAAGAGCAGCCTTCCTAGATTGTACTCAGGGCTTTCATTTGCACAACTAACACCTTGATGCTCTCAGAAGTTTGCTGCTGTTCTTTGTCCCAGTTCAAAGAGGTACTCTTTGTTACCACTCAATAGGGTAATGTCAAGCACCGTCCCAAATGGGATACAAACACCCTCCAATACCCCAAAAGACCCTTGAAGTCCTGCACTTCTTTTGGTGTCCTGGGGTGGGATAAGCTTGTATCTTATCAACTACGGTTTCCAGCAACGCGTGGATCTTACCCAACCAGACAACCCCTAGGAAATGTGCTGACATTCCTTGTCCCTGAACATTTTGGGGGCTCACAATTCATCCTCTCCCCTGTAGGTGGAGGATTAGAGCATCTAGACAATTCTGTAACAGAGAACCATCTTTACAGTTATAACAATGTCATCAGTGAATGAAATCAATGGACAGCAGCTAGGAATGAAAACAAAGTCAGGTCCCTCTCAGTCGTCTCATGTCTTTGTTAGGGGTTTCTAACATTTTGGGACAACTTTCAATATTTTTACCTGCAGTTGGAATTTCCCCATGGAGAAGGTGGAGGCCAATCCAATGAGGATATGCACCCCTAGCATGTGCTGTGGTATTGGGGAAATATAAACTTGGTATGGCTATGGGGGAGTATGCTCTATTTGTGAGATCAGAACGGCCTGTCAAACATGGATGGACTTTCCACCATTTCCATCAATTGCCAAGGGGAAAGGCCTTGAAACTATTCAGGGTTTCCAAAGATAATGGTGCTCCCTGCCCCGGTATTAACCAAAGCTGTTAACCATTTGTATTATGTATTACGTATTATTGTATTATGTGTTTGTATTACAATTATTAATTTGTACTAACCACTTGCTGTTTGTCTTTTATCGATGTTTTGTGACTTCTACATGGGGTCTCCGGTCCCCTGCAAGGCTCTGACCTGTGGATGACCTCAGCCCCTATGCCTCATTCCTAGTGGCCATCATGCTTCACTTGGAGGCTAAGGGTACTTCCTCTTGGGGAAGTAGGGCCCAGAAGGTGGTATTGTTGATCTGGCTTCATATTTTTCCATAGGTTGACCAAAATTGCAGCTGATTATCTATCTTTCTATCTGTTGTCTCAGCAACCATTAAGTCTACCCATATCTTCTATCAAGAGGCTCACAAGGGGCTTTCAGATAGTAGACCAACCTCCCCCCCCCCTTTTAACCACAGTTTATGCCCCTTCTCTCTAGCCTTCTCAATTTCACCTAGGTTGGCTGCTCTGAACTGCAAACTGCATATAGGCATTGCCAGAGGGTGAGTCTACCTGTAAGATCTCTATTTTTATTTCTGCAGCAAAGAATCCACTGTCTGGCTCCATCATGGTGGGAGCTGACATTGGCTGCAGACACCAAAATGGTGCTGTTCTATGAGCAAGTGGGAAGTAGAATGGGGGAGAAAAGAAAGCACACAGAGGAGCTATTCTGGTCTGACTCCCTCCTCCCAGTGCTCACGCTCCTCCTTTGTTAGTTCTCACTGCCCTCATGGCCTGCACAGGAGGGAGGAGCTGGAGCAACATGCTGGGCACTGGCTGGGGGCTCCACTTTGCAGAGGGGGAGGTAGTGGCAGCAGAGGCAGCTGGGCTCTCTTGCTCATGCTCTACACTCTAGCTTGTTGCTCACTCTCCATGAACTGCTTCCTATTCCACCTCTGCTTTTGCAAACCTAGCTGCCTACCCTGCTTCACAGCATCAGTCATGGCCCCACGCATGACTATTGTCCATCCCTTTCTAATTGTAGCTCCTCGTGCGGTGCTTTTATGTGTGCTTTCATAGCTAATTGGGTGTTGATGGCCAGCTGCAACACTCAGAACAGTGACCATTTTTAAGTTGCTATCCCTAGTCCTTTAACATCTTTCCCATACTTATGGAGATGCATGCTTTTCCACAGCCATGATGTACTGCTTGGCATGTTTGGGGCATCCTTGTACTCATGGAGTGGTCCACATGAACTTGGGAGTTTCCCTAGGAGATGCATACAGGCTGGACCTCCCCATATGGAGGTCATGGACCTATAGGATTTCCCCCAACACATTCTTCTCCCCTATCAGCCATGTCTTTGGTCTCCTGGCTGGGCTGTCAATTGTCTGGCCATGGATCAATAGCTCTAAATTTGCCTTCAAATATGGAGAGGTCTGAGAATCCAAAGAAGGAGGCTGATAACTCCATGATAGTGATACGTTGTTGCTGCTGTTGTTGGGTGCTGTTGAGTCATCTTTGACTCATAGCGACCTTATATACAACAGAATGAAACACTGCCTGGTCCTGTGCCAGCCTCACAATCCCTGCTATATCTCAGCCCATCGCTGCAGCCACGGTGTCAACCCATCTCCTTGAGGACCTTCCCCTTTTTTGTTGACCCTCCACTTTACCAAGCATGATATCCTTCTCCAGGGAATGGTCCCTTCTTAAATATGAACAAAGTAGACAAAATCTGGCCATTCTTGCTTCCAAGGAGCATTCTGGCTGCACTTTTTCCAAGACAGATTTGTTAGTTCTTTTAGCAATCCATGGTACTTTCTGTGTTCTTTGCCAACATGGCAACTCAAAAGCATCAACTCTTCTTTGATCTTCCTTATTCATTGTTCAGCTCTCACATACATATGAGGCAGTTGAAAATACCATGGCTTGGGTTAGACACACCTTAGTCCTCAAGGAGACATCTTTGCTCTTTAGCACTTGAAAGAGGTCTTTTGCAGCAGATTTACCCAATGAAATATGTCTTCTGATGTCTTGACTGCTGCTTCCACGGTTGTTGATTGCAGAAACAACTAATAAGAAGTCTTTGACAATTTTAATCTTTTCTCCATTTATCATGACGCTGCTCATAGGTCCAATTGTGAGGATTTTTGTTTTCTTTATATTGAGGTGTAACCCATATTTCAGACTGTATTCTTCAATTTTCAACAGTAAGTGCTTCAAGTCATCCTCACTTTCAGCAAGCAAAGTTGTGTCATCTGCGTATTGTAGGTTGTTAATGACTCTTCCTTCAATTCTGATGCCATGTTCTAATCATACAGTCCAGCTTCTTGGATTATTTATTCAGCATACAGACTGAATAAGTATGGTAAAAAGATATAACCCTGGCACACTCCATTCCTGATTTTAAACCATGCAGTGTTACCTTGTTCTGATTGAATGACAGCCTCCTGGTCTATGTACAGTCTCCTTATGAGTACAATTAAGTGTTCTGGAATCCCCATTCTTCTCAATATTATCCTTAATTTTTTATGATACAGGAAGGTTGGGCAATCCTACTTCCGTAGTGATACTGCCTCGGAAACCCAAGGAGGGGTCGCTATGAGTCGGGGCCGACTCGACGGCACATAACAACAACAACAACAACAACATATATTGTAATGCTTTTGCATAGTCAGTAAAACACTAGTGTTCTTTACTTTGAACAAGATGCATCTGACATCACCTGTGATATCCCTCATTCCACGTCCTCTTCTGAATCCAGCTTGCATTTCTAAAAGTTCTCTGTCAATGTACTACTGCAACTGTTTTTGAATTATCTTCGGTAAGATTTTATTTGTGTGGGATAATAATAATATGGTGTGGTAATTTCCACATTCTGGGGGATAAGCTTTCTTTAGAATGGGTACAAATATGGATCTCTCCAGTCAGTTAGCTAGGTAGCTGTCTTCCAAATCTCTAGGCACAGCCAAATGAGTGCCTCCAGTATGGCATCTGTTTGTTGAAACATCTCACTAGGTATTCCGTCAATTCCTGGAGCCTTGTTTTCTGCCAATTCCTTCAGTGCAGCTTCAACTTCTTCCTTCAATACCATTGATCCTTGATCATATGCCACCTCCTGAAATGGATGAATATCGACCAATTCTTTTTAGTATAGTGACTGTGTATTCCTTCCACCTTCTTTTGATGTTTCCTGTATCATTCAATATGCTGCCCATAGAATCTTTCAATATTACAACTCGTGGCTTAAATTTTTTCTTCAGTTCTTTTAGCTTGAGAAATGTGGAGTGTGTTCTTCCCTTTTGGTTTTCTAACTCCAGGTCTTTGCACATTTCATTTTAATAATTGACTTTGTCTTTTTGAGCTGCTCTTTGAAATCTTCTGTTCAACTCTTTCATCTTGTCATTTCTTCCATTTGCTTTAGCTACTCTCCACTCAGGGGCAAATTTCAGAGTTTCTTCTGACATCCATTTTGGTCTTTTTTTTCCTTTCCTGTCTTTTAAATGACTTCTTGTTTTCTTTATGGATGAAGTTCTTGATGTCATTCCACAATTCTTCTGGTTTTTGGCCACTGGTGTTCCATGCATCAAATCACATCCCAGAGACAGCTACTCAGCTGCTTGTGGTAGATCCCACCATGGAGTTGATTGCCAGTCTCATCATGGGGAATAACTACCACCAGCTGCCCAGCCACTCAACCAGTCCTAGCCAAGTTGACACACAAACATAACTACCACAACTCCACCCCTTGTCAACTTGGCATCTGTACTGATCTCCTCCACTGGGTGGCTCCAGTCACCTAGTTCCTCTAAATGGTGACTTCACACCCTTGGCCTGGCAGCCCTGTTTCTCTCACTCTTGGGCAGCGGCTATGGCTCCATCCCACTGGCTCACATGAACAAGCAGCCCCACACACCAGAACCAAGTTGGGGAAGGCCTGGCTCTTTGAAACCTAAAGGGCTGTGATCATTCCACCCCCAAAGGCCACAGTCCTACCCTTTAAGGCTGAGGCAGCTCTGCTTCCATTTCCTTGGTCTCTGCTTCTGCTGATTAATGCCCAATGGCAACCCACTCCACCAGGAATCTTCTTGCCCCAAAGGACATTTCGCTTGCTCGCTCCCTAGGCCAACCAACCTGCTACTCCATTTCAAACCAGTCTCTTCTACCAATTAATACCTGAAGGCAACCCACTCCACCAGGAAGCCGTCTAACCAAAGGCATCAAGCTTTCTCCTCTGTTGGCTGGTAAGGCTGTCACTGTCTCATGCCAGTTCTCTGGGCTCTGCTCCTGCTGTCTCTTGTGTCAGTCTCTGGGCTCTGCTCCTGCTATCTCTCATACTGGTCTCTTGCTCTGCTCCTGCTGTCTGTCATGCTGTATGCCAGGGTCTCTCTGCCCAGGGTCTCAGATCAAGGATGCACTCCACTCCTGTTTCCACATTTTAAGCATCTGTCAGAGCACCACCCCACTCTCTCGGTACCAAATTCTGTTCTGGTTACCTAGTGCCACTCTGACAGGAATATACCACAAATGGGATGGCATTAACAAACAGGAGTTTATTCTTACAATTTGGAGACTTTAAGTCCAAGTTCAAAGTGCCAGGCTCTAGGGACTGGGTGAAAGCCCCTCAACCTTGGGGTCCAGCTCTGCCTCCTGCTCCTGGCACACTGGAGGTAGAGGCATTTCTTCACTCAGACAGCTGCTGGCTGCTGAGGGTGAGAAGCCCCAAAGATGACAAGTCAAAAAACACAGTCCCGATGTTACCAAACCACACGGAAAGCCATTAACTTAAGTCCATTTTAAGTCCCAAGGTTGGCAGAGCGTAGCAGGCTGCTGAGCAACGACATAGCTACATGTAGGGTCCAAGCGTGCCATAGGCTGGAAACCATTCCCAAGGCTTCTCCTTATATACAGGAAGCAGACTACATCCCAAAGGCAGCTACTCAGGGGCTTGTGATAGATCCCACCATGGAGTTGATTGCCAGTCTCATCATGGGGAATAACTACCATCAGCTGCCCAGGCACTTAACCAGGCCCAGCCAAGTTGACACACAAACATAACTACCATACTGCTACAACTGTTTTTGAATTATCTTCCTTAAGATCTTACTTGTGTGTGATATTAATGATATTGTTAGATAATTTCCACATTCTTTGGGATCACCTTTCTTTGGAATGGATACAAATATGGATCTCTTCTAGTCAGTTGGCCAGGTAGCTGTCTTCTAAAACTCTTGGCAAAACTGAGTGAGTGACTCCAGTGGGGCACACGTTTGTTGAAATATCTCAATGGGTATTCCATCAATTCCTGGAAGCTTGTTGTTTGCCCATTCCTTCATTGCAGCTTCGACTTCCTCCTTCAGTACCATTCTTTCTAGATCATATGCCACCTCCTGAAATGGATGAATATCAAACAGGTTTTTTTGGTACAGTGACGCTGTGTATTCCTTTCATCTTCTTTTGATGCTTCCTGCATCATTCCACATTTTGCCCATAGAATCTTTCAATATTGCAACTAGAGGCTTAATTTTTTTCTTCGATTCTTGCAGCATGAGAAATATTGAGTGTGTTCTTCCCTTTTGGTTTCCTAACTCCAAGTCTTTGCACATTTCATTATAGTAATTGGTTTTGTCTTCTTGAGCTGCTCTTTGAAATCTTCTGTTCAGCTCTTTTATCTTATCATTTCTTCCAGTTGCTTTAGCTACTCCACTCTTTCTAATTGTCCAGGTCCTGTGTCACTCTATGTTTAGGCATAATAGGGGACCATCTCCATTGTGTGCTACAAAGCTCATTCATTCATTTTGAACATTTACTACAATCCCTAAGCAAGCCCAAGGTAATGATAAATCAACCAACCAAATACAAAAGCTAAAATGATTACAAAAGTTCCTGTTTTCAAGGAGTCCAGCCCAATTGAGGTGAAAGATAAATTAGCAGTGATAAAAATAACATGACAACTCATAAAATTAATGTGTTTGCAGAAGCCACTTCTCCAAAATCCACCAAAGCAAATGTCACAGAGCCAGGAAAACATTGCTGACACGAGTTAAGGCCAATTACAGAGAAGTTACCAGACTTCTGAGTAAGCTGTATTCATATTTCCACCAAAACAAAAAGCACCTCTCCGGAATTTGGGGCTTTGCAATCTTAGATTGATGTTGCCTCAAAGATAGAGTCTGAAACAATAATTTTCATCCCTGTCCCAATGCTGCCTGTATCAAACTTCTGGCTTGTTTCCTGTTTTATCAGCCAAGACTTTTGGGGCATGCTTGCTCTCCCTAACTGGACATCAGATTTTTTTGGACCTCAGAGCATTGTCAATGTTGGCATGTTTTCGTAGGACAACGTTTTAAGGTCTTCACGGAGCTGCCTCGTGTTTCTTGAATCCACTTTAAGCTTCAGACCTGTGTCCACTATGCTTTAGTATATGCCTGACTTGCTGTCCTAGAGTATCTCTCCCTGATGGATTTCCTCAGACTTTGTTCTTATTGTAGGAGATGGTTCTTTTCTTAACTTTCTGTAGATGGCTCTCTCATGCCATGTATAAATGGAGACTAAAACAGACTCAAGCAAAACCAAACAGTAAAATCTGTCTGAGTTTGCTGCTGTTCAACGCACCACTGTAATTTCTGGATATAGAATTTCCAGAGAATTTAAGAAAGATATATTACCTAAATTCTAGTATTAAATTCAGCTTTAACAAAATTAGGATTGAGGCTCATACCCCCATTAAAATCAAATCCTCATATATTTCAAATGCAGTAAAATAAAAACCAAAAACTCACTAATAACTAAAACCAAAACATTATCATGCAATCAGTATATTGATTCATGCTTTTGGAAATACAATAAATCACACTCTGATTATAGCATTTCTAATTGGTAGACTAAAGAATCTCTTATGAATTAAATAGTTTCTTCTTTAAAACATAAAGTCTACATAAAAACTTATCATTTTCATGATTTTAAACACAGTATTTAAGTTCCAGTAATTTAATCATTGAGTCCTTGCAATTACTTATATTGAGCATAACTATGGTGAGCAAGTAAGAATTACTTTTCAATAATGCAAATGAACATTTTATATCTTCTCCCATTAATTTAAATACATAAAATTTTCAACTATGGTGATTTAGATAGTACCATAATTATAAAACATCAAAGAAACAGCTTTAAAATCAATGCAAAATATAAAAGGCACATATGAATGAATATATATAAAAAAGTACAGCCATAAGCTATTACACATATAATTAAAATAGACTTACTGCTTTTGGCTTTGATTTTTTTTCTCCCTATTATTAAATCATTATGGGGATCCCTTGAGTTCAGTTATAATTACAAACATAGACATTATAATGTTTCACATGTATATGGTACATATATAGACTTTAAAGTTGAACTAATGTAATAAAACATAAGTAAATTTAAATGTGTAAACTTCAAGGACCTTCTTACACAAATAATGCGAACATTATATGTTTTTTTCTAACTGTGTACTCCCCACAAGATATTTTCATAAGCACCTTATGAAAATATTTTTGGGGAGGGCATTGTTGGTAAAAAAAAAAAAAAAAAAAAAAAAGGAACACATTGTTTGTGTAAAATACAGTAATTAAAGTTAAGATTCCCTAAGCAACCAGGAGTCCTGGTTAAGGCACTTGGCTGTTAACTGAAAGATATGAACTTGGCTGCTCCTCCTCAGGAGAAAGATGTGACAGTCTGCTTCCATGAAGATGGCCTTGGAAACCCTATGGGGCCAGTTCAACTCTGTTCTACAGGGTTGTTATAAGTCAGAATTGACTCAATGGCAGTGGCTTTGGTTTTGGTTTGGAAGCAACTTTAACATACAAGTAGTTATGAATCACTACATTGTATGTTAAATTTATGTCATTGTATATCTCTCTGGCAAGGTGGAATTATGGTATATGTTTGATTTCTTTAAATCACATAGCTTATAATTCTAAATTATTAGCCATAACTTTCTAAGCTTCATAATTGTATTCTATATTTAAGGGCTTTCTGTTTATCCTGAGCAGGCTAATTATTTTCTGTAGTTGGACCTCTGCTAAGTAAACAGCCCTAGATGACTGCATAAGTCTAAGTGATATATTGATCTCTGCTCCCTTAGCCCCAACTGAGATAATGAGTGGGTGGGCACAGATTCCCCCAACGTATAGATTTGTCAAGGGCCTAAGTGGTAATTAGGATTTGGGGAAAAGAGTTGGTAAGTGTGGTCGTTAAGGTTGTATGTCAACTTGCCTAGGCCTGGTTTTGAGTGGCCGGGCAGCTGGGCATAGTTATTCCCCATGATGAGACTGGTAATCAGCTCCATGGTGGAATCTACTGTGAGCAGCTGAGTAACTAGCTGCCTTAGGGATTTGGTCCACTACCAGTATGTAAGGAGAAGCCTTGAGAATGGTCTCTGAGCTTTTTGGCATCTTGGACCCTGCATGTAGCTGAGTCTTCATTCAGCAGTTTGCCATGTTGTCTCCTGATCTTGAGATTGTTTCTGGACTTAAACTAGTGGTCTGCTGTGTTGCTTGATAATCTTGGGACTGTGCCATTTTCCTTGTTGACGTTGGGTTTGTCAGCCTTAACAGCCAGCAGCTGCTTGAGTTAAGAGATGCCTCCAGCTCCACTGGGCCAGGATCAAGAGGCAGAGCTGAAGCCCAAGGTTGAGGGCTCTTCACCCAGCCCATAAAACAGGCACTTGAACTTGGACTTCTAGCCTCCTAAGCTGTAAGAGCTCTGGCAGCATAGTGCCTAAGGCACTTTGACTGCTCACCAGAAGGCTGGCGGTTCAAACCCACCAGCCACTCCTCAGAAGGAAGGTTGGGCAATCCTACTTCTGTAGTGATACTGCCTTGGAAACCCAAGGAGGGGTCGCTATGAGTCGGGGCCGACTTGATGGCAAAACAACAACAACAACAAGCTGTAAGAGAATAACATCCCTGTTTGTTAAAATCATCCACTTGTGGTATTTTCTGTTAGAGCAGAGCTAGAGAACCTAAACAGTAAGTCATTAGAATTACCAGATTTTCTCAGTGATTTTGAGTGTGAGATTCAGAGAAAATTGAACAGTTGGTAGAAGCAACAGAATTTTTTAAAAGATGAAAATAAAGAAGCTGAATCACATTAATTGGAAAACATGGCAACAAGAATCCATAATATCTTGCTCTCTGAGATGGCAGCAAGGTAACCCATTGCTAGAACTGGTTCTGACCAACTTTGTAGGTCAGTCTCTATGAGTCAACTCTGCCAAGGTGTCTGTCTCCCACTGGCAGTCTGACTTTTCTTGGATTCTCACATGGTTGATTTTTACATTCTCCTGATTTTATTATCAGGAGCTCTGGTGGTGTGGTGCCTGAGGCATTTGACTGCTAACCAGAAGGCTGGTGGTTCAAATCCACCAGCCACTCCTTGGAAGGAAGACTGGACAATCTACTCCATAGAGATACTGCCCAGGAAACCCAAGGAGGGATCATTATGAGTTGGGACCAACTTGACAGCAATGAGTTAGTTAGTTAGTTTAGTTAATTATTTCAATATCACATTAAGTGAAGTGCCTTTCTTTACAACCAAAATATTAATGTAAATTGGTATGAGGAGTGGAGTTGTCCATAGCAGATGCTTAGAGGAAATGAGGGACATGTGGAATTGCTTATAGTGATGAAGTAGGGTAATGAACAGTGAGACTTCCCTCCACAACACAGATAAAAATCTGGTAGCCTGTACCTTGTGGTGATGGAATAATTAATTAGACCATCACCTGTTTGCTCTAGATACTTAGATAATATATACCTAACAGTAAACTCTTTGATGGCTTTTGTGACTCTTAGAGCCAAAAGACCTACAGAATTGTAGGGTCATCTGTATTCCTGATTAGTTCATATCCCCATGGAAATGTTTAGGGACAGAATAGAACTACCCCATAGGGCTTCCAAGGCTGTAAATCATTATAGAACCACCTCATCTTTCTTCCGCTGAGCACCTGGTGGGTTGGAACTGTTCACCTTTTGGTTAGCAGCCCAATGGTTTAACCATTATGCCACCAGTGCTCCATATAAAAGTGATAGCAATCTACTAATACATTTCCTGCTATCTTTAATAAACTTAAAAGCCAATTTCTGTCAATGAATGCATTATTGGGCATTTGCAGCTGGATGATAAATATTTTAAAATAATGTTGATAACCAATAATGGTAAGACTTCCACTGAAGCTGTCTAAAAATTGTTATTCTATAAAGCACGTTCTTTGAATTCAAAAATCTATGTTTCCAAAATGATGTGTAACTTTTTTCATATGCTAATCTTAGAAAAAGGTATAAACCATTATTTAACCAACAAATATAATGCAAACTTTTCTATTTTAATCTCACCATTTCCCTTTCCTCTTTTGCTTATTAATCAAAAACTGTTCTCTTTCTTGGCTTGGAGGAGATGATGTTAACAACATGTAGTGTAATTGTTTAGAAGTGATTTTCTCCAGAGAGCCAGGAAGCTTAAGTAGTTTAGTTTCCTATTACTTTCTGCCCCCTGGGTTTTACATTAGTTCTGCACTGACTTTCTTGTCTTGTGTATTTGTAAGAGTAAACGATTAAGGTAGGAGAGGCTCCAGGGGACTTTTCTTGGCAGTAGTAGGTTGTGCTTAACTACCTTCTACTTGCATGCACCTGATGCTGTTGGTTATTAACAGAGTTTGTGGGAATCAATGACTACAATATCTCTTTGCTTAATAGGTGTATGCACAGGAAAGAAAGATGTAATAACATTTATCTGCAGGTGCATTCTATAGTTTTAATCCAAGAAACAGAATTTTGTAGAGTTGTTGACAGCTGTTTTATTTGTTCTATGTTTTCATTGCACAGGTTGAGCCATGAATATTCAAAATGTGGTCTGGTTGACTATGCTACCTGTGGGAAAAATCAACAAGAAGCAATATATGTGGTAGAAAGAAATGGACAGCAAAGGCAATTGTAAACAGAATGGTAGGAATGAAGCACAAACAAACCAGAACAGTGGTAGACACAATTAGTGACAGATTTTTAAAAATGAAAACGTATAGTGTTGAAGTCATAATGCAAATGAATATTGATTGGTACTTTGAGGATCCTAATGATCTCCAACTCATTGGCATTGTCTCAATGCTTCAGGTGGTAGCCTGGGGATCAAATCAAGTTTTGTGACTGGTTCAGAGAAGATACAAAGCATTAAGTTTTTGTTACCTTGTCCCACCATCTTTCTAGAGAGTTTTTTTTTCTTTCCTTTACTTCCTTCCCTTTTCTTTCTTCCTATTCTTCTCCTTCTTTTCCTCCCCCCCCCTTCTGCTGCTGCTGCTTCTTCTCCTCTTTCTCTCTCTTTTTTTTTTTTAAGTTCCTACACTTTCTGTGGTAATGAGTAGGGAGAAAAACTGGAGAAACCCAAACCAGATGGCTCCTCATGATAAAAAAGAAGACATTCAGAAGGAAAATCTAGTAGAGGGGTAGGAAGCTAGAGAGGCAATGCCAGAAGGGGTTGGGAATGGGAGTAAAAGGGTAGGTTGGGGTGGAGAAGTTTGAAGGGTTGTGGATCTAAACTGTACATAACACTTCTGGAGAAAGAGAGGTGTATAACAAGGATTTTAATGAAATGTTGCTTTGGTATACATAACATAATCCCTGTATTCGATACTTCCAATCAAACTGTTGAAAAGGTCAGATTGTATGAGTGTGCATCTGTTATGTCGACATAAGTGACTGGTCACTATGTAAGAGCAGAACTGACCCACTGAGCCCCAGAGATAAAATAGTGCAAAAAAACTATTAAAAAAATACACTTCCTTTACTGCCTTCTAAATTATCTACTGCAACTGAATGAGTCTATTCACTACTTCCTGAACTTTCTTTGCCCCTTCTTATAACTTTGTGCTCAGTCTTAATATCCTCTATTACCTCTGTTCCACTGGGCTGTCAAAATCCTCCTCATCTTACACAGCTTAAAGGCCATTTTCCCCTTAAAGCTTACTCTGACTCCCTGGCTGGAAATAATTTTCTTTTTAATTCCTACTCCTGCAGTTTTTCTGAAGTCCCTCATCACCCACTGTCTGGTATTACAACCATATGGACATGTCCTTCTTCACTGAGATAGTGTGAACTCCTCTAGTGCAGGAACATCTCTGTGTCCTATCT
This sequence comes from Orycteropus afer afer, assembly GCF_000298275.1. Taxonomy (NCBI): domain Eukaryota; kingdom Metazoa; phylum Chordata; class Mammalia; order Tubulidentata; family Orycteropodidae; genus Orycteropus; species Orycteropus afer. The sequence goes on along the minus strand of NW_006921704.1, from coordinate 1,613,395 downwards.
AGGTCCCAGATCCTGGATAAACTTTGCACGTACAGTAGATGATCAGTAAACATCTATGGAACAATACAAACCCATCAAGTGTATCTTTTTCTAAAATCTATATCTTATAATTCATGGATTATTTTTTTAAAAAAGCTTTTTTTTTTTTTTCTAGGTAAAATTTCTTTCCCATAGAACAATATTGAAAGATAAAGTTGGTAATAACAAATTTTAACAGTATTGTTGTTGTTGATATGTGCCGTCGAGTCAGACCCGACTCATAGCGACCCATCCTTGGGTTTCCAAGGTGGTATCACTACGGAAGTAGATTGCCCAACCTTCCTTTCAAGGAGTGGCTAGTGGGTTTGAACCACCAGCCTTCTAGTTAGCAATCAAGTGCCTTAGGCACTATGCTATCAGAGCTCTAAAACAAGCAAGATGGAAAATAATCAAGAAATTCTTTAGAGGATACTACTTTTTGCTTCAATAATTAAATTACAGTAGGTGCTCATCCATATTGGAAATGTATTTACAAAATGAAATTGAGGATGAAAGACAAAAAAACTGATTCTAAAGATTTTTATGCAAATGGAGAGGTCCATATTGCAATCTATTGCTGTTTAAAATTAAAAGAAGAATTCTCAAGTGCAAATTATTCAAGAATCAGGAAACACATATAATCTGAGGTGGCTAATTAGAAATAGTTTTCATAATTCCCTTGAGGAAAGAATGGATACTATGGCTGTATACAATTCTTAGTTTTCGTATTGTCCCTGTGCCCTCTGGCAAGGAGTAAGAAGAGAAATTCTGATTTGAGAAACTGAAATAATTGGATTGAAGGAAAAAAAAAAAGAATAAACTATAGCTACATATATCAATATAGATTAATCTGAAAAACACATTGATTAGTAAAAAAAATAAAGCAAATTACAGAAAAATATGTGTCGGATAAGTCTCCTTATATAAAACTAAAAAACAGGTAAAACAAAATAATATATTGTTGATAGCTACATGCATAACATTAAAGCTGTAAGGAAACAAGGAAATGTTAAAACAAAATTTAAGTGTTTAGCTCTAGGATGGAAAGGGGATATGTTTTGACCAAAGTAAACACACACTTTTGGTCAGTAGCCAAATGCTTTCACCACTGTGCCACAAGACCTCTAATAGAAGACTTGAAGGGTACAAAGAGAACATTAGTTCTATTTCTTAAGATGGGTGAAAAATTTTAAAAATTGTACCAAACCAGAAAAACCAAACCTAATGCCCTTCAATTGATTCCAACTCTTAGGGACCTTATAGGACACAGTAGAACTGCCCCGTAGGGTTCTCAAGGCTGTAAATCTTTACGGAAGCAGACTGCCTCATCTTTCTCCTGCGGAGCAGCCAGTAAGTTCAAATGAACAACCTTCTGGTTAGCAGCTTAATGTGTTAACCACTGCTCCACCAGAGCTCCTTAAAAATTGTACATACATGTTAAATATACATTAGTATGTATGACATAATTAAAAAACAAGTATGTTGTAACTTCACTTCCTTGTTGTATAATTAGAGTATGTATAGCAGCTTGGTAGGAGCTCTGGTGGTGTAGTGGCTAAGGCATTTGACTGCTAACCAGAAGGCTGGAGGTTCAAACCCACCAGCAACTCCTTTAAAGGAAGGTTGGGCAACCTACTTCCATAGTAATACTGCCTTGGAAACCCAAGGAGGGGTCATTATGAGTCAGATGCAACTCAACAGCTGTAAGTTTGGTTTTTGGTTTAGTAGCTTGGTAGAGGGTTGTGTCAAGGGTTATGCAAAATTACAAGAGAAATTATTTTGGAAGATTATTTTTAGTCAAAGTGTGTGACTAAAACATTTTAAAGTAAAGTATACTGGAATATTTTATAAAATAAATCAAAACATTTGCATGAGGTTTTAAGACAAAATACAAGTCTTCCAAAAAAAGTTGCTGTTTGCTCCTCAGCCTATACGACTATGAGATCAGAAGAACTAGACAGGTGACCAGCTACCACTGCAAACTGCTCAGTAGGGGGTCTATGTAGGAGATCCTGGATATAGTGGGAAAACAGTGTGGAACAAAATTCAAAATCATTAAAAAATAAAAAAGAAAAAAAGAAAAGGGACCAAGTCTGCTGGTCTGATAGAGCCTGATGGAACCACTGAGACTATGGCCCCTAGCTGCCCTTCAGGTCTAAAATTGAACCTACTCCTATGGCTTCCAGCCAATGAAAAGACAGACATATGAGCTGAACATTTACATTAGGTAGATACACTCCTTGGAGAGATCAGTCATGGGAGAATAGAATGACTGTGTATGCACAGGAGACAGCTGGGGGTGGGGGGAGCAGGAGTGGGTGGAGAGAAGGACACAGGGAAGACAACTATGGGGAGGAAGTGGGAAGAGAGCTGTTGCATTGTGGGAAATTTCAGTCAATGTTATGAGACAAAGTGTATGTGAGCTGCTGTATGAAAATTGAATTTGCTCTGTAAAAATTAACCCAAATCATAATAAAAATGTCAAAAAATAAAATAAAAATAAACCAGTGATAAGAGAAAAAAAAGTTGAAAAAAAATAAAGCTGTTGTTTGCAAGTTCAACAAGACAGAAAATAACAAATGTTGGCGAGGCTGTGGAGAGATTGGGACTCTCATACACTGCTGGTGGGACTGTAAAATGGTACAACCATTGTGGAAAGCAGTATGGCGAAACTTCAAAAGTTGGAATTAGAAATACCATTTGACCCAGCTATTCCATTACTAGGTATATACCCTAAAGAAGTGAGAGCCACAAGAAGAACAGATATATGCACACCCTTGTTCATCGCAGCACTATTTACAAAAGCCAAAAGATGGAAACAACCTAGATGGCCATCAACTAAGGAATGGATAACCAAACTATGGTACATACATGCAATGGAATACTATGCAATGCTAAAGAATAATGTAGACTCTGCAAAACACCACATAACATGGATGAACTTGGAGGATATTATGCTGAGTGAAATAAGTCAATCACAAAAGGACAAATATTGTATTAGTCCGTTCTTGTAAAAGTTAAGGAAAGTTTATCTATAGAAGAAAATTTTCTTTGTTGGTTACCGGGGTGGGAGGGGAGGGAACACTGTTAGATAGATAGAGATAAGTATTAATTTGGGTGAAGTGAAGGGCAATGTACCAAATGTGAGTGACCAATATGGCTTGAGGAAGAGGAAGACATAGAGAGGTACATGGGAGGTAAAGACAACAAATATGAACCCTTTTGCACATACAGTACTGCATTGCTAGTGAAGGCAAACATGGGTATATGGGTAGATAGATGGGTGGATAGGCTGAACGATTAGTTATGTCTATGAAATGGGGAGTATATCCAAGATCATATATAGTTGGCAGACAATGGTCCTATAAGTTTATGTAAATGATCAGAATTCTCAGGTGTATACTAGAGCTGGCAAGGGGTAAGGTTGTGGTCACTGCTTGGTCACAGTCAGCTACCCAGAGAGACAGAGTAGTTGATGTGGGCTTGGGACCATAGTCGCAGGGGACATCAAGCTCAATTGGCATAACATACTATACAAAACATTGTTCCACCTCCTA
>NW_006921704.1:1607455-1609034 GCF_000298275.1 Orycteropus afer afer | reverse complement strand
GGGGAGGAAGTGGGAGGGGAGCTGTTGCATTATGGTAAACTGTGGTCAATGTCATGAGACAGAGTATATATAAACTGCTGTATGGAAAGTGAATTTGCTCTGTAAATCTTCACCCAAATCACAATTAAAAAAAATAATAAAATAAAAAAATAAGGTGTAAATTAAAAAAAAAGAAAGAAAGAAAGTTGTTGTTTGCAACTCACCATTTTAAGCTTGACCTCGGACCACTTGGGGTGCTCATTCATTGTCTTTCTAATAATGAGTGCTCCAGAGAAAGATTTTGGAAAGCCCCAAGAAGTTGAAGAAAGGCCTTGAACCTGAGCCATCAGGTAGAAAACATTAATGTCTTGTCTCAGTGCATAGCAATGGCGTATTTACACATATAACATGATAATGTGTGATGATACATAACCTTGTTTGAGTTTTGCTATTTTAGAAGGAAAAAAAAAACACAACAACTCACTGTCATGGAGTGGATCCCCACTCATAGCAAGCCTTCCTTGGGTTTCTGAGGCAGTATCTCTATACAAGTAGATTGCCCAAACTTCCTTCCAAGGAGTGGCTGGTGGGTTTGAACTGCCAGCCTTCTGGTTAGCAGTCAAATGCCTTAGGCACTATACCACCAGAGCTCACTGACCAAATTCCTAGAGGTCTTTGCTGAAGTAGGTATTGTTTTTGGTGCCCTGTAGAGGTTATTGTTGATATGGTAATAAATTGTATTCTAGTTTAGAGATGACATTTCTAATAAGCAACTTCTAGAAAAATGGGTGAGAGAGTCTATAGAATTTATAGGGGTAGATAATACGCTTATGACACAAATAACCATCAAAGAGGAGAAAGAAAATCTTAAGAAAGAGCAAACAGAGTATATTTAAAAGTCAGCAAGATTTTATTAACTTCATTTGTCCAAATTGAACTCTTTCTTATCAAAAAGGGGGCTGTTCTGACATATGTACACCAAGACAGAGGAAAACTTGTCTCTATAAAAGAGAAGGATAAGGATATTCAGAAACTCTGGGTAGTGTGGAAATTTATTCATTCGGTAAATTTTGAGTGCTCACTATGTGCCAGACACCATTCTTGGCAATGGGATTATAGTGCTGAGTAAAATCATTGTCACAGTCCCTTGGAATTTATATCTAATAAAGAAAATTTATATTACTCAAGTAATATACAAATAAAAGTATAATTGAAAGCAGCTAAAATGGTATGATATTAAGATATGTGGTGCTAGAAGAGGAGATGCTGTTTAAGAGATGCTTGATTTAGTGGTAGGATAAATTGAAAGATTTCCATGAAAAAGTAACTTTTGAGCTGAGATTTGAAGGATGGTAAAAATTGTTGAATTTGAATGAGGAGGTTATTGTTTTCAGGGAAAGAAAGTATATGCAAAGTATATTGCAAAGTATATGCAAACGGGCAAATGCAACAATTGGTCCATTCTAGAAACTAAAGCTAGGTGAGTATAACTGCAGAAACAAGAATGAAGGTGGAGAGGCAGGAGTGGGAAGAGCACTGAAAGCCATTAAAAAGAGTTAGGTCATTATCTTAAAAATAATGAGGAGGCAGGGCAAGATGG
>NW_006921704.1:1594033-1601630 GCF_000298275.1 Orycteropus afer afer | reverse complement strand
GAGACAAAGTATATGTGAACTGCTGTATGAAAAGTGAATTTACTCTGTAAATCTTCACCCAAATCCTAATAAAAAAAAAACAAAAAACAAAAAAAACAATGAGAATACATGTTTTAAGTAGGGGAATAATGATATGGAAAAACAAACATATGATTTAAGATGTAAAATCGATTAAAAATACAGAAGTGGAGAAGGTTAATTGTGAGGCAAATCAGAGGATATGACACCTTATGTATGGTGCTGATGGAAAAAAAATATGTTCTGAGAAGTATGCAGAAAATAAAATCTTACAGAACTTGGAAATGGATTGAATATGATGGTTGAGAAAGATAAATTGCCAGGGATGAGTCTTGGGTTCCTGGCTTGAGATGGTTTTACCATTGACTTGGGGCACATGCAAGGGAAAGACCAGGGATTCAGTTATGGGCATGTTGAGTTGGAGATATTTGTAAAGCACTAAAATAAAGATATTGAGAAGGAAGTTGGCTTCATGCAGGTATAATTGTGGGGAGAGGTTTGGGCTAGAGATAGGGGCCTTGGAATCACTGGGATATAGGTGGTAGATTAATGCTAGGTTCAGAGGTGAGAGTTTTGATGGGGTTTTAAGGGAAAAGAGAGGACAGCCTAGGACGGAGCCTTGAGACACTCTAAGAAAATGATGGAAAGGAATGATGACATGTGTTAGGCTGGGTTCTCTAGAGAAACACAAAAACACCCAAGTATATATATATGTATAGAGAGAGAGAGAGAGAGAGAGAGAGAGAGAAGTTTATCTTAGGAAAATGGCTCACACACTTATAGAAGCTGGCAAGTCTCAATATCAAAGGTCAAGCTAGCAGCTTTTCCCAACTTACGCAGCTACAAGGGCTGACAAGCTCAAGGTTGGCAGGCAGTATATGGGCCGTTGACTCCAAGGAATGACAAATCCAAGATCACGAGGCTGAATGGTGGATTTTTTGCTCATGGACATTTGTAGACAGCACAACAGGATCCAGATCCATAGAAAAGTGTCTCATATTCTCAGGATGTCCATAAATATATTGGAAGCAGGCCACACCCCTCAGAAACTCCCTTTTAATGGATTAGCTGCTCAGAACATAGCCATTCAATCTCATTATGGGAATAATCCACATCACAACTGCTTAAACCACTCAGAATGGTGGTCCAGGCAAGTTGACATACAACACCAACTATTACAGTCCATCCCTTGTCAACTTGGCAGTTGTACACATATCCTTAACCTTATATAATCTCTAAATAAGGACAATTATAAAGCCATATTTGCCCTAACATGATACACTAACACACATACAACTAAACGCATTAATTAACCCTGTTTACAATTCACAGTCCATAATAGAAGGAAACAAAAATATTTGATGCACATATACAATGAAGAAATATAAAAATCACAGTGCTCCTTTTTGGAACTGATCACGTGGTCATAGCTGATATACAGAACTACCTTCTTCCACTACCCATTCCGTATTTCCCTTGCCCTCAGCAAAAACCTCAGCTGGTCATGATTCTTTGCCTGGTGGGGTGGCCCAAACCTTCATTCCTGAAGGGTGTGGGCCATTAGTAGTCACATCAAAATTGGGTTGCTGTAGTTATCCATTGACTTTAATCACAGGGCATGGTAGTACTAAGAGATATCCCAAGGAATCTCCTGTATTCCAGACATATTCTTCTTTACCTCCATTATGTATTATCATTCCAATTTCCCCTTGATAGTCAGGATCTATCACACCAAATGGTATAGTAACGCCCTTCTTTGTCTGTTGATCCAGAGGCATGAGGAAGGCAAAATGACTGGGTGGCATTCTTAACTTCCATTTCAATGCAAATAGTATTATATTCCTCCTTTTTGGGACTAATATTTCTAGACTCAAAGAGCATAGGGTAGCAGGGACTGGAAGCAAAATTTTTTGAGTGGGTCATTAGGGTTAACAGTGAGTGGTACTTCTCCCATTTTCATCCCTTGGTTCCTGGACCCATGAATCCTGGCTATTGGAGAAACAGCACCATATATTTGGATGCTGGTTTAGAGTATATACAGCCTCCTGGAGAACATTGCCTCAACCCTTCAAGGTATTGCCACCTAGCTGGTGCCATAATTGTGTTTTTAGTAGGCCATTCCATCATTCTATCAAGCCAGCTGCTTCGGGATGATGGGGAACATGGTAAGACCAGTGAATTCCATGAGCGTAGGCCCATTGCTGCACTTCATTTGCTGGGAAGTGAATCCCTTTATCCAAAGCAATGCTATGTGGGAGGGATACCATGACGGTGGATAAGGCATTCTGTAAGTCCACAGATGGTAGTTTTGGCAGAAGCATTGCATGCAGAGAAGGCGAATCCGTATCTAGAATAAGTATCTATTTCAGTAAAAAGAAAACACTGTCCTTTCCATGATAGAAGTGGTCGAAGGTAATCAGCTTGCCAACAGGTTGCTGGCTGATCACCCTGAGGAATGGTTCCATATTGTGGACTCTGTTGGTCTCTGCTGCTGGCAGATTGGGCACTCGGCAGTGGCAGTAGCCACATCAGCCTTAGTAAGTGGGAGCCCATGTTGCTGAGCCCATGTGTAACCTCCATCCCTGCCACAATGGCCACTTTGTTCATGAGCCCATTGGGCAATGACATGAGTAGCTGGGGAAAAAGGATGACTGGTTTCTACTGAACATGTCATCCTATTCACTTTATTGTTATAGTCCTCCTCTGCTGAGGTCACCTTTTGGTGGGAATTCACATGAGACACAAATATCTTTAGTCCTTTGGCCCATTCAGGGAGATCTATCCACACACCTCTTTCCCATACATCCTTGTCACCAACTTTCCAATCACGCTCTTTCCAAGTCCCAGACTATCTGGCCAAGCCATTGGCCACAGCCCATGTATCCATATACAGATGTACAACTGGCCATTTCTTATTCCATGCAAAGCGAACAGACAGATGCATGGCCTGAAGTTCTGCCCATTAGGAGGATTTCCCCTCACCACTGTCCCTCAGGAAAGTCCCAGAAAGGGGCTGCAGTGCCACTGCTGTCCACTTCTGAGTAGTGCCTGCATATCGCACAGAACCATCTGTAAACTAGCCATGAGTTTTCTCTTCCTCAGTCAATTGATCATAAGGAACTCCCCATGAGGCCATAGGTGCAGACTGGGAAAGGGAAGGTAATGTGACTGGATTGGAGACCATAGGCATTTGGGCCACTTCCTCATGCAACTTACTTGTGCCTTCAGGCCCTACCTGAGCCTGATCTCTGATATACCCCTTCCATTTAATGATGGAGTGCTACTGTGTATGTCCAACTTTATGACTCTGTGAGTCAGACAACACCCAGTTCATGATGGGAAACTCAGGCCTCATAGTGACTTGGTGGCCCCTGGTTAGGCATTTAATCTCTACTGAAGTTCAGTAACAAGCCAAAAGCTGTTTCTCAAAAGGAGAGTAGTTATCTGCAGAGGGGAAGGGCTTTGCTCCAAAATCCCAAGGGTCTGTGTTGTGATTCACCAATAGTGACCTGCCAAAGACCCCAAACAGCATCTCTATCTGCCACAGAGATTCCAACCACCATTGGATCAGTCAGATCATATGGCCCAAGTGGCAGAGCAGCTTGCACAGCAACCTGAACTTGTTGCAGAGCCTTCTGTTGTTCTGGGACCCACTCAAAACTAGCAGCTTTCCGAGTCACTTGATAAATAGGCCAAGGCAGCACACCCAATGTGGGATATATTGCCCACAAATCCAAAGAGGCCCACAGATGTTGTGCCTTCTTTTTAGTTTTTTGGGAAGCTAGATACAATAATTTATCCTTCACTTTAGTAGGAATATCTCAACGTGCCCCACACTACTGGACCCCTAGAAATTGAACTGAAATGGAAGGTGCCTGAATTATTGTCAAGTTAATTTTCCACCCTCTAGCATGCATATGTCTCACCAATAAGTCTAGAGTATCGATACTTCTTCCTTACCAGGCCCAATCATCATAATGTCATCAGCATAATGGACCAGTGTGATGTCTTATAGAAGGGAAAGGTGATCAAGACATAGTGGCAGGGAGTTGATTAACCCTAAGGAAGCACTGTAAAAGTATATTCTTGGCCTTGCCAGCTGAAGGTAAACTGCTTCTGATGGTCCTTTGAAATTGGTATTGAGAAAAAGCTATTGGTCAGATCAATAGCTGCATACCAAGTTCCAGGAGATGTACTAATTTGCTCAAACAATGAAACCACATCAGGAACAGCAGCTGCAATTGGAATCACCACCTGATGATAATCTACTATCGTTCTCCAAGATCCATCTGGTTTTTGCACAGGCCAAATAGATGAGTTAAATGGGGATGTGGTAAGAATCACCGCCCCTGGATCCTTCAAGTCCTTGATGGTGGCAGTAATCTCTGCAACCCCTCCAGGGATGAGGTATTGTTTTTGGTTTTCTATTTTTCTAGGTAGAGGCAGTTCTAATGGCTTCCACTTGGCTTTTCCCACCATAATAGCCCTTACTCCACATGTCAGGGACCCAATGTGGGAATTCTGCCAATTGCTGAGTATATCTATTCCAATTATGCATTCTGGCACTGGAGAAATCACTACAGGATGGGTTCGGGGACCCACTGGACCCACTGTGAGATGCACCTGAGCTATGACTCCATCAATAACTTGACCTCCATATGCCCCCACTCTGACTAGTAGGCCACAGTGATGCTTTGGGTCTCCTGCAATTAGTGTCAGTTCAGAACCTGTGTCCTGTAATCCCCCAAAAGTCTGATTATTTCCTTTTTCCCAGTGAACAGTCACTCTTGTAAAAGGCCTCAGATCCCTGTGGGGATGGCTGGGAGAAAGACTGACATTATAAATTTTTGGAAATGTAGTGGGGTCCTTCCTCAAGGGAACTTGGCCTCTCCTTCGTTCAAGGGATTGTGGGTCTGTAAACTGACTCAAATTTGGGAACTGATTGAGAGGTCATGACTCTGTATTCTGTAATTCAATCTAGGCTGTGGTTCATGTAACCTAGAATTCTTCTGTCTATACAGATCAAGTAAATATTTAGTATGTTTGCCATATATGTCACTCCTAGGAACACGATGACTAAGTAGCTAATGTCATCATAATTCTACACAAGTCAGAATATTCTGATTACTGTTTTGATTCTACTGTCCATATTAGTAACCATGGCCACCTTGTTTTTGTTCATTAACTACTGCCACTTGTCCCCTACTACCACAGGGTCCAATCAGCCCCATCGTAGTATCTTAGTTCAATAGGACAGTTCCTATTGTCAAATTAGCAATTACAGCAGTCTTCAAGGATGCTGGGGTTCCCTTCACAGACTTGTTCCTCACCACAGTGGTGAAAGGTGTTTCCTCTGGACTCTCCATTTCTGGCTCTAGGGGTCTAATCTGAAAAATCCATTCTAACATGCCAATTTCCCTGAGCCTCTGGATACATTCATCTACATTATTCCAAGGCAGGTTTGGTACTTCAACTTAACTTAAGGTAGGCCACCACATAATTCATACTTCACTAAGCCAACCAAATAAACAATTAGATCCTTTCCTAACCTATTGAGCTAAAACACTGAATGAAGAATCTGTACTTAGTGGGCCTAAATCAATAAACGCGGACTGATCCAATGTTACATTCTTTGCACCATTATCCCATACCCTCAGAAACCATTCCCATACATATTATCCAGGTTTCTGTCTGTATAAATTAGCAAAATCAAGTAGGTCTTTTTGGGTGTAGTTATGACCTCCTCAGTCACACTTTGTATTTCACCTTTTGGGGCTTGCTTGGACTTAAGTTTAGTTATAGGTCTAGCAGCAACAATAGGTGGTTGGGGGCAGTTCCTGAGAACATTCAGCAATGTCTTCCATGGCATCTTCTTCAGGCAATGACTCAGATGGAATAGTTGGGTTAATCTATCAAACTGAGGTGAAGGGATGATGGTTTTATAGTAAATCCTTCAGATGGGAGGGATTCAACAGAATTTACAGGCTCCCTAGCCTCATCTTCCTGTCTGCCCATATGTTCCCATTCCAGGTTTCAGGATCCCATTTTTTCCCAATCAATGACCTCACTTTAACTTCAGAGACCATTCTGGGTTGGTAATTCAATTGGTGTTGTAATTCAGCCACCCTTTCAATAAGACTCTGGGTTTGGTTTTCGGCAACATCAGCTCTGTAACAAGAAGAAATAAGGCTTTCTTTCAGGGCATAACTGGAAACATTGAGGTCTTTTATGCTGTGCTTGAGCTGTGACTCAGCAGCCCTGAACCCATCTCACTCTTTCACCACTTTGTCTAGCATAAATAGGACCAACCAACTAGCTTCCTTATATTTTTCAAGCTGATAAAATTGCAGAAAACTATCAAATATACAATCACACAGAGTCTCACTTCTCAACAATACTTGATCTATTGATGGTGCTATTTTGCATATTAATGTTGCCACCTCATGCCATGGTCCCCCTTTACGAATGGAGACAGAGTCATCAGTGCCTTTATGATTGATAAAACTGGAGAATCAAAACAGAATTTGTGAGAACCAATTTAGGAAGCCCATCCTTACAATTTTGTCTCTCTAGAACCACTCTTGGTACCAAATATGTTAGGCTGGGTTTTCTAGAGAAGCAACCATTAAAGCTTATACAGAAAGAAAGAGAAAAAAATTATCTTAGGAAAATGGCTCACACACATATAGAAGCTGTCAAGTACCAAGATCAAATGTCAAGCTGAAGGCTTTTCCCAACTCAGTGTAACTGTAGGAGCTGATGACCTCATGGTTGGCAGGCAGTATACCAGCTGTTGACTCCAATGAATGACGAATCCAAGATCACCAGGCCAAATGGTGGATTGTTTGCTTATGGACAGTTGTAGGCAGCACAATAGGATCCTGATCGACAGAAGAGTGTCTCTTTTCCCACGATGTCCATAAATATATTGGAAGCAGGCAACACTCCTAGTGAAACTCCCTTTCAAAAGATAGTTGTTGTTACTGTTGTTATGTGCCATCGAGTCGGACCTGACTCATAGTGACCCCTCCTTGGGTTTCTGAGGCAGTATCACTACAGAAGTAGATTGCCCCATCTTCCTTCCAGGGAGTGGCTGGTGGGTTTGAACCACCAGCCTTCTGGTTAGCAGACAAGTGCCTTAGCCACTATGCTACCAGAGCTCCCTTCAATGGATTAGCTGCTCAAAATATAACATCCAATTTCACCATGGAAATAACCCACACCACTGCTTAAACCACTCAGAATTGTGGTCCAGCCAAGTTGACACACAACTCCAACTATCATATCACAGTTCTCAAATCATCTATGCCAATTATGCATGGTAACCCAGGCCTTACAGCCTTACAAGAAGGTATGGCACAGGAAAAAGAGAAAGAAAGAAAGAAACAAAAAGCATTAAAAATTTTTTTTAAATGATTAATTCATTTAATTATATAAGCAGTATTATTCACTGAGTGGCAGTGATTGAACTAGGCACTAGAACTAATGCTAAGAAGAGTAAGGTATAGACTCTGCCCCTGAGGGGCCCATAATCCAGTGGGAACATCTAGCTTTTAGACCTTAACTCCTCAATTTCATG
>NW_006921704.1:1588176-1589168 GCF_000298275.1 Orycteropus afer afer | reverse complement strand
CATAGCTGTTGTCAGATGGATCTTGGCTCAAGGCAAAGAATACCAGAAAGATGTTTACTTGTGTTTTATTGACTATGCAAAAGGCTTTGCTTCTAAAGATAAGACTCAAGTGACCTCCACTATGGGGAAGAGGGTACTTAACTATTTGATGCAAACTTTTAGAGTCAGCTCTTTTGACTTTGACCTTCCCCAACAATGAATAATTAAACATTGGCTTTAAATCATTGGGATTGCTTCAGGTAGTATCTAACATAGAGATCATCACCTCAGTGGAGGCTCACCAGCCAAAGACCAATAGGAACACAATTGTACTCAAAGTTTATTGCTTGTTGTAGCTAAGGAAAGTACATACCATGGGGAACCATGAGTGTCTTGATAAGTTGTTAGGTGACATCAAGTTGTCTCTGACTCATAGTGACCCCATGCCCAGCAGAACAAAACACAGCCTGGTACTGTGCCAGCTCTACAATCCTTGCTATACTTGAACCCATCGCCACAGCCACTGTCTCAATCTATCTTGCTGAGGGTCTTCCCCTCTTTTGTCGACCCTCCACCTATCCAAGCATGACATCTTTCTCCAGTAAATAGTCCCTTCTGATAACAAGACCAAAGTAGGTGAGATGAAGTCTGGCCATTCTCACTTCCAAAGAACATTCTGGCTGCACTTCTTCCAAGACAGATTTGTTAGTTCTTTTAGCAGTCCATGGTACTTTCAGCATTCTTCACCAGCACCACAACTCAAAAGAAACAACTCTTCTTCTGTCTACCTTATTCATTGTCCAGCTCTCACATGCATATGAGGCGATTGAAAATACCATGGCTTATGTCAGGTGCACCTTAGTCCTCGGAGACATCTTTGCTCTTTAGCACTTGAAAGAAATTCTTTGCAGGCTGTTTTCCCAGTGCTATATGTCATCTGACTGCTAAAAGAACCAACAGATCTATCCTGGAGCACCTGAAATGCTCCTTGGAAGCGACAATGGCCAGACTTC
>NW_006921704.1:1585061-1585607 GCF_000298275.1 Orycteropus afer afer | reverse complement strand
AAAAAAAAAAACATTGTTGTACCAACTCATGACAACCCCACATGTTACAGAGTAGAACCACCCCATCAGGTTTTCTTGGCTGTAAACTTTTTTAAAGCAGATTGCTGGGACTATTTTCTATCACACTGTAGGTTGGGTTCAAACTGCCAACCTTTAGGTTAGTTGTTTGTTGTTGTTGTTATGTGCCATAGAGTGATCTCTGATTCATACTGACCCCTCCTTGGGTTTCCAAGGCAGTATCTCTATGGAAGTAGATTGGCCAATCTTCCTTCCGAGGTGTGGCTGGTGAGTTTGAACCACCAGCCTTCTGGTTAGCAGTCAAGTGCCTTAGACACTACACCACCAGAGATCCTTTTAGGTTAGGTTTTTTTTGTTGGTGTGTTTGCCATACAGTTGGATCTGAATCATAGCAACCCCTCCTTGGGTTTTCAAGGCAGTATCACTAGGGAAGTAGATTGCCCAACCTTCCTTCCAAGGAGTGGCTCGTGGGTTTGAACCGCCAGCCTTCTGGTTAGCAGTCAAGTGGCTTAGGCACTATGCCACCAG
>NW_006921704.1:1578251-1584831 GCF_000298275.1 Orycteropus afer afer | reverse complement strand
TCTCTCTCTTTGCTCTGGGGGAAGATCTTTGTCCCTTTTAGCTTCTGACCCTCAGTTTCTTGGATGATCTTCATGTGACATCTATCTTCTTAGTTTCCTTGCTTTTGTGCATAATTGGCTCCTTTTATATCTCAAAAGTGATTGGTTAAACACATCCCCCTCTAATATGGTCTCATTAACATAAAGTAAACCTCATAACCAAATGGTATTATATCCACTTGTGTACAAATTAGGATTTGCAATACATATTTTTGGGGAAAAACAATTCACTCTTTAACAGGGACTTGATTGGGGTCCATCAAAAAAACAGGACAATTAGGTATCTTATTTTATTTAGGGGGCAAAAGGAATGAGATGGAGCTGGAATAATTGGGAACAAAAGCAGTTGTCATTCATATTTTCTGGGAGAATAAGGTATTTGGTCATTTCTTGGTTGCACAATGTCTTTGTTTTTATCTTTGTTCTGGTATGTTTATAGAATGTTTTTGCTTTCTTCACATGATGCTAATATTCTGTGAAACTGTTTATATTCAGCAGGAAAACACCATGGCCTAGCTGGTAGCAACTAGGCCAGGTACCAGCTGATAGTTGTCAGGTCTATGTTTTTCTTTTCACTGGACAAGGTCAGGATAGGGATGACAAAAGGGTCAAAGAAGGATTGAGGATGAGGGATGAGGTGGAAGTTAGGAGACACAAACAGAAACAACTAAACCTAAGCAGACACAATATGCCTACTGCTCTTGTTCAGCTCAGAAAGGCCCATCAATCACTCTAAGAAGTACCTGCTCATTCTCTGAAAATTTATTTGTACTTGAATAGGCCACGAAATAAACTTTTTTTCTAAATAGTATATTTATTTCCTCCTTCCTCTCTTGCTTCTTTCTTCCCTCCTTCTCCACCTTTCATTCATTAATTCAAACTGACCAACCAACAATCCAGCTAACACCCTATTATGGACCCAGGCCCTGGGCTAATATATTAGTTTTTTTATTAATTTTCTATTGCTATATACCAAATTATCATAAATTTAGTGGCCAAAACCAATACCCATTTATTAGCTGATAGTTCTGTAGGTTGGAAATCTGGGCATGTTGTGTCTGGGTTCTCTGTTCAGGGTCTCACAATGCTAAAATCAAAGTAAGATGGGTTGTGTTCCTTTCTGGAAGTTCTGCTGAAGAATCCACTTCCAAGATGATTCAGGTTTTGGTAGAATTCTGTTTGTTGAGACTGTGTGAGTAAGGTCCCTGCTTTCTTGCTGGCTGTTTGTCAAGGACTGCTGTCTTGCAGATCTCTTGCTCCTTGAGGTCCTTGTAGTTCTTTGCTATGTGGCACCCATAAGTGGTTTACAAAATGATTATTGGTTCTTTTACAAGCCAGCAGGAGCACATCTTTTTTGCTTTTTTAATTTTTATTTATATATTTTTAACAAATCTGCAACCAGCTAGACAAAATTTTCTGCTTTTAAAAGATTAAGTCAGGCCCACCAGGATAATCACTCTTTTGCCATATAATTTAAAATAGTCACAGGAGTAATGTGTTACTCTAATATTCTCAGGTTCTGTCCACACTCAACTTGTTGTTGTTGTTAAGTGCTGTCGAATCAGACCCAACTCATAGCAACCCTTCCTTGGGTTTCTGAGGCAGTATCATTATGGAAGTAGATTGCCCAACCTACCTTCTAAGGAGCAGCTGGTGGGTTTGAACTGCCAGCCTTCTGGTTAGCAGTCAAGTAACACTCAACAGGAATGGATTATACATGGGCAACAGCCATTGGCAGTCATCTTGGAATTCTGCCTACCTCAGCCAGGTAAGTACGGATATCAGTAAGAAAGAATGCCACCTACAAATACCCAAGTAAGAGTCATATAAACAGACAATTTAAATACACAGTATTGTAATATAGCTATGTAACCATACTAAGGTAGAATAGAGGAGGGAATAACTAAATTTACTTGGATAACAAGATAAGAGAACATAAAAAATGCTTCATAGAAGACGAGATGTTTTACCTGAGTGGAAAGGCAAGGTGGATGTGATAGCTGGAGCTGTGTGTAAACTTGGCTGGACCACAATTCTGTGTGGTTTCAGCAATTGTGATGTGGGTTGCCTTCAGGCATTAATTGGTAGAAAAGACCGGCATGAGATGGAGTAGCAGTTTGGCCTGCCCACGGAGCAAGAAAGCAGAGCGCTTTTTGGGCAGAAAGATTTCCAGCACAGTGGGTTGCCTTTGGCATTAATCGGCAGAAGCAGAGAGACAAAGGAAACCGGAAGCAGAGCTGCCTCAACCTTAAAGAATAGGACCATGTCCTTTGAGGGTGGAACCACCACAGCCTCCTAGGTTTCAAAGAGCCATACTGTCACCAATTTGCTTCTGGGGTGTGGGGCTGCTTGTTCATGTAAGCCAGTGGAATGGAGCCATAGCTGCTGCCCCAAAGTGAGGGGGTGGGGCTGCCATGCCCAAGAGAGAGAGAAATGGGCCTGCCAGGCAAAGGGAGTGAGGTCACCACTTAGAGGAACTAGGGGACTGGAGCCACCCAGCGGAGGAGATCTGTACAGATGCCACCCATTGAAGATCTGTACAGATGCCAAGTTGACAAGGGATGGAATTGTGGTAGTTATGTTTGTGTGTCAACTTGGCTGGGCCTGGTTGAGTGGCTGGGCAGCTGGTGGTAGTTATTCCCCATGATGAGACTGGCAATCCACTCCATGGTGGGATCTACCGCAAGCAGCTGAGTAGCTGCCTTTGGGATGTGGTCTGCTTCCTGCTTATAAAGTGGATAGTGTCTAGCTTAGGGCACGTTTGAACCTTGCGTGTGTCATTGTTCAGCAGCCTGCCATGCTCTGCTGACACTGGGACTTACAATGGACTTGAATTAATGGCCTGCCGTGTTGTTTGTATACATCGGGATTGTGCCATTTTATTGGTTGACCTTGGGCTTGTTAGCCTCAGCAGCCGGTAGTTGTCTGAGTGAGGAAAAGCCTCTAGCTTCAGTGGGCCAGAAGCAAGAGGCAGAGCTGAAGCCCAAGGTTGAGGGGCTTTCACACAGCCCCTAGAGCTTGGCACTTTGAACTTGGATTTAAAGCTTCCAAATTGTATGAATAAACTCCTGTTTGTTTAAGCCATCCTATTTGTAGTGTATTCCTTTCAGAGCAGCACTAGGTAACCAGAACAGTGGATTATCAGGTTGATAGGGTGGTGTTATGGATTGAATTGTGTTCCCTAAAAATATGTGTTGTAATTCCTAACCCCTATAGTCGTGGACATAATCCCATTTGGGAATAATACTTTCTTTGTTATGTTAATGAGACTTTGTCAGTCTCATTAACATAAATTATTAAAACATGACATAACATAAAACATTAAAAATGTATTTTCTCCCAGAGCAGACAGACTTCCCATAGTGCTGGCTCCCTGAATTTGGATTTCAAGACTACCCACCAGCCACTCCTAGGAAGGAGGGTTGGGCAATCTACTTCCATAGTTATACTGCCTCAGAAACCCAAGGAGGGGTCGCTGTGAGTCGGGTCTGACTTGATGGCACATAACAGCAACAACAACAACCTGGGGGAGCTCTGGTAGTGTAGTGCCTAAGGCATTTGACTGCTAACCAGAAGGCTGGTGGTTCAAACCCACCAGCCACTCCTCAGAAGGAAGACTGGGCAATCTACTTCTGTAGAGATACTGCCTTGGAAAACCAACAAGAGGTCTCTATGAGTCAGAATTGACTCGATGACAATGAGTTTGAGTTTATTATTTTTTTTCAACCTGTGAGAAAATAAATTTCTGTTCTTTAAAACCCCCCATTTGTGGTTATTTCTTTTATATTAGTGATAAGAAACTAAGATAGGTAAGAAAGAGTGTTCCCAATGGAGGGACCAATATTTGCAAAAGAATTGTGAAAACACTACTCATGTTTGGAAGATGCCAAGACCTGAGAGAGAGAAGAGAGTGTATGTGGAGGGAAAAGGGTAGGATGGGAGGTAAGGTGTTGGGCATTGAAGGTAGTAAAGTGAGAAGAGTTGTAAAGTGAGAAGAGTAAGCTAATAGTTTTTAGGTGCTGTCAAGTCGTGTTCTAGTCATAGCAACCTCATGTATAACAGAACAAAAAAGTGCCTGGTCCTGCACCATCCTCAAAATCATTATTATGCTTGAGCCCATTGTTGCAGCCAGTGTATCAATTCGTCTTATTGAGGGTCTTCCTCTTTTTTGCTGACCATCAAATACTTGATCAAGCATGATGTCCTTCTCTAGGGATAGTCCCTCCTGATAACATGTCCAGAGTACAAGAGGCGAAGTTCTCACCATCCTCTCTTCTAAGGATCATTCTGGCTGTTTCTTCTTCCAAGATAGATTTGTTTGTTCTCTGTAGCAGTCCATGGTGCATTCAATATTCTTTGTCAACACACAGTTCAAGTGCATCAATTCTGCAGTCTTCCTTATTCATTGTCCATCTTTCACATGCATATGAGGCTATTGCAAAGACCACGGCTTGGGTCAGGCACAATAAAAAGCTAATAGTAGAGTCTAGATAAAAAATAAATAGAGATAAGTGGAAGAACATGCCTGATCAAACAGATGGAGGGAAGAGCGTAGTCAAAGCCCAAGTTTCATTTTAACTATCGAGAAGCAAACAAATCTCTATACCACTCCTCAGTGGGTGACAGGTTTGATCTGGATAAGGAACTATCATGTGAAATACATCATCATTTTTTTTTTTTTTTGCTTTACTGTTTTGCACTTTTAGCAAGTAGACCTTCTCACAACAAAAATCTAGAAAGACAGATGTTTCAATTTACTTTTTTCAGAGAAATGAGATGTTTTTGCATTTGCTGCATTAGGACAGCACCTTAGAGATAGACACTTAAATGATGTATCATTGCCTTATAAAATCACAAGAAAAACATTTAACTAACAATAGTTCAGAAGCATTAGCATTAAATGCTTAAGAGTAATTCACAGGAAAAGAATGATCAGTACACATCTATACTCCATGGAGGGAGGAAAAATGAAAGAGCAACTGTTTCAAAATGACTTTTTGTGCAAAAAACTATATTGAATCTGGGTGTCTGGAGTACAATTAAGAATTAATGGGATAAAAAGCCATGAGTTTCACAGCACAATTTTAAAAGCAAATACTTATATTAATTAATTGAATGAAAATAGATATGCACAGCTGAAGTTGTATGTAGGGTTTAGGTCAACAGGTTTATAAGGAGCCCAGGTGGTGCATTGGTTAAGTGCTCAGCTGCTAACCAAAAGTTCAAGAGTTTGAACCTACTGGCTACTATGTGGGAGAAAGATGTGGCAGTTAGCTTCCATAAACATTTGCAACCTAAGAAACACTATGAGACAGTTCTACTCTGTCTTATAGGGCCCCTTTAGAGTTGCTATAAGTTGGAATCAACTCAGTGACAATGGATGGAGTGGATTAGACAGGTTTATAGTTACATTAAAACTGTTGGTTTTTTTTACATTTAGAATATGCTGTCTGATAAAATAGAAAACTAGAGCAACAATGAGCAGAAGTCAAAGCTTTAAGAAAATTCTTTGAGGACAATTAGATGTTTACTGCTTGATGCTAACCATAAGTCTTCTGGTTAGCAGTCAAACATACGCTGTAGGCACTACACCACCAGGGCTTCCAAGAAAAAAATAGGAATAATTATTCAAAATTTTGAAGATTATAAGATTCTATACAATAGCCATCACAGGGAAACAAAAATATAATTTTGTCACATAAATAATACCCTTCCATGCCAAGATGAAAAGCCTTTTTGATAAATGAAATATATATATTTGTACACACACACACACACACACACACACACACACACACACACATATATATAGTTTGATTTTACATTTATGTGGTATAATTCAGTGGAAATTTCACTAGGGCCATCATTCTAAATTGTATGATAAGTTTATGCTAAAAAGACTCTTATCAGTTGTAGGAGTCTGAGGATCATAATTGAATGATTTGCCAAGGGAATTAGTGCTCACTTCACCTTAGATAAAATATAAATAAGAATTGTCAGGATTTTTAGACAAGGCACATTTAGCAAGAGTTTGTGAAAACACATTTGGGCAATTTTAAAGGAAACCATATTTATTTCTTAACATATTCAAATAACATTTATTCAGATGCCTATTAAGTGCAAAATTCTTTACTAAGCATTTGAAGTCGGCCCTCAGGGAGTTTAAGACCTTCTGTCTTTCTGGGGTTGTTGAAAATGCTTTTCTAATGGAGGCAAGGAGTCCCTGGTTGGTGCAAACGGTTAGTATGCTAGGCTGCTAACTAAGATTGGGAGTTTGAGTTCACCCAGAGGTGCCTCGGAAGAAAGGGCTGATGATCTACTTCCAAACAATCAGCCTTTGAAAACCCAATGGAGCACAGTTCTCTGACACACATGGAGTCACTAGGAGTTGGAATCAACTTGGTAATGGAGGCAAAGACAACTACTCACACTATCTCTCAGAGCCTGCTTTAGATATTTGATCTTATGATTAAAAATATATAAGCATATAAATGTAGCTCTGGTGGCATAATGCCTAAGGCATTTGACTGCTAACCAGAAG
>NW_006921704.1:1576143-1577611 GCF_000298275.1 Orycteropus afer afer | reverse complement strand
AAAAAAAAAAAAAAGAATTCTTTGCCAATGTGGTAAAGAAGGGTATTGCATCCTGATTTATCAAATGAAACATTAGGAAAGAGAGAACAGTCTTTATAAAATGTACTTCTACCTTACACTATTCTTTCCAAAGCTAATAATTAAACTAAGGTTATCTGTCTTGCTGCAGAAAAATGAAAGTATATTTTTAAAGATTGCTAGCCTAAAATTAAATGTAGATATTTTGAAGTTCAAACCGATTTGAAAAATGCAAATATTTTAATTTCCTCAGAGAATTAATAATTATCTATACTGATTTTCACTCCTAATCATATGTCTGTTTCTCATCCCATAGTAATGGCATTACCATCCATGTAGCTTTCCAAACTAGGACACTTTGAGTCATCCTCAATTTGTTTATTTTCACCTCTTCATACCAACTAAGCACTAAATTCTATTGATTCTATCTTGGGAATATTTATCAAATTTCTGCCCTTCTGTTCTACTGCCATCCTTTTTGTTCAGGGACTCATCTTTCTCTTGGACCATACTAATTGTTTACTTAGTCTTTCATAGATTCTTTCAACAAACATTTATAGAGTACTGGCTAGTATATATTACTAATACATTTTTATCTTTTGTTCAGAAATCATATCTGAGTTCCAGATTCCTTTATATAGCTATTTATTTATTTAAATTTTTTCATTGTGGTAAAATATAAAAACACTTACCATTATGGCCATTTTAAGTGTACAATTCTGTGATATTAATTACCATTACTACTATTTATTTATTTATTTAATGCATTTTATTGAAATATAAGTTATGTACAGTGAAATACACAAAACTAAAGTGACATGGGTCAATGCATTTTTTTTTTCTTTTTTGCAGTGTTCCCTCCCTTCCCCTCCTGCTTCTGGCAACCAACAAAGAAAGTTTCCCTCCATATATAAATCTTTCCTTGACCCTCCACAACAATGAACTAATACTATATTTGTCCTTCTGTGAATGACTTATCTCACTCAACATAATGTCCTCCAAGTTCATCCATATTATGCAGTGTTTTGAAGACTCTACATTATTCTTTAGTGCTGCATAGCATTCCATTATTTATATGTACCATAGTTTGGTCATTCACTCTTCTGGTGATGAACACATAAGTTGTTTCCATCTTTTTTTGCTATTGTAAATAGTGCTGCGATGAACATGAGTGTACATATATCTGTTCCTGTCCTGGCTCTCACCTATCTAGGATATATACCTAGTAATGGAATTTCTGGGTCAAATGGTATCGCCAATTCCAGCTTTCTAAGGAATCGCCATATTGCTTTCCACAGTGGTTGTAGCACTTCACAGTCCCACCAGCAGTGTATGAGAGCCCAATCTCTCCACATCCCTGCCAGCATTTGTTATTTTCTGTCTTGTTGAACCCTGCCATCAGTGCTGGGGTGAGATGTATCTCATTGTTGTTTTGATTTGCCTCTCTCTG
>NW_006921704.1:1572733-1574448 GCF_000298275.1 Orycteropus afer afer | reverse complement strand
ATGTTGGAGTGACTTGCCCACAATTTTCATTTTTTTTTCTTTTTTTGTTTTGTTTATGTTATCTACCCAAGCAGGGTACTGTGCTGTGCTCCTCTATTTGCTAGTTGACAGCACTTATATGCTCACCACTTCTCTCCTTTCGTGTTGTCAGCTTCTTGTATGTCCCTGCCAACCTTGGCAAACAGAGCCTATTCTTAGGTCCCTGGAATCTGAATACTATCACTTTAAAATCCAAAATGGTTGCCACTTGTAAAGATTGAAAGTGGCTGTGGCCTTGGTCACTTTAAATATCCAAATTGGGCACCATTTGTAAAAATTCAAAATGGCTACACCCTTGGTCACTTTAAATATCCAAAATTAATGCTGATTATAAACAATCAGAATGGCTGTGCCCTCAATCACTTTAAATATCCAAAATCTGCCGTGTGTAAGCAATCAAAATGGCTGCACCCTCCAGACAGTTGAAAGACAACAGCTCAGGTTGTCTCCCTCCCTGCTGTTTCCCTTCCTAGTCTTAAGCCACCAATGCAATTTTCCCTGCAGCCGTTGGTGACCAGGGCTGATTTTTAGGTCAATTCTTAGGTCCTAACACCACTTGGAAATATTCAGGCTGTTTGTCCCGTCAGAGTAGCTGACAGTCCGCAGCTCCCAACGTCCCTGTACTCACTGTTTTTGTTCAGGTTTTTCCACTAGTTGGTGCCTAATCACCTTCTGTATAGTTCCTTTCATAGCTCAGGGCTCCAGGATTATCTTCTGTATCTCTGTCAATTGGTTTTTCTTTTCTTTGTTGAAGAGGGTCTGTGTTGCTTGTCTGCCTATTCCTCCATCTTACTGGAAGTCATCACTATTTATTTTAAAATGTTTTTCATCACCCTAAACAGAGGCATTTGACTGCTAACCAGCAGGGTGGCAGTTCAAACCCACCCCACCAGACACTCCTTGGAATAAAGATTGAGCAATCTACTTCCTTAGAGATACCACCTTGGAAACCCAAGGAGTGGTTGTTATGAGTTGAATCGACATGACGGCAGTGAGGTTTAAACAGAAACTTACCATTCCTTACGTAATAACTCCTCAGTTTTTCCTTCCCCTAATCTCTGATAACCAGTAATAAATTTTGTCTCTATTATTTACCTATTTTAGATATTTCATATAAGAAGATTCATATAATATTTTTTCTTTAGTCTCTGATTAATTTTTCTCAGCATATTGTTTTCAAGGTTCATCCATGTCATAGCAGGTATCAGAACATCATTTCTCTCTATGGTAATATTCCTTTTTATGGATGTACAACATTTTGTTTATCCATTCATTTGTTGATCATCACTTGGGTTGTTTCCACATTTTAGCTATTATGAATAGTGCTGCAATGAACATTATGTGTCTGTTTGAGTGCCTGTTTTCACGTCTCTTGGGTATATACCTAGGAGTGGAATTGCTGGGTCATATGGTAATTCTATATTTAACTTTTTGAGGTACTGACAGACTCTCTTCCACAGAAGTTGCCCCATTCTACAACCCCATCAACAGTGGATGTTGTTGTTCTTAATTGCCATTGAGTTGGCTCCAACTCATGGCGACCTCATGTACAACAGACTGAAATATTGCCTCCACTTGCAGTATCTTCAAGGAGCTCTGGTTATGTAGTAGTTAAGGCATTTGGCTACTAAACAAAAGGTCAATGGTTTGAACCCTCCAGCCACTCTGCTAAAGAA
>NW_006921704.1:1571686-1572533 GCF_000298275.1 Orycteropus afer afer | reverse complement strand
GCAACAATTCTTGATATCCTTTTCCAAATTATTCCACCAGCATTAAAACTGTGAGCTTCTCACCTAACCCTTGAATTGCTATTGTCAATTGATCATAAATAGTTACTTCTTTAAAACAGCATAATGTTCAAGGCAAACATTCTTTACTAATTAAGTTAAAGTATTGCTTGGTTTAAAGATGATTGCAGGGAATAGTTTTAGTTTAAGGTTTAAAGATTTCTTCAGGGCATTAGCAAACCTCAGAGGCTCCAGAAAGCCTGGGTTCCATAAGAATTTGAGGTTCTGTTCCACATTTTCTCCATTTTGATCAGAATCCTTCTATAGAATATTTGATCAAAATGTTCAGTAATGGCAGCCAGAAACCAGATCGTTCTGGTCATGGCAAAGGAAGTAGTTTTTCATGGAGGCCATAAGGTCTTTATTGGGTAATTTTCAGAAGTAGATTGCTAGGCATTTCTTATCTATTTATTTTTTTATCTCTATTTGGCTGTCTCATTAGTATTTTAAACTTATCCAAAGCAGAACTCAGAATTCATTCTTTCTGCAGCACCCCTATCCCTTCAACCTGTTTCTCTTTCATTTTTCCCTTTCAGTAAGTGAAAATGTCAGTCTTTCTGTACCTCAAATGAAAAATTCCAGAATCATCTTTGATTCATCCCATGCTCACTTCCCCTTATCTAATCTTTCAACAAGTCCTATATATTTGGCTTCCAGTATATATCTTGAAACTTGTCACTTTTTTCTTCTCTACCTGGTTCAAATCTGAGTACTATAATTTACCAGTTATGTACCTTGAGTAATTAGTGCTTTTAGGTCTTGGTTTCAAATGTAAAGCAAAAGTTTTTTT
>NW_006921704.1:1568468-1571081 GCF_000298275.1 Orycteropus afer afer | reverse complement strand
TTGTTGCATCTAGATGGCAGCTTGCTAGCTTTTAAGATCCCAGTCGCTACTCGCCAAAGTAGGAGGTGGAACAATGTTTTGTATAGTATGTTTTGCCAATTGAGCTTGATGTGCCCTGCGATTATGGTCCCAAACCCACAGGTTCAACTACTCGGTCCCTCTGAGTAGCTGTCACCAAGCAGTGACCACTTGTCCCTTGTCAGCTCTACTGTACACCTGGGAATTCTGATCATTCACATAAACTTATAGGACCATTGCCTGCGAACCCCATACATGGCAAACCAAAACATATTAAAAGAAAAAAATAACACAATTTCTTTAATTCTTTAAGTATGACTTTACCAAAAGCTAAAGTCTAAAGGACTGAATGGAGAAAAATGTTTATTGACCTATTCTTTTTATCTACTCCAAAGTGATTTATTTTCACAGGAGAAAGGATGGGCATTTGTCATATTCTAAATAAGGGTGTTCATGAAATATGTCAGAGTATTTCGGGTTCTCCCAAGGATAGGAAGTTTTTACCGGCATTCATCTGATGAGGACAATGATGGTATTGTCTTGTATCCACATGACTTTCACATATTCCATTACATTAAAAAAATCAAATCATGTCTTCATATGCAGTAAGACTTCAAGATAGAAGATATATTTCTGAGATATTTATAATATAGAGAATTATGCCTACCTCATTTATGAGCTATTAGATTTTCCCATATTCTTTATTCCAAAATATGTTATTTATCTTGGTATGTGATCTCTGTTTCCATTAATGTAGTTGTTGTTAGTTGCTGGCAAGTCAATTCCAATTCATGGCAACCCATGTGCACAGAGTACAACTGCTCCAAAGGGCTGTCAAGGATGTAACCTTTTGGAAAATCTCCAGTCCTGCCAATTTTGGGGGGTAGTCAGTGCTTAACTGTTTGTGCCACACAAGGACCTCAAGTAGTGTTAATCCCTCTTTTTCTTTCCATATACATATAAGTCAGGTCTATTTTTACTTCTTCTAGCACTATTTTTAATTTTAGTGTCCACTAACACCTTTGCTCTTTCATTGTTTTATTGAAAGTAATGGCTTTGGATCTTTATTTTTTTACTCAAAAGAGACAGAAGTTAATTGAGTAATGATTGATCAAAATTGAGTTATAACTCACATTGGAAGCTTTTCAGATTCACCTATCTCAGGAAATGAAATATTAAAATATGTTTTATCCAGTCATCAAAAAATTATGGGAGTTACATTTTCCATGCCACATCTGTGGACTCGTGACTGTAAATTATTCTCTCTACTGCCACTATTACTTTTTGCCTGGCCAACTCCACTAGCTTCCTAACTGGTTTCCCAGTTTTCTCCCTTACCTGGTCTATTCTTCATGGAGCAGAGTGAGCTTTTAATATAAATAGGACATGTAATTTCTCTCTTTTGCACTTCACATAAACCCCAAATTTGTTGTCTTAAATATTATCAGGAATGACCTGACCCCTGCATACTTTAATGTTATTTCTCTTCCTTGAGTCCACCACACTCTTTCCCACTCCAGATTTTTATACTTGTTCTGCTTTAAAAGCTCATTTCCAGGACTTTTGGCAAGGATGGTTAATTCTAATCCTTCAGGACTCAGAACCATTAGCCCTATATAGCAAATCTTTTCTGAT
Organism: Orycteropus afer afer; assembly: GCF_000298275.1. Taxonomy (NCBI): domain Eukaryota; kingdom Metazoa; phylum Chordata; class Mammalia; order Tubulidentata; family Orycteropodidae; genus Orycteropus; species Orycteropus afer. Next base: position 1,569,428 of record NW_006921704.1, on the reverse strand, counting down.
CACTCAATAGAAAGTTCTGCCTTCTTCTCTCCATCCCCATCACTTATTCTTTGTCTCATTACTTTTCTATTTTCTCTCACATACTTGTTGTAATCAGCGATTATCTCAGTTGATGGCAAATCTGTCCTTCCAGTTGCTTAGGAAAAAACCTTGGCATTATCCTTGGTTCCTCTCTTCCTTTTGTCCCCCTATCCAATCCATCAGGATTCAGGTATTCCTCATTTTATCCTGCTTCACTGTATTACAAAGAATATTATATTTCCCTAAGGTCTTCTTTCTAAAATCTGTAGTTTATCTTTTTGTGTGATCTCTGCTTTCATTAATGTTGTCATTGTTATTCTTTGTTGCTGGTGAGTTGATTCTGACTCATGGAAACCCCACGTGTACATTTTTTACAAATTAAAGGTTTCTGGCAACCCTGCATTGAACAATCCATTGGTGCCATTTTTCTAGCAGCATGTGCTCACATAATGTCTCTGTGTCACATTTTGGTAATTCTCACAGTATTGCAAACTTTTTTATAATGCTATTGGACACTTAATAGATTATAATATAGTGCAAACATAACTTTTATATGCACTTGGGAACAAAAAATATTGTGTGACTAGCTTTATTGTGATATTTGTTTTTTTGCAGTTGTCTGGAACCAAACTCTCAATATCTCTGAGGTATGCCTGTATACTGATGTCTATATTTTCAAAATAACAACAACTTACTGCCGTCAAGTCAAATCCGACTCATAGCAACCCCTCCTTGGGTTTCTGAGGCGGTATCACTATGGAAGTAGACTGCCCAACCTTCCTTCCAAGGAGTGGCTGGTGAGTTTGAACCGCCAGCCTTCTGGTTAGTAGTCAAATGCCTTAGGCACTACTCTACCAGAGCTCCTATAGAAACCTTGTGGTGGTGTTGTTATGTGCCGTGGAGTCCGACCCAACTCATAGAGACCCCTCCTTGGGTTTC
>NW_006921704.1:1535819-1568318 GCF_000298275.1 Orycteropus afer afer | reverse complement strand
GATGATGGGCTCGAGTATAGCATGGATTGTGGGGCTGGCGCGGGATCGGGCAGTGTTTCGTTCTGCTGTGCATGGGGTCGCTATGAGTCGGAAACGACTCCACGGCACTTAACAACAACAACAACATATTTTCAAAATAGAGGCCGTGTAGACACTTTCCACCATCTTCTCTTGGTCTCAAGCTACCATCATCTCTTACCTGGTTACTAGAATACCCAGTTGACTTGTTTTCCTGCCACTCTAACAGCCTATTTTCAACAAAACAGCCAAAACAATGCCTTTAAAACCTTTCAAATCCTTCAGGGGCTCTCTGAGATTAAGATCCTTACATTGGTAAGCATTTAATTTACACCCTACTATTTTACCCAAGGAGCTGGTAGCACAGTGCCTAAGGCATCTGACTGCTAACCAGAAGGTTGGTGGCTCAAATCCACCAGCCGCTCCATGGAAGCAAGTCTGGGCAATCTATTTCCATAAAGATTTACCATCTCAGAAAACCAATGGGGGTTGTTATGAGTCAGAATTGACTCAATGGCAGTAGATTTAGTTTTGGTTTATTTTACAATGTTGGCATTTGATCTCCTTCCAGGCAAAAATGATTATTTTTATTGCAAGTCAGGTGTGCCAACTACATAAAAGTACCTGGCACATAGTAGGGGCTCAACAAATAATTTTGGACTAAATAAAGAAATGAATCTTATTTACCTATCATTGTTTATTTTTCTGCTACCAGAATGTAAGACATATGGGAGCAGGGTTCTTATTTGTTTTGTTTAATTTGCATCCAAAGCACTCCGAACAGTCCCTAGCATACAGTAAGTGCTCAACAAGTTTTTTTTCTTTTTAAAAAAGGAATGAATAGCTACTATGAAAAGATTACCCCATCTACTTATACTATTCTGAGTTAATGAACGCATTAGGCATACAGATAGCAGAGTTTCCATTCATCACTCATAGGCAACCATGTATGGTGGATGTGTTATGTTATACTATAAAGCAAAGATTCAGCTGTTCATAGAAATAGAACTTTATGGTAAGCAGTATGTAAGGTCATGTTGTTGTTGTTGTTATGTGCCATCGAGTCGGACCCGACTCATAGCAACCCCTCCTTGGGTTTCCGAAGCAGTATCACTATAGAAGTAGATTGCCCCATCTTCCTTCTGAGGAGTGGCTGGTGGATTTGAACTACCAGCCTTCTGGTTAGCAGTCAAGTGCCTTAGGCACTATGCTACCAGAGCTCCCATGTAAGGTCATAGTCACCCCAAAGTTACAATCCTGTGGTAAACTGGTATGCAGTCATATATATCACCATTCTTTTTGCGGTTGCCCTGACTACACAAACCTTTCTGCTTAAGTTCATCCAGAAAAAGAAAACTATAGTTTTTCTGGTTATTTATAATACTTCTTACTCTGATTTTGTTTTTTGTTTGTTTATAAAAATAGGGGAAAAAAAAAGGCATTTCAGTGTACAAGAGTACTTTCTGTTCTTGAAGGAAAGGTACATCCTGCCAAAGACTCACATAATCTATTTTTTCTTCTCTATTGAAGGGCATCCATATCTATATATTCCTCTGTGTAAATGTAGGGGATTTAAAACCATTCTCTGTGATTGTTTGGGTTGTTAATCTCTCCTGGGTTTCCTCAACTTTCTCAAAGGCAGTTTCTGGTACCAAAGGGAAAATGGAGATGTTAAGATGCAATTTTATCTCCCAATTGAACTTGACTAAATGGGGATTGTTCTAATCAAAAGTTTGGATCCTGGGGGAGTGCAATGTTGTTAACAGGTTTGAGAATATCTGAGAAGAATGGGGAGGAACAGTACTAAAGTTAAGGCAAAGAAAGAAACAGGCAAGAAAATAATTGTAGTAAAGCTTATTAAGGCATAAAATTAGGTGAACAAATTGCTTCCCAGATAGTGTTAGGCTTAATGCTAGACTGGCAAAGGAAATGGAAGAAAGCTCTTTGAAAACATTATTTTTATTATTTTAATAATTTGTGTAGGAATCATAGTAACTGCAATCTGTTAGCTGGAAACAATTGCCAGCTGGTGTCATCGTGGAGTAACTATCGTAGACTGAATGCAAACATGCTTTTCCTTTTTACCTGGATAGCATTCAATTTTAGAAAGTTTTTATTCATTTTTGCCTGAATGTGAGGTCTGCCCCTGTAGATAAGGGAGCCTATGTATTGTGTTGATTTAAGAGCTGTGATTGGGTTCACTGCAAGTTCTGCAACTGTAATAGGGAGACCACACCTGGGACAGTGGGTGTTTACATAACTAAAGTTACCAATCATTATAAATGCATGCTTGAGTACCTGCCTGCCTTATCTATGTAATTGTCTTAATCCTATGCACTGCTTTCCTTGTGATTACCTCAAGGAAATGGTGGAGCTCCAATAGATATTTCACTGGAAGCAAAAATAGATCACCTAGGATAATAAAGGTGCATTTATTCATTGAAACCTACATTTAGTTAGCAACAGAGCTGTTACACTTGTTTACTATATTATTTTCCTCTGAAATTCTAGTAAATATTTACCTTTTAACAATGAGACAATTATTTTAAGATTATTATTGTGTCTTCTTTATTTTTCTGGAAACTCACAGACTAGGTGCCAAAATACTGAAGGATGTAGAGCTTGCTCAGCTTTGCCTAGAGAGCCAGAGGGAGAGGGAAAATAATGTAATTGTTCTATTGAGATTTCATCGTCTCTTCCTGCCTCTTAACTAAAAGGGTCTCAAGAGAGGAGAGGGAGGAAATTATGAACTCTGGTTTTGATGTTCACTGGATTTCTTCAACTGTGATTTTAATGTATTTCATGGGTGTTAGTGGTTGCCAATCTTGGCTCTACTTTCACCTAGCTTTCCTTGGTTTAGTTTCCTCATCTCTGAAATGGGATATTATACTTGTTCTATCCTATAGAGTGTTATTCTGAGGAGTAAATGAGGTAATGGAAGGGAAGCTTTCCACTGTACCAATTACCACTAGAAAAGAAACACCAAAACCAAACTCACTGCCGTCGAGTTGGATCCAACTCATAGTGACCCCTCCTTGGGTTTCTGAGGCAGTATCACTATGAAAGTGGATTGCCCAACTACTAGATTTATCCATTTGAGTAGCTAACAAGATCATATTTACTCATGCAATATTACTTGGTTTTATAGAACATGAGAAACTTCTAAATAAAGTAATGTAAAAAGGTATGTGAATTTTCACTTGGTTAAGGAAAAGGCTTTCAGTTTTTTGTTTTTAATAAGTAACACAATGAGCCAGACATATTCAGGAATAATTGTTGAATTTTGTTTGTTTGTTCTATTACAATTTTTTGCTTTAGAAAGTAGTGCCATGCCATTAATAGGATTTTAAACTGAGGTGAGAGAGAGGGGAAAAAAAAAGAATCAAATAAGCTTTAAAGAAGCTGATTCATCTTACCCAACACCTTTCACACTAACAACATAGGCTCAAAAAGGTATCAAGAAAGGCACTGTTTTGTGGTTGTTTATAGAGTTGAAAAACAGGAAATGAAGCAAAGGGGGGTAAGTTTTGTTGAGAAGTATCCCATTTGTTTAGGACAATAAAAATAACTCTTTGGGCAGGATTTAAGGAGCAGTAGGACCTGGTGGTACATTAGGAGCTCTGGTGGTACAGTAGTTAAGGTACTTGGTTGTTAACCAAAAGGTTGCCCATTTGAACCCACCAGCTGCTCCTCACCAGAAAGATGAGGGGATCTGCTTCTGCAAAAATTTACAGCCTTGGAAACCCTATAGGGCAGTTCTACTCTGCCTATAGGGTCAACTGCCCTACAGGGTCACTATGAGTTGGAATTGACTTGATGGCAGTGAATTTGGTTTTGGCTTCATGGTACAATGGTTAAGCACTCAACTGCTAACCAAAAGGCTGGAGGTTCTAGTCCACCAGCCACTCCACATGAGAAAAATGTGGCAGTCTGCTTTTTAAAGATGCCAGCCTTGGAAACCCCACGGGAAGTTCTACTGTCCTATTGTGCTGTTATGAGTCTGAATCCACTCAAGGGCAATGGGTATATAAGCAGGATTTATCATTCCTGAAAGTGACCAGCATCTTAAGTGAGGGCTACAGAGGGGATAGTCTGATAAAACAGAAGAGATCTGTATAGTGTCACAGGAAGTGACTAGTACTGCATGGATCCATGAAGCCACCAGTTGGAAAGGTGGGCTGCAATCAAGGCATAGAATGCAAGGGATGGTGGACTGGGACTGGCTGGATAGCTAGGTAGACATGTTGGCTTCGTCCAGGGAATCACACCACATCCTTCTCCACCTTCGACACATTGCCACTCTCCAACTGGAAAAGAGGTCAATCAAGTTAAGGAATTGTAGAGGAGCAATTCACTCCAATTTGATGGAGCATCCATTATCTGAAAAACAGAAACTGTTACTAAACAAACATTTGGTTCTCAGGTAAATGCAAAGTTTATATGCTTTAAAGTTTTCAAAAACATCTGTCACAAACTGGAGTTTGTTCAATTTATAAAACATAGGCATGTGCAGATCTCCCACATTAAGAAAAAGGGTGGAGTCTAGCACATTTAGGAGCTCAATGCCTATTAAAGAAATAGTAGAATGAATTTTAGAAGGTGACCCCTAAACTCTTACCTTCTAAATACTGAATGGTTGTATGGCATGAAAGGAAAGAAGCGTGCATTAATTACAGAGCCTGATATATAGTAGATGCTTAATGGATAATTGATGGTTGGATGCTGGTTGAATCAAGTTATAGAGTTGGACACATCAAATTTTTAGTTAAGAAAGGACCAGAGGAAAGAGCAAAACAAACACACACAAAAACTTGAATACTAGTCAAAATATCTTGGGTAGAAATTAAAAGCAGTATGGAGCCAATTTGCCCTGTAGAAGGGGTACCAGCCAACCCATGTAAAGTCTCGTCTAGATCTTCCCCGCTCTGTGCAGGTGTTAGCTCTGCAAATAAGGCCCGCCAGGCTTCTGTCCACTTTCAGTTTCGGAAACCCACCCGTTTAGAGGTTTCGGATTAGCACCAGCGACTCTCCTTCGAGCCTCTTTACACTCCATCTTTTCCTTTATCCCAAATCTCTCCATGCTCTTGGCTGAAGGGATTCCCACCCCCAGCTGCCTCCTCCAAGCCCCGCGGAGCTGCGACTCCTCCCCTGGAAACTCCTCTGGGACTGGAGAAGGATTTGGCGCATGCTCCGTACCTAGGGCAGGTTTTTGCTGCGGGTAGCAGGGCTCCTGTCACACCGGCTGGCGGGTTGTGGCGGCGCCAGCCTGTGTGTGCGAGTGTGTCTGCGTGCCTGCGCCTGGGCGGACAGACTCCGAGCAGCAGTGCGACTCGTCCAGAAAGGCGGCTCCGCAGAGGCGCCTCACCCTCTTGCTCTGCGGGGGCTGCTCTGCAAAGTTGGGGCGGCGGGTGCCGTCTGCCCTCGCAGCTCCGGCTCTCCGCGCCTCCGGACCTGAGGTCAAAGAAGCCGGGCACGCGTGCGGGGCGCAGTGTCCGCGGCCGGCCGGGCTGGAGGGGCTAGGGCTGCGCTTTCGCCCTTCTCTGGCACCCTGGCGAGCTTCATGAAGCCCTCGCACTCTCGTCCGCAGATGCTCGGATTCTTAGCCGCCCGGGGCAGGTCCAGGATCCGAGCCCCGCTCCCCAGCGCCTGAAAGCCCGCGGCGGGATGCTCTGCACCGCCTGAGAGAGCCGCGCCGCGCCCAGGCGGGAGCACAGAGCCGGCAGAGCTGGACGCCCCCGGGAGCGCAAGGCGCCCCACGCCGCAGCCGCGCGCGTCGGCGCCTGCCTCCCCCATTCCCCTGGCAGGCCCTGGCTGTGTGAGCCCAGGAGTGCTGCGGGGCCGCCATCCAGCCGCACGCTTCGGCGTCAGGGGCATGGAGGAGCGGCGGGCTCCGAGCCGCGCCCCGGAGTCCCCGAAACTTCCGAGCGGGCGCGGGTCCGCGCCGCTGCCGCCGCAGTTTCGCCTGTCGGCCTGAGAGCGGGACCATGGATGAAAGGTTCAACAAGTGGCTGCTGACGCCGGTGCTCACTCTCCTCTTCGTGGTCATCATGTACCAGTACGTGTCCCCGTCCTGCACCAGCTCCTGCACCAACTTCGGGGACCAGCCCCGCTCGGAGGACGCCGGCCAGACAGCCGTTGCCGCCGCCCCGGGCCCCGCCCGCCGGGTACAGGCGCCGCCAGAGGAGTTGGAGCGTCGGCCCCAGCTACCCCCGCCGCCCCAGGGACAGCCCGAGAGGCTTCGGGGGGCCGTGGCGCCCGAGGACGAGGAAGAGGAGCCGGGGGATTTGGAAGAGGAGGAGGAAGAAGAGGAGGAGGACCCGGATCCGGAGGCCCCAGAGAACAGCTCCCTGCCCCGCTTCGTGCCGCGCTTCAACTTCACCCTGAAAGATCTGACCCGCTTCGTGGATTTCAACATCAAAGGGCGCGACGTGATCGTGTTTCTGCACATTCAGAAGACTGGGGGCACTACATTCGGCCGGCATCTGGTGAAGAACATCCGGCTGGAGCAGCCTTGTAGCTGCAAAGCGGGCCAGAAGAAGTGCACCTGTCACCGGCCCGGCAAGAAGGAGACCTGGCTCTTCTCCCGCTTCTCCACCGGCTGGAGTTGCGGGCTGCACGCCGACTGGACAGAGCTCACCAATTGCGTACCGGCCATCATGGAAAAGAAGGACTGCCCCCGCAACCACAGCCACACCAGGTACTGTTCCCCTGCCTCTTCTTGCTTCCTGCCACCTCCTGGTCCCTCTCTCCTAAGTCCCGACCCCAAGCGGCACCCGCTCACTGGGCGTGTAGTTGGTTCCAGACATCTTCCAGCGGTTAGGGCTGAGGCTTTGGGAGAGGGATAAGAAACCTCTGGATAGTATTGGGATCTGGAACTCGCTCCGCCCCCAACCCCCACTGCTTCCCTCCACCTTCAAAGGTGTCCACAGTCATTGTATATTTCTTTCCTGGTGCTTAGCATGGTGTTGCTTCTGTCCAAACTAACACCCCCAAAAGCCCATGGAATGCCCCAGTGATGGCATTAGGTTGGTGTCACTGCGGTAGCTCATGGTATCAAACCCCTCTCCCCTCATGGACTGCCTTCAAACCAGGCCCTACAGAATCCTTAGTAATGTTCATTATCAATTTTAATTATAGAATATGTGATACAGTTATAAATTGCTTAAAATAATATTTCTTAGATTATATGAGTACTGACAGCAAAATTGTTTTGTAAAATCTTTCTATATTGAATTACAACATTGTTAGTTACGTTATTAGTAACTGAGCGGAAGACTTTCATGATTTTTCTCCTTCTTTTCCTTTAATTACTACTTCATACGCAAAAAGTTACTGATATAGGTTCACAAATACTACTTATCACAATACTGTAGCTAAAACAACCACAGTATTGCAGCTAAAACAGCAGAAAATTTGACAAAATCAGAAACTATAAAAACATTAAAACAAAAGCTCTACGTGAAGCCAAAACCACCATTGGAAGTATCATTGTAATTAGGTAATAATGACAGCTCTGACCAGAGGGCATTAGAAGGTTCAAAAAGTAAATTAACATAGAGTTTTAGCCTTGTTAAGTACATCGATACATATTAGCTGGGCTAAGGAAAAATGTTTTTGTTCTCACTAACTACAGGGACATTTTTATTTTTTTAAAAATGTAAATTTCTGCTTAAACACTGCACAAAAATTTTTATAAACAGTCATTTTGGTGTCATCTTCTCTGATGGTGTCACTCAGTGTGTCTGTACTGCCTTAGTGATGCCACTGGAATTCCCTTGTGGCTGGCTGCAGGGAGGAGAGTCTGGATTAGATCAGGGAAGTAGAATATTGTACTTAAATTTTGTGAGTAGAATTCCAACACTTGGAGTGGGATGGCTGGTAACAGGCAGGTGGAGCTAGGAGTAGAGAGGCAAGGCAGGAGTTTTCAAGGCATAGTGGTCAGGGATGAATATAATCCCTTTACAAGTGACTCTTGGATGGCTGCCAGCCAGCTCAGGAAACAATCCTCTTGATACAGCTTTGAAGATGTATGTTCAAATTCCTGCTCTACCTTGATAACCCTTATTCTGGAGATGGTCTTTGTTGCCCAGCAGAGCCAGGATTTGGACTCTTGGTGTTCTCAGCAAGATTTCCATTTTGCCCCTAGGCCATTTCATTAACTAACTCCAGAAATATCTATTAAAGGTGTGCCTAGCAGTGTGCTAAATGTTAAGTGGATACAAAGATATAGTAAATAAAATCCCTCCCTTTCATAAAAACAGCTTTCATGAAATGCTTTTTCTTCCTCCTCTTTTTTTTTTCTTTTTTAGTAGTAATGCTGCTAAGAATTAGAAAAGTTTGAAATCTTTATAGCCAGTGAAACTGCTTACATTATTAACATCCTTCGAGAGAGACATGGGCTTAAGAATTTGGTTGAATGTTCTTTCTGCCCATTACAATTTGAAAATTAATCTGACATGCTTGGTCAAGGGACTAAAATATTAAAAGCTTGGAACACTAGTTTATTGAAGTTTTTATCTTAAAGGTTTCAAACAATTTGGTGTAAGGAAATAGGAATTTAAAAACTTAAGCTCAATATGTTGATATCAGATAGCTTTTGCATTTGACATTATGGAAAAGCTTCAATTACTGGAAGCTACCCAGATTCTAGAATTCACTACCACTGAAGCATCTAATGCTACTTCATTTCTCCAAGAATGAGCAAAATGTCATTATGTGATTTTTTTTTTTTACTCTGGCAGTTTTTCAAATACATTATTTCTTCTCTGCTCCTTTCCCTGTTTAATAGAAATTGGTTAGATTAGGAAACTGGTTGGAGTTAGAATGAAGGCCTTACTCTCCTTCTTTAGTATATATTAACAAACAAAACAAAACAAAACAAAACAAAAAAACCCAAACTCTCAGCCATCATGTTGATTCTGACTCATAGTGACCCCCATTGGGTTTCCAAGGCTGTAAATAGTTATGGAAGTAGATTGTCCCACCTTCTTTCCCTGGAGCGGCTGGTGGATTTGAACTGCCAATCTTCTGGTTGCCTTAGGCACTACACCACCAGAGTTGCTAGGATCTTTTACTCTTAAGGAGCCCTGTTGGTGCAGTCATAAAAGCATTCAGGTGTTAACCAAAAAATGTCAATGGTTCAACCCCAGCCAGCTGTTCTGAGGGGGAAAGAATATGGGAGTTTGCTTCCATAAAAATTCATGCCTTAGAAACTCCATAGGGCAGTTTTACTCTGTCTTATAGGGTAGATATGAGTCGGAATTAACTCTACAGCAGTGGGTTTGGTCTGGTTTTGGTATATACTTTGTATATTTGTAATTTTGTATTGTTTTAGATTGTGCTACTACTCTATTTTAGCTTAAAACATACTTTATCAATTAAATATAACTTCCAAACTTCCTAACACGTAAAATACAATCTATGCTATATTTCATTCAACAGTGTACTCTTTGTGTGATTTTTGGGTGTTAATTACTGAATGACCTCAAAGAGTTTGTAAGTCTGTCTCTCACTTTCTATTACAGACTGGAAACATTGACTATTACATAGAAACTTCTAATGACTTTTTAGTAGATGTGTCAGCATTGTTTTCTTTCTTTCTTTCTTTCTTTTTTTTTTTTTAACCAATGTACATATAAATCTTAGTGAATAGTTGAAGATTTTGGGGAAATTAGAGTTGGACATGGATTCTAAAAGTAATCAGATTTTTCTTAGTGATGAAATTAGCTGCTGCTGCTACAGACTCTGCACAAATGACAAGAAGTAAGGTGTTACTTCTACAGGAAATATTCAGTATTTCTCTACTTGTGACATAGAATTCCATATTGGCTGTTTAAACATACAATTTCTATTGCACATACTATTTTCTTTATTTAGTTATAGACCAGGAACATTCATTTCTCCTTGAATCACAAGTTATCAGATAATCACTCTGTACAAGTTACTAGATTTTTTAAAAAATTATTGATAGTATTTTTTTGCACCACATTTTAAATCTCTTTTCCTTTTCCTCCTTATCCTCCCCCTTCCCAATAATTTTCAATTATTTTTCTTTTTTAGATAGTGTAGGAGGGAATACTTCTGGCTTATATAAGATACTTTGCATCAAAAGCTATATGAAAAAAGTTGCAGAGATGTTAACAGTAACATCCTCCTAGCAGAGAAGATTGAATTAGTTGTCTGTCATTGTAATGTCTATGTAGCATTCTACAGTCAACTAGATTAACCTGGATGATGGAGGGTACATTGCCACAATGTAAAATGGCAGATAATCTATTGCTACATAATGGGAACAAGGTTCTACTTCAAATAGGGCTAACTCTAAGCAAAATTATGAAATACAAGCAGTCCCTGGGTTATAAATGTCTGATTGAACATCCAACTTATATACAACCCATCATTACGGACCAACCCCAGTAAAGCCTATTGTATTGAAAATTCAAGGTATATTCCAAAACCAAACTCACTGCCGTGGAGTCAGATCTGACTCATAGTGATCCCTTCTTGAGTTTCTGAGGCACTACGGAAGTAGCTTCGGAAGGAGTGTATATATACAGTGGTTTATAAAAATGAATGGTGCTACTTTGCGAGTTGTATCAGAACATTGTTATTATTACTGTATTATTCTGTTAAAGATGCTTCATGTGTCTGGAAGTGTTTAATGTTTTTATACATAGAAGAGTACACTGTATACTACATACTAAGACAAACATTTGACTAACTGATGTTAGATATGAACTGTACCTAACTGCTCAGATTTATGTACAAATTAGATCTAAAGACAGATTTAGAATGGAACTTGTTTGAAATCTGGGGACTGCCTGTAGATCGTGTTGATTTTAGTTCCCTGGTCTCTTTGCTTTTGGCCCTTATGCCAGCCCTTTCCATTTCTCTCAGAGATGAGTAGCTCTGTGGATCATTTAATGGGTAAGAGCAAGGATTCTGGTGTCAGACACATATAGGTCTTATACATACTAGCTGTGTAACCAGGGATAATTTATTCTTTCTAAGCCTCAGATTTTTCATCTTTAAAGTGCAGATAATTTGTACCATCCTTATAAGGTTGTTGTGAGAACTAAGAGCTAGTGAATGTAAAATATTTAGCAGAGTATATATGCTGGTAGATAGTACTACTTAATATGCTGATATACAGTAATATTTAAAAATCCATATAAAGTTGTCAACCGTAATAATATTTTCTTTAATCAAGGCCTGCTATCACAAAAAGATCTGATGTTCTTCCCTTAGGGTAGGTCAGTGTAAATGAGCCATGTTAACTTACAAAGATGCTGTTTTATGGTTATTTGTACTAACATTGTATCCTAAGTTCCAAACTTAAGCAATAAATTGAAAACTAGGAACTTTTGGGCATCTGTTTCTGCAGGGGGCAGTGTGGGGAATAGGGATGGGAGAACAGGTAATATCATTGGTTACACATTCTGTTAAACCAAAAACCAAACACTCTGCCTCACTGCCACACTGCTGTGCAGTTGGATCCGACTCATAGTGACCCCTCCGTGGGTTTCCTTCTGAGGAGCAGCTGGTAAGAAAAACAATGTGGATGGTAAGAGAGGTGATGGGAACATTCAGGACCAAAGGCAGAAGTTGGAAGCCAATTCTGAAACCACATGCTAGGCAAAGTTGATAGAACTATTGTATGGATTATACCGGGCCAAGAAGGTGAAGGGCCCCAGGGTTGGAAGTTTGGATCCAGCTCAGAGAAGCTATAGGAAGCCTGTATCTGAATGACTTCTTTTATGTTACTGATTCTTCTTCCCATTGTTTTTATTTAGCTTTTGTAGATTATCCTTTTTCACTAACTTCATGTTTTTTTGTTTATAACTGTATATTTTTTCCCTTTATCTGCATGTCCAAATCTTTAGAAGCCTCCTCTTTACCATTGTTAAGTATGGATAGAATTGGAGCATTTTATGACTGAAAATACCAAAACAATAATCTAGTCTTAACTATTTTACATGGCAAGGGGAAAACCTGAACCCTAAAGATGTAAAATGATATGTCTAACATTTCCCCAGTGAATGTTGTTGTTGTTGTTGTTGTTTGCCGTCGAGTCGGCCCCGACTCATAGCGACCCCTCCTTGGGTTTCCGAGGCAGTATCACTACGGAAGTAGGATTGCCCAACCTTCCTTCCGTGAATAGTGTCTTCATTTTTGGAATCTTATATTCAGTGTTACTGTTCTGTTTACTGTGAAAAGTGTAGTTGGGAGTGGCTTAAGCATCTGCAGTGTGCCAGGTATTTGTGATAGAATATGGTTTTGAACAAACAGTATCAGCTGTTGAATTTATATAATTAGAGAAGGTAAACCTTAGTCTTCTTTTGAAGTTTCACTCCCATTCTTAAATAATACTGGTAAGAGATTCTACCTATATCCTTTCGTATGATGGTATGGCAATTTTTCTCTTTTATGATCCTTATTTCATTGGTTCTGTTAGAGTAGTTGGAATTTTACAGATATTGTATAATATACGGCCTTCTGTGCTGCAAGTGATGCTAATGTAACTCAAACTCAAGTCAGCCAGAGGGATTATGTATTAATTTATATAACTAGACAACAGGAAAAGTATGAGTAGAGATAGTTTCAAGAATGACTGGAGCTAGAGATTTGGAATCTCTCTTCCCCCATTCCTTGCATACTGACTTCATTCTGTCAAATTGGCTCATTTCATAAAATGGGAAAATGGCCTTCATATCAAATAGCTCCATAATCTGAGAGGAAAACAGGCCTTCTTTGAGCTTCGGTTTGAAATTTGGGGAATGACTGATTAGTCCACCTTGGAACTTGTGTTTGTTTATACCTTCAGCCAATAATTTGGGCAGAGAAATGAGGTTCTTCAACCTACCCTGTATCACAGAACCATGCCTGTGATATATGTTTGTGTGTGTGAGGTCAGTTATCAGAAGAAGGGGAGCTAGCAGAGATACAGCTCTTGAGTGAACCATTGGGTTCTGGATGGTCACTATCATTGTGCTAATTACACATATCAAATAAATGAGAAATAAATGAACCTTCTGACCTCTTCAAGTAAACTCCAACTCCAACTTAGTTGCAACATCTGGAAACAATGTCATATGAGAAATAATTGAAGAACCTGCTAATATTTAACATGGAGATGGAACAAATTAGGAGAGACCTAACAGTTGTCTTTTAGCACTCAAAGGAAGAAGATACGGAAGATGAAGTAAACTTGTTTTGCATTGTTCTAAAAGAGAACTAGGATACATCAGATAGAAATGACAGGATAAGGATTTCAACTCAGTGTAAGAAAGGACTTCATAAAATGTATTACTGTCCAAAATTAGAATGAACTCTTTTGTAAAGTGGTGTGCTCTCCAGCAGTGAAAACATGAGGAGTGGTGGTTAGCCACTGATTCTGTGAAAAGAATTCCTTCCTGGGGAAGGGCTTGGCCTGTATGGCCGTTTATTTTAAGGCTTTCCAGTTCTAGTCTGAGCTGAACTTGTCCTCCATTCCTGCCCCATATGGAGAGAGAGAGAAAAGAATATTATAAATGAGCCAATTCTCAAGTGTTTATAAATATTTCTACCAAGAAAACTTTTAGTATAGCACAATCTGATGGTATGGAATATACAGAGGAACTGTTTTGTACATTCAGGGCTCAATGCAATAAATATGTCCTGTGTATTAGAACGTCTGCTTCTTAATAAGTATAAAAAGGTAAGATGAGAAAATATAACACAACTTGCCACAAAAAAGCCATAACCACTTTGAAACATTGTCTGGTTATTGCTTTTCCTTTAGACTGCAGGCTAAAATATATAAGGAGGCTGCAGAGCTCTGTTTCAAAGACTATCTAGAAAATTATGGCCTGTCTGCTTTCTAAAGTACAATCTGTTGGCTGTCTCTTCTAATTAGAAATGTTGAACTGCGAAGAGGTTAATTTTTATCATAAGTTTGTGTGTAGTGTGAAACTGAGATAAGAGCTTGTTCTGTCTATATACCAAGTTCACTTATATGCTCATTACAGGGTCTTTTAAAGTCTTGTTTCAGGTTCAAACCACCAATATCTGCTATAAATCAGAAAGAGGTTAATTTAAACCCATTCAATTTCTTTTTCAGCTGTGCAGGTATAAACTGGAGGTAGTAAATGGTAACAGAGGATTCATCTTTATGTCTTTTTTCTTTCTTGTTTCCTTGGGGTTTTGACTGGGTTGGTTTTAGAGAAATAGAAATGTCCATCTAATAATTAGAAGCTAGGTTAATTTAGGCATCACTAATGTGGATTTTCTTAATCTTGGATTCTTATGTTATTATTCGCAAAGATGTTTTTTATTATCTTTTCTTTTCTTGACTAAAGACAATCACAAACTTATGGCATTTGACTATTATTATTTGTGCTTGATACTAATTAAATGGGTTTAATTGAGACTGACACATCCTAATATAATTTTAAGAGTCACAAAATAAATTATTGGACCAAGAAATAGGTTTAGTATGAAAATAATTAATGAGGTACCCAAATTAATATTTTATGATAATCAATTATCTTGTTTTTGAGTTTGTTAAGTTGTAGATATCATGTCTACATTCTGTTGGTTTTGATTGGCTAATAATGCTTTGTTTAAATCATAGTGAAACATTCAACTATCTGTTGGGAAATATACTGAACATTTGTTAATTTAGACCCAAAAAAACCAAACCCACTGCTATGGAGAAGATCAAGACTCATAGTGACCCTGGAGGGCAGAGTAGACCTCCTCCAAAGGGTTTCTTTGTAGAAGCAGACTGCCTCAGAGCAGCTGGTGGGCTTGAACCTCCAGTGTTTCGGTTAGCAGCTAAATGCCTTAATCACTGCACCACCAGTGCTCCTTCTGTTAACTTAGATAATGTTATTTGTTTGTATCTCCCTTTAGCAGATACAGTTGCTCTGTAAAACATGTTTTGAGTGCCTGGCACAGAAACTGATCTATAAAAGATGCTCAATAAGTATTAACTGAAAATAAATTATATAGTTAGATTACCTTTCAAAAATGTCAGTATAATTTGATGAGATTGTGGTCATTTAAAAGATGGAATTAGTGCAAATTGTAATTGCAAGTGGTTGCCTTCCGTAATTAGCAAGACATCAACTCCCCTCCTTCTCCACAAGTATGGAGGCCAGGACTTAATGGAACATTCTAGGAGGTTTCTCCTATTAGACAATATGCCACATATCAGAACTCCATTTGGGTAGAAACAGATGAACTTGCCTCTTGGAAAGGATAATTCCATATTTCATTCTCACTTTAGAATAAAATCAGCCCATACTGAGAGGATGGAAATTTGAGCTCTGGTAGCATAGTGCCTAGGGCACTTGACTGCTAACCAGAAGGCTGGCGGTTCAAACCCACCAGCCACTCCTCAGAAGGAAGGTTGGGCAATCTACTTCTGTAGTGATACTGCCTTGGAGACCCAAGGA
This sequence comes from Orycteropus afer afer, assembly GCF_000298275.1. Classification (NCBI taxonomy): domain Eukaryota; kingdom Metazoa; phylum Chordata; class Mammalia; order Tubulidentata; family Orycteropodidae; genus Orycteropus; species Orycteropus afer. Next base: position 1,552,863 of record NW_006921704.1, on the reverse strand, counting down.
GGCGTTGCTATGAGTCAGCTCCGACTCAATGGCCCCTAACGACAACAACAACAACAACACGAGCATGAGAGACGTGTATCTAATGTTGACTCTGGATTCTACTGATGAATGCCAGACGGATGAGGTGTAGTGGCTGGATGTAGATTGTGATATTGGAGAGAAATGGGAGGAGACCTTGAATTAGGGAAAAATTCCTAAAGAGAAATTGGAAGAATCTAATGATACATTTATTAGTCAATGAAAATCTGGAGACTTGTGCTGATATCTGCTTTGTGAATGCAATTAGGGTAATGTTTAACTCTAAAGTTAAACTACCTGAATGTAGTCTAGCTCAACCTTGGATAAATCAGTTAGTTACCTTTTTTGCACTTCAATTTCCTTCTCTGGAAAATGGGAATAATAATAGTACTATTGCTTGTTGTTTGTTGTTGTTAGGTGCCATTGTGTTGGCTCCAACTCATAAAAAACCCAAACTCACTGCCGTTGAATTGCATCCAACTCATAGTGACCCCTCCTTGGGTTTCTGAGGAGGTTATCACTACAGAAGTAGATTGCCCAATACAACAGAATGAAACATTGCCCGGTCTTGTGCCATCCTAACAATCCTTGATGTGCCTGAGCTCATTGTCACAACCACTGTGTCAATCCATCTTGTTGAGGGTCTTCCCCTTTTTTGCTGACCACCATCTACTTTCCCAAGCATGTTATCCTTCTCCAGGGAATGGTCCCTTCTGACAATATGACCAAAGAAGGTGAGACAAAATCTGCCCAGTCTCACTTCCAGGGAGCATTTGGAAAAACAAATTTGTCCATCCAGGACAGATTCGTTTATTCTTCTGGCAGTCCATGGTGAGCTTTAATAACATAAGTGGTACTTTTAGAACAGAGCCTGACACATAGTGAGGTAATCAAATAAGAGTTAACTTTGATTATTTTCTTGTGGGACTCATATGCACATGCTGTTTTCTGCATAACTAAAATGATAGGTAAATCTGCACTATTCTATTTGACTCTGGAACCTTTCATCCTAAGTAATAGAAAAATGAACTTGCAAGCTGTAATGCAAAAGAAAAATAAATGAAAAAATTAAAAGGTTAACCCATAGGATACTAGGACACTCAGTGAACACTCAATGAACGCTGTTAAATGGATAACTCACAGCCTTTCTTTCCTTCATTTATTTTTTTTTAATGGGAAATTAATGAGACAGCAATAAAAATGTTTAAACACATACAATTAAATTCATAAATGAAGCAATTCTACAGTGAAATTGAATTAGTTGCCTGTAGGCACATAAATATTTGTAATTCATTGCTATTATTAATACCTTACCATGCTTTTATTGGGAAGTACTGTGCCATTTGTTTTCAGAACTTTACATTTAACACTAACTATTCCCATTTGCCTCTGTGTTCTATTTTATTTATAAACATAATAGCGTAGAAATGCTAACCATCTTAATGTCTTCAGCATTTATTTATTAGATTTTACAGAGTGTTTCTTCCAAAGAAGCTAAGGATACAAATGTGTAACTATAAACCTGGAACATGATGTCATCTATATTTTGTGGATTCTAGTTAGAAACTTAAAAGAATTTTATGGATTTACCTAGAAAGTGAAAATATATACTTAGGAAGAAGAGTAAATATGGTTTTAAACAAAAATATTCAGTAACCTAACGTGTGTAGAAATCTGAAGGTAAGAACAGTAAAATACAGTCAGGACATGGTGGCATGCCAAGGAAGAGAGATAATGTAGAGTATAAATCAGAAGGATTCTACAGAGGAGGGAGAGAAGAAAAGCAAAAGTAGTCAAGGTAAAGAATGAAATCTTAAAAGAACTGAATCAGAAAGAAGGGAATATTGAAAGTAGAGGGCAGAAATTTATCTTGTATGTAATGGTTTGTCCCATTAGTAATACATTTATAGGAAGTAATCAACTATCAAAGAGGCTATCTGACTCCCAGATTTAGTATAATTAAATGCTGCTGAAAAGAAGATGGGGCAACCTGTTTCCATAAAAATTTACCCCTTCAGAAACCCAGTGGGATTGCTCTGAGTTGGAATTGACTAGTTTGAGAGGCATTCACTTAAAGGAGCTCTGATAGTGGTGCTGTGTTTAAAGCACTGGGCTGCTAACCAGAAGGTCAGTGGTTCAAACCTGCCAACCACTCCATGGGAGAAAGATAAGGCACTCTGCTTCCAAGCCTGAGGTTGAGGGGCCTTCCCCCTGCCCCTAGAGCTGACACTTTGAACTCAGACTTCTAGTCTCCTAAACTGTAAGAGAATAAATCCCTGGTTGTTAAAGCCATCCGTTTGTGATATTTCCTGTTAGAGTGGCACGAGAGGACCAAAACATCCCCCATGACCGGGGTCCCAGACCTGCAGGCCCAGCGACTCACTCTCTCAAGATGTTTGGTTTGTAGGTAAGAAGTTATCCTAACTTTGTCCTCTGTTAGCTCTGTAATGTATGTGGACATTTGTATAGCACATACAAGTATGTATGTAGGAATATTATGTGCAAGCTTATATATAGTCATGGGTATATTCCCATTTGCCTACTCATACCTGATCTTCTTGCCTGCCTGTCTGTGTATCCACCTGTAGATTAGTGTTGGTTATTACTGATAATGCAGTATTGTGTATGTAATAGTATTTACTTTTGTTGTCTGCACCTCTTGTGTACCTCTGTGTCTTTTCCTTAGTGATATTTATTGTGCTGGGCATACGCTTTTGTTATACTTCCTTTCCCTTCACCCAAATGACTAGTCTCTTAAGTAGCCAGCAGTTTTCACTCCCTTCCCTATTCCTGGTAACTAACAAAGAAAGTTTCTTTCCCTGTGTAAACTTTTTCTTGACTTTTTATAATAATGGGCTCATACATATTTATTCTTTTATGATTGACTTACTCTGCTTAAAATAACATTCTCCAAGTTCATCTGTTATATAGTGATTTGCAGATTCTTCATTATTCTTTAATGTTGAATAGTATTCCATTGTGTGTATGTACCATAGTTTGTTTATCCATTCATCCACTGGTGGGGGCTTAGGTTGTTTCCGTCACTTTGCTATTGTGAATAGTGCTACAATATCTATTCGTGTCCCAGATCTCACCTCTTTAGGGTATACTCCTAGTAGTGGGATTGCTGGATCAAATATTATTTCTACTTCTAAATTTTTAACGAAGCACCATACATACCAATTTCATATGATATCCTTTCTTGTCCCTTATGTTGGTTTTCATCTTGAAGTCTGTTTTACAAGAAATTAATATTGCCACTCCTGCTCTTTCTTGGTTACCATTAGCTTGATTTTTTTTTTTTTTTTTGAGTCCCTTGACTTTTATTTTTATCTTTGTGTCTGAGGTGCAGCATATTGATGGTTATTCTTTTCTTATCAAGTCTGCTGCTCTCTTTTTCTTCACTGGTGCATTTAATCCAGTCAAATTCAGTGTAATTAATGACAGGTATGAATTTATTGCTGTAATTCTTTTGTGTTTTGTTGTGATATTGATGGTTTCTTTGTTTGGAATGTTTTTCTATTCTGATTTCATTTTGTTATAGTGTTCTTTCCCTTTTCTTCATTGTTGTTGATTTTGTGTTCACTAACTTCTTGTGATTTTCTTCTTTTGGTTAGGAGACTTATTAATTTTCTTTGTGGTTATCTTGTAGTAGATTCTTATGTTCCTAAGTTTTGAACAGTCTGTTCTATTTTGATGTTGTCTTGACTTCTCTGTTTCGAAGTTTGGTAATTATACCATTTATATCCTCTATTTGCTTTGTTGTTGTTTTCGTTTACAGATTGACTCCTCTGGTTCTCTATTTTCTGTTTTGTAGACTTCTTTTTGCTTTGAGAATGTTTATCTGGGTTGTTTCTGGGTGCTGTTGTCATATGTCTTAATCTTAAGTGGTTGTTTTCTGTTGGAAGAATTCTCTTTAGCATTTCCTATAGAGTTGGTCTGGTTTTTATGAATTCCCTTAATTTCTGTTTGTCTAGGAATATCCAAATTTAATCATCCTAGTGAGGGGCAGTTTTGTTGGATATACAATTCTTGGTTGGCAATTCTTTTTCTTCAAGGCTTTGTATGTGGTATCCCATTGCCTTCTTGCCTGCATGGCTTCTGCTGAGAAATCAGATCTTAGTCTTTACTAGTTGCCCTTTGTAGGTAACATTTCATTTTTCCCAAGCTGCCCTCAAGATTCTTTCTTTGTCTTTGGTTTTGTAAAGTTTGATTATGATATGTCTTCATGACTTTCTTTTGGGGTCTATCCTGTATGGGGTTCGTTGAGCTTAGATAGATATCTTTTCATGATATTTGGAGAAGTTTTCTGTTTGCAAGTCTTTGGCAATTTTCTTTTCTTCTTCTTTTTTAATTTTTTTTTTTCCTCTTTTTGTTCTGGAATTCTAGTCAGATGTATGTTATTTCCTTTGGTACCATACTCTATAATTCGTCTGTTTTCTTCATTCTTTGTTCTGATTTTTCGTCATACAAGCTGGTGTCAAGGAATTTGTCTTCTAGCTGGGATATGCGTTATATCTCAAACTAAACCGTTTATATAATAGTTATATAACAGTTTATATCCTAAACTGTGTTTACCCAGTTTGATTCTACTTGTTTGTCCTTCTGATGTGTTAGCTAGTGTGCATCCTCTGGATTTATAATTGCTGTTTTTGTGTAATTTCTAGATGTCTATTTATTTTGTCATTTTGCTTGTATGATTTTCCTGAATTCTTCAAGGGTGCTGTCTGTCTTTTCCTTACTTCTGTTTATGGTTTCCTTGAGCTCTTGGAAGGTCCTGTATATATCTTCTGAATTACTTACCAGGTAATTCTGTTACCTCTTCTTCCTTGGGGAGATTTCCTAGTTTTTTATTTTGGTTACTTTCTTCCACTATCTTGTCCTATTTCTTTGTTTGAATAGAAGTTATCTGTTGTCTCTGAGACATTTTGAAGTTGTTGTCTATTAGTTGATACATTTTGGTTTGTTTCACACTGGTGTTTTGTTCATCTTTCTTTTGACATATCCATATGGATGGGGCAGGTGCTTCTTTGGTTGTTAGTTTGGCAGCATGGGGGCACTTCCCAGCTGTCTCTGGTTTGGTGAAATAACTGGTGGGAATGTGGGTGTGAGTCTCTGTCATGAAAAAGAGCTTCAGTTGGGACAAGCAGATGTTGTCTACCATCTGTCATTGATCCAGTGGTTCAGAAGCTAGTGGTGGTGCTCGTCCATTGAGTGAGGTGAATGGTGCAGTAGATAGGGGTGAGTAAACCTCCCTCCAAAAAAAGACCCTGCCATCAAGTCGATTCCCACTCATAGTGACGCCCACTGATTTCCAAGGCAGTAAATCTTTACAGAAGTAGATTGCCTCATCTTCCTTCTGTGGAGTGGCTGGTGGATTTGAACTGCCATTCTTCTGGTTAGCAGCCAAATGCCTTAGGCACTGCACCGCAGGAGTTCCTTTATGGCTGACAAGTGGATAATTAATGTCCTTCTCCCATTTGATGGGGCAGGAAAAAAAAAAGGAGAGGAAAAAATAGAATAAAAATAAAAGATATAAAATAGACAAAAATAAAAAAAGAAGAAAAACTAAAGGGCAAGGTGGATGAGATGAAAGATTGGTAAAAATGAAGAAAGAAGAGGAAGAGGGAGAATTGAACTGATAAAAAGGAAGAAAAATTAGGAAAAAGAAAAGGGGGAAAATAAGGAAACTTAGGAGGAGGGACTTCTGTAGTTATGGTCAGCTGGCAGCCTTGGGAGCAGGCGGTTGTGGCCTGAAACCACTGATCCACTGTGGAGGTGAAAGGAGCCTGGTCTGAGTGGGCACCTCCAAGAGAGAAAGCTGTAGGCATGTGCCTCTTATGCTCAGTGTGAGAAAGAGCAGGTAGTGATGCACACTCAGGAAGAGAAGCTGCAGCCCCGGGTCTGTCTTTTTGGACTGAGTTAAGGGTGGCTAGGCTATAGAGGTGAGTCTGTGGTTCTGGGAGGGACTTCCCTGGCCACCAGCTTGGTGGTTGTGAGGAGAGATTTTGCCCCTATTTAAAGGGAAGCTGTACTTCTTGGAGTGAAGAGTCTGGCTCACAAGTTGCAATTCACTGGCATGGGTCTGGCACCCTTTTGGTTGTGTGCAGTTCTTTATCTAGCTCTTGCCCAAATTCAATTAAGCAAGAGATTGTTCTGAGCCTAGGATCTTCAACTGCTCTGATACAGGCTTTTCCTCTTGCAAAGGTCCTCAGCCCCAAAAACTGAGATATAAGAGTTAAAACACCCAGCTGCCCACCAACATGCTGGTGGCTTAAACACACCAGCTATTCCACAAAGATCCACGAACCTGAAACCACATGAGGCAGTTCCACTCCATCCCCAAAAAGGGTTGCTGTAAGTCCGAATCAACTCAACAGCCATGGGCCTGGTTTGGTTTACTAGTGGTGAATTATTTTCTTCCCTTTCTCTGGCCGCTTCTTCACTTCATGGCTGCCTATGTCACTGTAAGTCTGACTCACTTCCCTGTGTATTCCTCTTCCAGCTCCCAAAAGACTTCAGCTCACCTTGAATTCTTCTTGATCTGTTTATACTGTGTTTTTATTGCTCTGTGGATTCCATGAAGTGTTTCTTTTTCCCCCTTCTCATCTGCCTCTGTGTTTAAAATGGTTGTGCTTTGGCTGATCCTGGCTTCTTTTCTCTCCCCCGTCTCTAATCTCACTCAGTGTTCCTTTCTAATCAGCACTCAATCTGATTCTTTATGTTCTCATTAGGTGCTCAGGATTCCAGGATCATTATTTGTATCTGTTTCACTCAGGTTTTCCAGGTCTCTGTTGCAGAGGGATTGGGCACAGTATGTTAATGGGGTGCCATCTTGTTTTCATCCTCCCCCCAAAGTGGGTCTTTAAATTGAATTTGTAGGTAAGTCAGAACAGGTTCATAGGTTTCTTAACTTTACTTTAGTGAAGCAAAGGGTTGAAGTCTTTTCAGTGATTTAAAAGCTGTACATGCAGCAAGTGAAGGTGATTGTGATGAAGAATTTGTTGTGAGTAGGGGTTGTTTCTAATCTGGGGACTTACTGTACTTACAAATTCTTTTTCTGTATCATATTGCTGTTTCAGAATGTTGATAGCTTCATTGGTCAAGGTCCTGGCAGTAAAAAGAGGCATACTCTGGAATTTTGAAGGGGCCATGGGCTCTGTAGAAGAAAAGACCTGGCGATGTGCTCCCATAAAGATTTTTTTAAAAACCCAAATCCATTACCATCAAGTTTATCGTGACTCACAGCAACCCTGTTGGACAGAGTAGAACTACCTCATAGGGTTCCAAGGCTGTAATCTTTACAGAAGCAGACTGCCACATCTTTCTGCCACAGAGTGGCTGGCTGAGCTCCAACCCTGACTTTTTTTGGTTTGGAGCTGAGTGCTTAAATCACTGTTCCACCAGGGCTCCTGCCTGGAAAGAGTACAGCCTAGGAAACCCTATATGGCAGTTCTCCTCTGTCACATGGGGTTGCGATGAGTTGGATTTGACTCTGCAGCACACAACAAGAAGTTACAGAGTATGGACAGGGTTAAAGGAGCCTACATTGGGCTTAACCAGGGGAAACTGTTAAGGCTATGGGGTCTGAAGTGGCAAATGGAGGCAAAGGTGTTACCAGCTTCTGGCATTTGCGGGAGCCTGATAGGAGCTATATTCTTAGTGATGGGAAGGAGCCTAAGAAGGGGCTTTCCTGAAGCAGCTGTTTGTAGAGGAGAGCACCTACTGCCAGAACTAGGCAGCTGAGTCACAGAGGAAATATCTTGACCACTGGTTGCGTAGTGCCTAAGGCACTTGACTGCTAACCAGAAGGCTGGCAGTTCAAACCCACCAGCCACTCCTCGGAAGGAAGGTTGGGCAATCTATTTCCGCAGTGATACCGCCTCAGAAACCCAAGGAAGGGTTGCTATGAGTCGGATCCAACTTGAGGGCAGTGCATTTGGTTTGGTTTTTTCTTCTCCAATCTGCCCATTGCCTTCTGTTGTCTTCCATTTACTGACTCCACCTGGAAGGTAAAGGGAAGGGAGGTTTTCATTGAAGGGTGTGTAGAGAAAGATGGAATATGGATTTGGGGTTGTGGAGATGGAAGGGATGAAAGTGGAGAATTTGCATATTGTCTTAAGATAGTTTTAGATTTCCTCTAATTCATTTTTTTTTGGATTCTCTCTCTCCAGTTTTATAAATGAAAGTGAGAATAAATAGACTATGTTTAATACCCATATTGCATGTGTTCTGTATGGATTATTAGTCTCCACCAAAAGAATAGTGAATGCAGCAAAGACCAATCACCAAAGGAGTAAGTCACTATAGTAAACAACTGACTTTTTGCTGAGTAATAGAAATAATGCTCAGGTTGGGGGTTTTGTCACCATAGTACCCCAGAATCAGCTGGTAACAGTGACAGATTTGGGCAGTTAGATATGTATTATGATGCAGAGTAGACAATACACACTTTATATTAGCTGTTTAGGATATTTTATAAATTTGAAATGATATAACAACATTAGTTAAAGCATATAAGTAGTGTACAAAACTGGCTATAGATTGCAGTCATTTATGAGATGAGATATTTTTTCCTGAATAGGTTTTATTCCAAGAACATTAAGATCCTTCAGAGTAATATTTATGAAGGTAAAAGGTCAGGAAATAAAAAAATTATAACACATTTGAAATTTTCTCTTATGTTTTTAGTTTTAATTTTGATAGACTTTGAAACACTATTTCCATATTTATTTTGGAGTAAGTATGATGTGCCTGAAAGTGTACCAGCATGTGCCATTCTGTGCAAAATATTTTGTACTTGGAGATCTCTTGACATTTGATACTGAAAAATATTCAAATGAAATGTGTATCTGAGCAAACTTGACAAAAGAACCATCAATTCACTGCTTTAATTCCAAGTATTAAAATACCAGGAGCAAAATGCTCTTTAATGTATGGATTTATGGAAACAAAAACAATATTCAGTACAGTATATGCACTTAGTACATCTACTGGGATGTATATGTGGTTAGGTCACTTTTCCCATCCATAGGTTGGGATTTTGAGTTGCTGGGAACAGTATCAGCCATGGAGAACAGGCCAACCTTCATCCTTTTCTCACGCAACCTCCCTCCTCCCAATATTTTCCTTTTTTGGTTTCTGGAACACCCTGTCTTAGGACATGGCTTGAATTAGCAATTGTCCTGGAAACAAGAGGATCATCTTCAGGTCCTTGTCAGTACGAAGAGTTACTTGCCATGATAATTGCCTCAGGAATTATTTTCTATTGACTATGAAAGTTATTAACTAAGGAACCTGCACTCCATCAAACTAGATTTAAGCCCACTTAGCTTAAAGAATCTGGGAGAGGTGTCAGGAAAGGTTTTCTTGCCCACATAGCTTCAATGAGTTTGTTATTGAACCTTCCTTATATACAATAAAAGAGGTGGATTTAATGCATATTTACATTTCTAATATTCCTATTAACATTTTATTAATATTTATATCGATAAATATAAAAAATACTTGTGTATAAAAAATTCTGACAACATAAAGGAACTAATATACATAAGTGAAATTTATTATTTAATATATTTTTTAAATATGATAAAATGCACATTACAGAAACTTTGCTGTTTTAACTATAAGTATACAATTCATTGACATTAATTACATTCACCACATTGTACTGCCATGACCACTATCTACTTCCAGTTTTTCATCACCCCAAACAGAAACCCAGTATGCTTCAACAATCACTCTCCCTTTTACCCTACCCCCAGCCCCAGAGGTAATCACTAATTAACTTTTGTCTCTGTGCAATTGCCTGGTCTGTATGCTTTATATAAGTGGATTCACACAATATTTGCTCTTTTGAGCCTGATTTATTTCACTCAGTATCTGATGCATTTTTAATCTAAAAATATTTGTGAACTATCATGAGCCATTTTTTTTCCTTTAAATTTAGACTTAAGTGTAAAATACCACTGCTGATAAATTTCTTTGCTTTGAAAGTTTTATTTTCCAAGTTCCTTATGTGTGCTATAAAGAATAATTAATGTAATGAAAAAATCAATATTGTGTATAAATTATTTAGGCTTTACTATCATTGTAATTTTCTCTTGAACACCTATCGATCGACAACAATTCATTTGTTAATTTCTTCCTAATAACATATTCATTGTATTAAGTCTGTAGTAGTGCTGTCCCTGCACTTTCGCAGCAAGTCATGAATTACTAATGATACATGGGACAAGTTAACTTCCTGGTGAGTTCTGTGAGATTGGAAAGCAGGCAAAGGGGAGTAATTTGAAATGCTGTCCTATAGAAACCCAGTGGAGCCAGACAATTGCTAATAACTAAACTAGAACATTCTTGTATAATATTAATTTGTGCTTTAAAATTTTATTTGTATGGGCTTTTTTTTTTTTTTTTTAAGGTATGCATTTACTGTTAAATTAATTTTAAAATCCATGACTATCTTTTTCTTAGAGGGGAAAGTCCTTTCCAAACTCTCTGAACTCTCTGTACTAGTGCTCTGAAGTTGATGATTATTAAATGATGTTTTGGACAATTATGAACAGATTTCCTGTAGAGGAGAAGGGAAAGTCTGAGATGTTTTTCAGACACAAAGAGAAATGAGTCCAAGAAGTCAAACTCCCAATATTTATGGCAAAAAGACCCTTTGCATCCAATGATTTGGGTCAGGGAAGCAGAGTGATTCCCTGAGAAGAACTCTAAATTTGAGATCAAGCAATTGTGGTTTGAATCTGAGCTTTTGTTTTGGTTACTTAGTGCTGCTCTCAGAGTAATATTCCACAGATGGGATGACTTTAACAAATAGGAGTTTATTCTCTTATAGTTCTGGAGGCTAGAAGTCCAAGTTCAAAGTGCCAGGCTCTAGAGGCTGGGTGAAAGCTTCTCGGCTGTGAGCTTCAGCTCTGCCTCATGCTCCAGGGCCATTGAAGCTAGCGGCATCTCTTCACTCAGGCAGTTGCTGGCTGCTGGGGCTGACAAACCAAAGTCGACAAGTGAAAAGGCACAGTCCTGATATTACCAAACCACATGGCAGGCCATTGATTCAAGTCCATTAAAAGTCCCAAGACTGGCATAGCATGGCAGGCTGCTGAATGAAGACTCAGCTACATGCAGAGTTTAAGCATGCCATGAAACTGGAGACCTTCCTCAGAGTTGCTTCTTATATACTGGAAGTAGCCCACATCCCTAAAGCAGCTACTCAGCTGCCCCATTGGTTTCCACCATGGAGTTAATTACCAGTCTCACCATGGGGAAATAACTACATCCAGCTGCTCAGCCACTTAACCAGGCCCACAAAAGTTGACAGACAACCTTAACTATCACAGCTTCCTCATTTACTTGTTTACTTACTTATTGAATGACCTTGCTAAAGCTCTGATGGTGCGGTGATTAAATGCTTGGCTGCTAACCAAAAGGTCAGCAGTTCTAACCCAACAGCCTCTCTGTGGGAGAAAAATATGGCAACTTACATAAAGATTTACAGCCTTGGAAATTCTATGGGTCACTTCTACTCAGTCCTATAGGGTTAATTCTGATCTGATGGTAGTGGGTTTGGTTTTTTTTCTAAAATAGAGGTTTCCTCAGGATGATGACTTTTCTTATTCTCCTCTGGATCCTCTGAATAAATGAATGAATGAAATAAAGCATAAATAAATTTTCTAATTTACCAGATAATTTGAACAAGAATATATACTCTATTTTCTTTTTAGTTTTCATGGGTAAGGAAATGAGTATAAAGGCATTTTGTAAAGTATAAAGTACTATACAATTTAAATTTGCATTGATGATGACAGACATTTTGATATAGAATGGAATGGAAGAAAAGTTAGTTTAGGAAATACAGTAAATATATAATTCAGCTTTTATAGAGTGTTCCTAAAATTGAGAATAACAAAGATGAGGTTGAAATATATGCAAAATGCTTAATTCAGCACAACAATTTGTTAGAGTAATGAGCAATTTCTTTTAAAAAAAGGACATTACTGTTGTTGTTAGATGTCTGGGTTGGTTCCAACTCGTGGCAGCCCTAGGTACAACAGAACAAAACACTGCCCAGTCCCGTACCATCCTCACATTCATTGTTTTGCTTGAGCCATTGTTGCAGCCACTGGTCAATCCATCTCATTGAGTCTTGTTTTTTGCTACTCCTCAGCTTTTCTAAGCATGATGTCCTTTTTCAGGGACTGGTCCCTTCTGCTAACATGTCCAAAATACATGCAATGAAGGAAGTCTCACCATCTTTGCTTTTAAGGAGCATTCTGGCTGTACTTCTTCATATCTTAAAAGGTTGAATAAAATGGGTAAGTCCTTTCCTTAGATCATCAGGGACTTTTTTTCCAGGGATTTGGCACAAATCATACTTTGACCCTTTTTTTTTTTTTTCTTTTCACTCATTATTTTACCCATTTGAGAATCTTCTTTTAAAATTGATATTTTCAATTCTGTATTCATGACCTTAATTTTATATAACAGATATGAATTATAGCTATAGATTAATATGTTCTGAAAGTGAGCTAAGCTGATAATGGAACTCATTCATTTTAGCTGATTTAGGATGTGATAATACACTGAATTGTTAACTAAGTATTGTTTTTCTAGTTAATGACAAATAAAACAAGAGGCTGCATTATAATAAAGATCTAGTAGCAGAATTATTTTGCTTAATAATGTGCTAGTTTTCATATTTGAGGTATGGTTCTGATCCATCTAGGATGACATGATAAATTTACATGAGTCAAGATCTAGAAGTATATATAACTCTTAGGCTGGAGTTGACTTTTGGAAAAAGTCCAGTGAGCCGAATGGAAAACTGTGAAAGGTGGTGTTGTTGTTACATATGCTGTCAAGTTGTATCTGACACATAGTGACCCTGTGTACAACTGAATGGAATATTGTGCAGTCCTGTGCCATCCTCAGATTGTTGCTATGCTTGAGCTCAGGGTCTCAGTCTGTCTTGTTGAGGGTCTTCCTTTTTTTGCTAATCATCTACTTTTCTAAACATGCTGTCCTTCTCCAGGGACTGGTCCCACCTGATAACATGTCCAAAGCACATGAAAAAAAAATCTTGCCATCTTTGCTGCTAAGGAGTATTTTGGCTGTACTTCTTCCAAGATAGATTAGATCATTCTTCTGGAAGTCCATGGTATTCTTTGCCAACATCATAATTCAAAGACATCAATTCTTCTTCCATCTTCCTTATTCATTGTCCAGCTTTCTCATGTATATGAGGTAACTGAAAATTCCATGGTTTGGGTTAGATATACTTTAGTCCTCAAGGTGACATCTTTGCTTTTTAATACTTTAAAGGGGTCTTTTTCCAGCAGATTTGTCCAATGCAATAACGTTGTTTGATTTTTTGACTGCTTTTTCTATGGGCAGTGTTTGTGGATCCAAGTGAAATGAAATTCTTGACATTTTCAGTCTTTTCTCTATTTGTCATGATGCTGCTTATCGGTCCAGTTGTGAGGATTCTTGTTTTTATTATTTATTTATTTACTGAAGGCTATAGTCTCTGAAAAGAGCTCTGATAGCACTGTGGTTAAAGGTTAAAGCATTTGTCTGCTAACCAAAAGGTTGGGAGTTTGAACCCAACAGCCACTTCACAGGAGAATGATGAAGCAATCTGCTTCCATTAAGATATACAGCCTCGGAAACCCTGTGGGGAAGTTCTGCTCTCTCCTATGGGGTCTGTTCTGGTTACCTAGTGTTGCTCTGACAGGAATATACCACAAATGGAATGGCCTTAACAAACAGGAGTTTATTCTCTCACAATTTGGAGGCTTTATGTCCAAGTTCAAAGTGCCAGCCTCTAGGGGCTGTGTGAAAACCCCTCATCCTTGGGGTCCAGCTCTGCCTCCTGCTCCCGGCCCACTGGAGCTAGAGGAATTTCTTCCCTCAGACAGCTGCTGGCTGCTGAGGCTGAGAAGCCCCAAGGTTGACAAGTAAAAAGGCACAGTCCCAATATTACCAAACCACATGGCAGGCCATTAATTTAAGTCCATTGTAAGTCCCAAGGTTGGCAGAGCATAGCAGGCTGCTGAGCAATGACACAGCTACATGTAGGGTCCAAGCATGCCATAGGCTAGAGACCATTCCCAAGGCTTCTCCTTATATACAGGAAGCAGACCACATCCCAAAGGCAGCTACCCAGCTGCTTGTGGTAGATCCCACCATGGAGTTGACTGCCAGTCTCATCATGGGGAATAACTTCCACCAGCTGCCCAGCCACTCAACCAGGACCAGCCAAGTTGATACACAAACATAACTACCACAAGGTCATTATGAGTCAGAATTGACTCATTAGCAGTGGATTTGGTTTGATTCCTTTCTCTCTTTTTTTGGTAGTTTTTAATCTTCATCAGTAAGTGCTTCAAGTCCTCTTCACTTTCAGAAATCACAGTGGTATCAAGTGGGGACTTTTGGTAAGGTGGTGGAATAGACAGACAAGCTCCACAGACCCTCTTCAACAAAGAAAAGAGAAAACAATTGACAGAGATACAGAAGATAATCCTGGAGCCCTGAGATTTGAAAGGAAGGATACAGAAGTGGATTAGGTACCAACTAGTGGAAAAACCTGAATGAAAACAGTGAGTACGGAGATGGTCCGAGCAGTGGACTGTCAGCTACTCTGATGGCACCAATAGCCTAACTATTTCCAAGTGGTGTTGGGGCCTGAGAATTGACCTACAGATCAGCCCTTGTCACCAAGGGCTGCAGGGACTACTGCGCTGGTGGCCTATGACTAGGAAGGGAAACAGCAAGGAGAGAGACAATCTGAGCTGTGGACTTCTGGCTATCCAGAGGGCACAGCCATTTTGATTGTTTACAAGCAGCAGCCATTTTGGATATTTAAATTGACCAAGGGCACAGCAATTTTGAATTTTACAAATGGTGGCCATTTTTTATTTTAAAGTGACAGTATTCTCATTTGAATTCCAGGGACCTAAGAACAGGCTGTTTGCCAAGGACGGTGGGAACAAATGGGAGGCTGACAATGGGAAGGAGACAGGTGGTGAGTGTAAAAGTGCTGCCAACTAGTAAATAGAGGAGTACAGCATAGTAACCTTGTTATGTAAATAACATACAAACAAAACAAAGAAAATGGAAATCATGGGCAAGTCATTCCAAGATACAATCACCAATTAAATATAAACCCCAAAATGTCACAATGCCTCAGAGACAACAGACCATCACAGTCCACAAAAAGAAGCAAGATAAAGCAGGAGAAACAAGGGACCAAGATACAGACCCAAACACATCCCTGAGGAAGACTCAGCATTGGAACTCCCTGGTAAGGAATTCAAAAGAATTATATTTAGGTACCTTCAACAAACTGAGAGATAGATCAAGGAAAACACTGACAAGATTGAGGAGAACACAGAGAAAACCCTAGAACCATTTTTGAAAGGCTACACAAGAAAAAAATGACAAAATAAATGAAAAATTAGACATGAAACAAAATCTATAGACAGAAATCCAGAAGATTAATACTAAATTTTTAGAAAGAGATCACACATTGAATAGTCAAAGGAGTAGAATTCAATCAGTGGAAGACAGAATTAGTGAGACTGAAGGCAAATACCTCAATACTTCTTTGGAAAGTGATCAATCAGAAAAAAAGATCAAAACAAAATGAAGAAAGCATAAGGTTCATGTGGGATATCATCAAAAGGAACATCCCACATGTAATTGGAATTCCAGAACAGGAAGAAACAAATAAAACTACAGAGAAAATCGTTGAAGATTTGTTGGAAGAGAATTTTCCTGGTATGATGAAAGATGAGAATATATGCATTCAAGAATTCCAGTGAACCCAAAACAGAATAGACCCCAAAAGAAAATCACCAAGACATATCATCATCAAACTCACCAAAACCAAAGCCAAGGAAAGAATCCTGAAAGCAGCATGAAGAAAAAAATAAACATTACCCACAAGGGGTAACCAATAAGAATAAGCTCGGATTTCTTAGCAGAACCTATGCAGGTGAGAAGGCAATGGGATGGTATATATAAAACCCTGAAAGAAAAATTTCCAACCAAGAATTATGTATCCAGCAAAATTGTCCCTCAAATATGATGGTGAAATTAGGACATTTCCAGATAAGCAGAAATGAAGTGAATGTGTTAAAACAAGACAAAAAGACCAAACCTACAGGAGATGCTAAAGAGAGTTCTTTGGACAGAGAAGCAACAAGAGCAAACAAGAACTGACCATTAACACACATGATGACATAACCCAGAAACCAACCCAGCTATGGAAGTATCCAAAGTAAATAAGCCTACAAGATGTAAACAGGGAATGAGCGACATCTTTTGACAAATGAGGACAACTACAAACCAAAAAGAGGGAGAAAATTGTGTAGTTATAGAACTTCTAGATGCCAGGGAAGTGACGACAACTACAAGATAGAATGGACTGTTCTAAACTTGGGAAGAAAACTATAAATCACAGGGTAACCTCAAAGAAAAATGATAAACCTTCACATCAAAATGAAAAAGAAGATTAGCACAAATATTTAGCAAATACTAAAACAATATCAACAAATGAAGTGATAACATGATCCATAAACAAAACAAGCTCAGCATAGAAAATTGCATGGAACAAAGAAATCAACACTATGAAAAAGCACATAACAAAATGATAGCAAAAAGTTCATACTTGTTGATAATTATGTTTCTAGCAAAGGACTTATCTCCTAAGTTTTATAGAAAACTCCAATGCCTCAACACCAAAGGAATTAGCAATTCAATTGTAAAATGGGCAGAAAGCATGAATAGACACTTCACCAAGGAGGATATTCAGGTGGCCAGCAAACACATGAAGAGATGCTCACGATCACCGGCCATCATAGAGATGCAAATCCAAACAACAAGATATCATCTGTGATAGTTGGAGCTGTGTGTCAACTTGGCTGGACCCCAGTTCTATGTGGTTGTTCCCATGATGAGATTGGATGACTGTGTTCTGAGTGGTCAATCTGTTCAAGGGGAGTTTCCCTAGGGTTGT
>NW_006921704.1:1534012-1534574 GCF_000298275.1 Orycteropus afer afer | reverse complement strand
GATCCTGAAACCTGGAATGGGGACATATGGACAGATAATCAGGAAGATCAGGATATGGAGCCTGTAATTTCTGTTGAATCCCTCCCATCTGAATGTATGGGGATAAAACAATTTTCCCCTCCCCCTCAGTTTGATGGGATTAACTTAACTGTTCCTGCTGGATCATTGTTTGAGGCAGAGGCCATGGAAGACATTCCGGAATGCTCTCAGGAACTTCCTCAACCACCCATTGTTTCTACGAGACCCATAACTAAAGTCAAGTCTAACTGGGCCCCAAGAGGTGAAATAGAAAGTGTGACTGAGGAGGTTATTAAACGCTATACCCAAAAAGACCTACTTGATTTTGCTAACATGTACAGGCAGAAACCTGGAGAATATGCATGGGAATGACTACTGAGGGTGTGGGATAATGATGCAAGGAATGTAAGATCGGATCAGTCTGAGTTTATTGATTTAGGCCCACTAAGTATGGATTCTTCATTCAGTGTCTGTGATAGTTGAAGATGTGTCAACTTGGCTGGACTCCAGTTGTGAGTGGTGGTTCCCATGATGGATCACATGA
>NW_006921704.1:1525264-1525938 GCF_000298275.1 Orycteropus afer afer | reverse complement strand
TTGCTAAGGGCAAAGGAAATAAAGAATGGGTGGTAGAAGAAGGTAGTTCTGAATATCAGCTACGGCCATGTGACCAGCTGCAGAAACGAGGACTGTGATTGTTATATTTCTTCATGGTATATGTGCATCAAATATTTTTGTTTCCTTCTGTTATGAACTGTGAAATGCAAATAAGGTTAATGTATTTTGGTTGTATGTGTGTTAGCCTATCATGTTAGGCACAAATATGACTTTATAATTGTCCTTATTTAGAGATTATATGGTTAAGAAGATGTGTACAACTGCCAAGTTGACAAGGGGTGGACTGTGATAGTTGGAGATGTGTGTCAGCTTAGCTGGACCCTAGTTCTGTGTGGTTGTTCCCATGATGGGATCAGATGACTGTGTTCTGAGTGGCCAGTCTGTTCAAGGGGAGTTTCCTTAGGGGTGTGGCCTGCTTCCAGGATAGCCAGGGACATCCTGGGAAGAGAGACTTTCTTCTGTGTATCAGGATTCTGTTGTGCTGCCTATAACTGTCCATGAGTGAGCAGTCCATTGCTTGGCCTGGAGATCTTGGATTCATCATTTGTTGGAGTCAACAGCCAGTTGCAGAAGCTAGGAAAAGCCTCCAGCCTGACATTTGCTCCAGGGACTTTGAACTTGCCAGCTTCTATACGTTTATGAGCCATTTTCCT
>NW_006921704.1:1514163-1524419 GCF_000298275.1 Orycteropus afer afer | reverse complement strand
TACATAAATTACATTTCAATAAAATGCATTAAAAAAAAAGGTCTGCATATTGCAGGCTATTAATGAGTCTTCTGCCAGTCCTGATGTCATATACCCCAGTTTCTCAGATTATTTGCTCAACATACAGATTGAAGAAGTATGGTGAAAGGATGCAACCCTAACACACACCTTTTCTTATTTAAATCTATGCAGTATCCCCTTGTTGTGTTTCAAGAGTGCCTCTTCTATGTATAGGTTCCACATCAGCACAGTTAAGTGCCCATTCTTCACAATGTTATCCATAATGTGTTATGTTCCACACAGTTGCATGCCTTTGTATACTCAAACAGTTAAACATCTTTCTGGTATTTTCTGCTTTCAGCCAAGGTCCATCTTACATCAGTGATGGTATTCCTTGATTCCTTGTTCCATGTTCTCTTTTAAACTTGAATTTCTGGAAGTTCCCTGTTGATGTACTGATGCTACCATTTTAAAATTATTTTCAGCAAATTTTTCTAGTGTGTGATATTGTTTGATATTTTCTGCATTCCTGGATTACCTTTCTTTTGAATGGGCAGTCTGTTGGTCAGGTACCTGTTTTCCACATTTCTTCACATAGATGCCTGGATGTTTCCAGTTTTGCATAGAGTGGTTGAAACATCACAATTAGTATTCGATCATTTCCTGGAGCCTTGCTTTTTGCCAGTGTCTTAAGTGCAGTTTACACTTCTTCCTTCAAAACCATCAGTTCTTGATCATATGCTCTCTCCTGAAATGGTTGAATGTCAACAATTTCTTTTTGCTACATTGATTCTCTGTATTCCTTCCATCTTCTTTTGATGTGTTCAGTGTTGTTCAATATTTTGCCCATAGAATCCTTCAGTATTGCCACTTAAAGCTGGAATTTTTTCTTTGCTTCTTTCAGTTTGAGAAATAACAAGCGTGTTCTTCCCCCTGAGTTTTCTAAGTCTAGGTCTTTGCACATTTCATTACAATACTTTTAGTTTGCTTCTCAAGCCACTCTTTGAAATCTTCTATTTAGCTCTATTACTTTATCATTTCTTCTGTTCATTTTAGCTACTCTCCATTCATGAACACGTTTCAGAGTGTCTTCAGACATCCATTTTGGTCTTTTTTTTTTTTTTTTTAAATTTCTTTCCTTTTTAATGACTTTTTGCTTTCTTCCAAGTAGCTCTAGTGGCTGCTAACCAAAAGGTTGGCAGTTTGAACACACCAGCTGCTCTGTGGAAGAAGGATGAAGTAATCTGCCTCTATAAAGATTTACGGCTTGAGAAGCACTATGAGGCAGTTCTCCTCTTGTCCCATAGAGTTTCTGTGAGTCAGAGTCAACTTGATCGTAGTGGGTTTGGTTTTGTTTTTTGCTTTCTTCATGCCTGATGTCCTTGATGTCATCCCACAACTTGTCTGGTCTTTGGTCATTCGTGTTCAGTCTGTTCTTCATATGGTCTCTAAATTCAGCTGAAATGTACTCAACATCATACTTTGGCTCTCACGGACTTGTTTTAAATTTTTTCAGCTTCAATTTGAATTTGCATATCAGCAATTGATGGCCTGTTCTGCAGACCAACCCCTGGCCTTGTTCTGACTAATGACATTGAATTCCTCCATTATCTCTTTCCACAGATATAGTTGATTTGATTCTTGTGTATACCATCTGGTAAGGTCTATGTGTTTAGTTGCCATTTATGTTGTTGATAAAAGATATTTGCAATGAATAAATCATTGGTCTTGCAAAATTCTGTCGTGTGATCTCTGGTGTCATTTCTATTATGAAGGCCATATTTTTCAACACTTGATCCTTCTTCTTTGTTTCCAAGTTTTTCATTCCAATCAGCAGAAATCATCAATGCATCTTGATTACATGCTTGATCAATTTCACACTGCAGAAGTTGGTAAAACTTCAATTTATTCATCTTGTCATTAATGATTGGTTTATAAATTTGAATAATAGTCATATTGACTGGTATATGGATATTATCCTATCACGGACATTGTTGTACTTCAGGATAGATCTTGAAATTTTTTTTGAAGAAGAATATGATGCCGTTCCTGTTCAGTTTGCCATTCCAAGCATAGTAGTCCATGTTTGTCTGATTCAAAATGGGCATTACCAGTCCATTTCTGCTCACAAATGTGTAGGATATCAGTCTTTATGTGTTCAATTTCATTTCTGATGACTTATAGTTTTCCTAGATATATACTTCATATGTTTCACATTCTGATTATTAATTGGTGTTTGTAGCCATTTCTTCTCATTTTGAGCTGTGCCACATCAAGAATTGAAGGTCCTGAAAGCTTTCCTCCATCCATGTCTGTCAGGTGAACTCTTTGAGGAAACAGCTCTTCCCCAGCTATATTTTGAGTGTCTTCCACCTGCAGGAATTTTGGACAATCTGCTTCCATAGTGATACTGCCTTGGAAATCCAAGGAGAGGTCACGATGAGTCAGATCCAACTCGATGGCAGTGAATTTAGTTTTTTGGTTGTCCAACTGAAGGGGTTTATTAAGGCTCATCATCTGTCACTATAACAGACAGTTTTCTCCTGTTATTCATAAAGTTTTCACTGGCCAATTTTTTCAGAAATAGATAACCAGGTTATCCTTCCTAGTTTGTCTTAGTCTGGAAGCTCTGTTGAAATCTGTCCATGATGGGTGACCCTGTTGGTATTTGAAATGCTGATGGCTTAGCTTCTAACATCACAGCAATATGTAATCCACCACAGTAAGACAAGCTGACATATGAGTGGTGGAAAATATGAAGTACTTAGGCATAAAGATATGTGATACCTGTTCACTGAAAATTATAAAATATTGTTAAAAGAAATTGAGAAAATCTACATGTGTAGAGATGTAAATAAATGTGTTCATGAGGAAACTTAATATAGCTAAGATGTTAATTTTCTCTAAATTGATCATAGATTCAATGCAATCCCAATGAAAATCTTAGCAAGGTTTTTTTTTTTTTTGTACATACTGAAAAATTGATTTTAAAATTTTTATGGACGTATAAGGGACCCAAAATAGCCAAAGGAATTTTGACAAACAAAAAACAAAGTTGAAGGTATAACACCTGCTTCAGGACTTATAAAATTACATTAATAAAGACAGTATAGTATTAGTGTAAAGATAGATAATAGATCCAGGAACAATACAAGAAGTCTGGAAATAGATTTGCACATATGTAGACTGTTGGTTTTAAACAACATTGCAAATGTATTTCAGAGGAGAATTTCTAACCTTTTCAACAAACGGTGCTGGAGGTATTGGATATCTGTATGTAAAAATAAATTTATTTACATATCTTGTAGTATGTACAAAACTTAAAAGGGATCTTAGATTCAAATATAAAATCTAAAACTATAAAATGTATAAAAGAAAACATTTGTGGACATCTTTGTGGCCTTGGATTAAGCTTATATTTCTTAAATAGAATATGAAAATCATAGTCACTAAGGAAAAAAAAAAATTTATCCCATCAAAATTTAAAACATTATTTCTCCTGAAATATATTGTTAAGAGAATGAAGAACTACAGACTGGAAGAACTGTTTGTAAATTATATATATGATTAGGGACTCGTATCCAGAATATATAAAGAATATTTAAAACTCATTAATAGCAAAACAACCTAGTTAAAAACTGGGAAAATATTTCAACTGACATTTTAAAAAGGAAGATCTACAGATGGTACATAAACATGGGAAGATGTTCAATATCATTAGGCATTTAAGGAAATGCAAATTAAAACTACAATGAGATACCATTATACAAATAGTAGGATGGCTAAAATTGAAACATCTGATGATGCCAAGTGTTGGTGAGGATGTGGAGGAACTGGAACTCCTACATGCTGGTGGTGATACGCTACTTTGGAAAACAGTTTGCAGTTTGTTGAACAGTTAAATTACATCTACCATGTTATCTAGGCTTTCTACTTCTACATATTTGTTCAAGAGAAATAAAAAATTAGGTCCATACAAAGACTTGTACATAAATGTTCATAGCAGCTTTACTTGTATAAGCTCAAACTGAAAACTGCTTAAATGTCCATCAACAAACTGATGGATTAACAAATTGCTGTATATCCATAAAATGGAATATTAGTCAACAATATAAAGGAATGAACTAGTGATACATGGAATGACATAGATAAACTTTGAAATAAATATGTAGAGTGAAAAAAGTCAGATAAAAAATAATCCATACTGTATGATTCCATTCATATAACCTCCTAGGAAATACAGACTAATCTATAATGACAGAAAGCAGATCAGTGGTAGCCTGGTGATAGGATGGGATAGAGACAAACAGGGGCAAGAGTGAGTGCTTTTATTTACATTAAAGGAGCTCTGGTGGTGTGGTGGGTAAAGCATTGAGGTCAGTGATTTGAACCCACCTACTGCTCCACAGGAGAAAGATGAGGCAGTCTGCTTCTGTATAGATTTATAGCCTTGGAAACTCTATGAGGCAGTTCCGTTCTCTCCTACAGTGTTGCTATGAGTTGGAATTGGCTCAGTGGCAGTGGGTTTTTATATGAATGAGTGCCTGAGATAGTGATTATTGGAGCTAAAAACATCAAAAAATGGTAGAGCCAACATATAGAATGGATTATCTGAGTGAATGTTGAAGTCAATACTGATGATAAAAATAGAGTTGGAGAGGAAAGTAGGGAGCCTTGTGCTGGAGGCGCAGTATGTAAAGAGTGATAAAGGCTGATGTGTGCTACAGAAGACTGTGGGAATACAATTCCTCGTTCATCTGCAGGTCAGACTTCTAAGCTAATTACTTTTCCAAGGCTGTGATGCACCAGGAAGAAAACGGACAAAAGGGAGAGAGGAGAGCAGAAAATGAAAATATGAAATCTAGAAAAGAAGTTGTGGTAAGAAGTTAAAGAAAGAGATAAACGAACCCAAATAATGCTCTGCAGAGAAGGGCAAAGAGCTCCTCATCTTTCAATGTCTCGTTAGAGGCATAGGAATTCTGAGACAGCAAGGGGTCAGAGTATAGCATCCTGTGAAAGGTTAAGTCCTATCACTTCCATAACACTTAATTATGTAATTCAGTGGCATCAGGCACAGTTAAATTCAGTTTAGCATTCTCTCTTTAGGAAATCAGAAAAGTGAATAATATTTGGGAATTTTAAAAAATTTTAATCCAAAAGCATTTTTTATTTTAAGTCTTGGTGTCAAAGCTTCTTTCATTTGAATGGTTTTCTTGTGAGGGCAGCTGTATCCCAATTGATGCAAGACACATGAGATTTTGCAGTAGTCAGTTGACCTCAGGGAGAATAAAATCTGACTATTGGATGTAAGTGTGGCCCTAGAATTCAGAAACAAACTGTGACTCAGCCAGATTATCCCAATGTATGAGTAGACTAATTTCTGAGAAGTGGAGGTTTCTTGAGGCGACAACTCACATTCATAAAAGAAGATTAAACTGAAACCACCCGTGGTTTTGATAAGATAGTCCTGAAGAAAGATTCATTGTTGTTGTTGTTGTTATGTGCTTGTGAGTTGGACCGACTCACAGCAACCCCTCCTTGGGTTTCCGAGGCAGTATCACTATGAAATAGATTGCCCAACCTTCCTTCCGAGGAGTGGCTGGAGGGTTTGAACCATCAGCCTTCTGGTTAGCAGTCAAGTACCTTAGGCACTACACTACCAGAGCTCCGAAGGATTCATTAAGGGATAATTATTATGGTTCTCAAATATTGTATATTGTTTATATGTGGGAGGGACTGCTTTCATAGATGCATTGGTCTGTTTTGTCCAAAGCTTGACTCTCTCCACATTTACAGAGATTCTTACATTTGTTCAGAATCTGATATCCTCTTGTTATGTTTTGGAGAAGTTTTGGTGACAGCACAGTGGAACTTACATGGGGGTTGGTAATTATGAGATATTAGAGAGGTCAAGGCAGCGGAAGGAGGGACGTAAGAAGGGAGGATCTAAATGTGGTCCAAGAAAGACTAGGAAGGTACATTGGACTGTGCATCATCAATTTCAGGTAGTGTGACAAGTCCTGGGCGGGCAGAGATGGATAAGACCCTGTTGATAAAATGTTTACTTTCTTGATAGAGAGACAACAATGTTGACAACTAATTAGGAAACACTATGAGCAGGTTGTAAGTTCTAGGCACTGGAGTTGAAAATGTGAATAAGAAATTGTTCCTGTTCTCAAGGAACTTACAGACTCAAAAGTAGATATGTGTGATGTGGTGAGGGGTGTACTATAGCACAGGTGCAGCGGGAACATAGTAAAAGGACATGCCATAGCCTGCAGGGCAGAACAGGCTTCTGGAGAAAATGGGGCAATTATAAAGGGCTATCAGAAGAACTAAGGAGCTCTGGTGGCATAGTGCCTAAGATATTTGACTGCTAACCAGAAGGTTGGTGGTTCAAACCTACTAGCCACTCCATGGAAGGCAGACTGGACAATCTACTTCCAGAAAGATGTACTGCCTTGGAAACCCAAAGGAGGTTGCTATGAGTCAGAATCGACTCGATGGCAGTGAGTTTGGTTTTTGAGTTTTTTTAAATCAGAGGAACTCAGAAAAAAGAGTGTCTAATTTTGCCTGACTGAAAAACCCATGGTAGTGTAGTGCGTAAGACACTTGACTGCTAACCAGAAGGCTGGCGGTTCAAACCCACCAGCCACTCCTCAGAAGGAAGATGGGGCAATCTACTTCCGTAGTGATACTGCCTCGGAAACCCAAGGAGGGGTTGCTATGAGTCGGGTCTGACTCAACAGCACATAACAGCAACAACAATGAAAAAGCCATGGCCATTGAGTTGATACTAACACATAGGGACCCTATAGGGTGGGGTAGAACTGGCCCATAGAGTTTCAAGGCTGTGAATCTTTACTGAGGCAGACTGTCTCATCGTTATCCCGCAGAGTGGCTGGTGGATTTAAACCTCAGAACTTATGGTTAGTAGCTGAATACCTTAAATATTGCGCCAGTAGAGCTCATAATTTTGCCTAAAGGGCATGGTAAAAACTTCAGACGTGATTATTTAAGAACTGTGCATGGACATGCTTAACCTTCTCAAGAAACTTCTCCAAATTCATTTCCTCATCCCTCCTCATTCATTTGTGTCCTGGTTGTGTCTTGATTACACAATATTGTTGCACTTTGACCAATTGTTAAGTTGTGCCATAAAGGACTTATTACTGTTTGAAATGCCAAATAGTTGAAGTACCAGTTTATGGAAAATGATAATTTTTCTTAAAAATTAAAGCGGATTCAAGGTGACCCATGGGGATCACTCTCACATTTTGTAATACTTTCTGGAGTGGGATGCGAAGGGATACATTTACAGTGTTTCCTGGAGAAAATGTTGATTATTCTATTTTTAGCATATACAATTAAGAACAAATGAACAATACTTTTCAATTATCATATAGCTTAATTACTTGTGAATGTGCATATTAAGGTACATAACCTTCCTAGGCTAACTGCCTACCTCCAAAGACAATTTAAGGTGGATTATAGAATTCAAATGGGACGATTAAAATATGAGTAAAATCAAAACCAATTAAAAGAAACAGGAAAACGTGTGTGTCAGGCATCTAGGTTTGGCTCATTTTTGCAGTTAAACATGAACTTACACTTTTAATAACTTGGCTGCTAACAGAAAAATAAGAAAATACTTAGACAGTCTTTGTCATTGGTTTAAATTTGTCTCAGAAAGAAAGCTCACCCCCCCTCCCACACATGGCATTTAGAGAAAATTTATTGCTTAAAGGGACATGGGATGACATCACGACCAGTGTTGCATAATAGTTTTGCAGAAGATACAGAAGCACTCTACAAAAGGGTATTAGTCACACCGACTCTATAATACAAGAGATTTTGGTATTGCTAGTAAGTAACTAGAGAATAAAATGAAAATGTCTCATTGATGATAGTGACAAACATAAAAAATACTTAGGGATAAGCTTAATTTAGGATGCCTGTGACCTGCATAAAGAAGACTACCACTTCATTGGAGAGATAATCAAAGTGTGAATGAATAGAGAGACATTTCCTGATGGAAGAATGCATATTGTAAAGATGCAAAGATTATAAATATTTATCAGGTTCATTTAGAAAATTAAAAAAAAAAAATATGCTAGCTTTTTCTTGACAAAATCATTATAAAGGACTGTGAAAAATCATGGGACACCAGAAATGTTACAGAAGGAAAGTGATGAATTGGAGTAAGTCCTACCAGATGTAAACCATGTTAGAAATAATAATCAAAAGTGCATCTATGGATGCAAAGTTAGAAGTACACATAAATAGGACAAGAAGCTCCAGAAATGGATACAATTATATTTGTGAATTGTATGTATGATATAGTGGTTATCACAAAACAGTAGAGAAAGGAATACTTATTTAATAATCAGTATTCTTATAACATTTGGAGCCACAGAAAACACTTTTAGATCCATATCTCATTATATTCCAAATAAATTCAATAGTTAAATATAAAAAATAATATAAACTTTGGGGCAATATCAAATTGGGCTTATCTGAGTACTTTGGAAAGAATGGTACTTTCCAAAATATAAGGGATGAAATCAAGCACAAGGTAAAACCTGAAGATTTATCTATATTAAAAATGTGAAACTTGTACAGTGGAAAAACATAACTGAAATAAAATGGGAAAGAAGTGGGCAGAGTTTCTGTGGATAGAATTTGGCAGGAATACCATACACACTTACCCACTGTAAGATTAGATTAGGTCCTGATTTACTTACCCAGGGATATAGGCTTTTATTGGAACGAGGAGATCAACACAGCAGGAGCAGATGCAGTGTGTTCCAACAGCCTTTTTCTGTCTGCAGAGTGTCCAGTGTGGCAGGGATGTTGGGCTGCTGCTGGTGGCATTGTACTCACCAAGTAGGGCTCCACCAGATAAGAGAAGCTCCTGTCTTGCTGTCCCTTGAGTCCTTTTATACTCAGGGCTTAAATAACCTTCTAGGAATAAATCTTAAAAAAGAAAAGAAAAGGAAAGGGGAGGGGAGGGAAGGGAAAGAATTTACTCACATTTAAGGAGGAATTTACAGGTTATCAAGCGCTCCTGGGTCTTGAGCCAAACTTCTCAAGGTCACAGCCTCATCTAGGGAAAGAAAGCTGAGTAAGAGCCCAAGTGCCACTGAACAGCGTCTTGGCTCCTTGCTTTCCAAGACCCTAGGATACTTCCCAGCAAGCAGATTGAGTGAAAAACACACAAAGTATGACAGAAAAGGATTAGTGACTCTCTTCAAGGCATTCAAACTGGTAGAAAAACTCTTATAGCTTCAATAGATACATGTACAGATATCTCATGTACAGACATTTTTTTTCCGTAAGAACTGCAGTTAATGAGTAAACAACTAGGACAATATTAACCTTGCCAGTAAACAATATAAAAATATAAATTAAGATAACACGCAACTCACACTTACAAAATCAGTAAACATTAAAAATATATACAGTATACACCATCCTTCTGAAATTGTGGTGAAATAGGTTCACTTGCAAATTTACAACCTTTCCATTGTTGGTTTTTGGAAAGCAGTCTGATTATATATCAAGAATGAAAAGAATTGCAAATGGACATTTGTAACAGAAATCTGATCACTGGAAATATATCCTAAGGGGATAATTCAAGAGAAGGAAAACAAATGATTATATACACTAGGATATTCATTCCATCTTTATATTACAGCAAGGAGCTTTGGTGGTATAGTGGATAAGGCATTTGGCTGCTAATCAGAAGGTTGGTGGTTCCAATCCACCAGCTGCTCCATGGGATGAAGATGAAACAATCTACTTCTATAAAGATTTACGGCCTAGGTAACCCAGTGGAGGTTGCTATGAGTTGGAATCAACTATGGAGTGGGTTTGGTTTGGTTTTACTTTATAGAAAGAAATGGAAAACCAGGAATCAACTAGGATTTTGGATGGCAATGGAATGATTAACTTATGGTAAAAACTGATGGAATATTATGCTATCATTAAAATAATTATGAAGGACAGCATATTGGGAAATTATTTGAGGAACTGATAAAGAAGACACAAAATGCGATCTATTTGTGGTAATTTATGTATCTCTTGGACAAAATCTTCAAGGGCACATCACAAAAATGAAAAAAACAAAACATTATGAAACTATGAATACTTTTAATTTGTTGTTGTTGTTGTTATTTGCTGTCGAGTCGGACCTGACTCATAGTGACCCCTCCTTGGGTTTCTGAGGTGGTATCACTATGGAAGTAGATTGCCCA
>NW_006921704.1:1512393-1513363 GCF_000298275.1 Orycteropus afer afer | reverse complement strand
GTGGGGCTGGCGTGGGATCGGGCAGTGTTTCGTTCTGCTGTGCATGGGGTCGCTATGAGTCGGAAACGACTCCACGGCACTTAACAACAACAACATGTCTCAATGATTAAGCAAACAAAACTGCTAAACAAAACGTTGATCATTTGAACATACCCAGTGGCTCTGAGGGAGAAAGACCTGTTGATCTGCTTCTGTAACAACTACAGCCAAGAAACGCTATGGGGCAGTTCTCTTCTGTCACATGTGGTTGCTATGAGTCAGAATCAACTTGAAAGGCACCCAACAACCACCACTACCACCACCACCTTAAATATAAGTTAGTACTTGTAAAGTGCTTAGAAAAGTGCCTGCCAGATATAAAAACCAAACCAAAACCAAACTCACTGCCGTTGAGTCGATTTGACTCATAGTGACCCCTCCTTGGGTTTCCGAGGTGGTATCTCTACAGAAGTAGATCGCCCAATCTTCCTTCTGAGGAGTGGCTGGTGGGTTTGAACCGCCAGACTTCTGGTTAGCACTCTGATGCCTTAGGCATATATAAAGCACTAGCTTTTTGAACTGTTAGTATAAATGTTGCTTTTAATAAATGTAAATGGATGTCAAAGCCCCAAAATAAACAGAACACTGTTCTTTTCACAAAATACCATCACTCAAAGTCTAATAAACATGTATTAACACCACAGAGTCTTTGTGTGAAGAAATTGACACTGGACTGAGACTTCCTTTAGTGTAAGGGCTTAATTTACCCATTTCTGTAACATGCTGTAACATGCTGGTCATGGTAGGCAATCAATAAGTGTTTCTTTTTTCTTTAACTTTTAAACATTTTGTTGTTGTTGAGAATATAGAGCAAACATACCAATTTAACAGTTTCTACATGCCACTCCTCGGAAGGAAGGTTGGGCAATCCTACTTCCGTAGTGATACTGCCTTGGAAACCCAAGGAGGGGTCGCTATGAGTCGGGGCCGA
>NW_006921704.1:1505641-1506564 GCF_000298275.1 Orycteropus afer afer | reverse complement strand
CCACTTGAATCTTAGACTTTCTTCATTTTGTTTTGACCTTTTTTTTCTGATTGATCCCTTTCCAAAGAAGCATTCAGGTATTTGTCTTCAATCTTATCAATTCTGTCTTCCATTGATTCAGTTCTACTCCTTTGCTCTTTCAATGTGTTATCTATTTCTGAAAATTTATTCTTCTGTATTTCTAGCTGTAGATTTAGTATCATTTCTGATTTTTTCATTTAGTTTGTAATTTTGTTCTTGTATTATCTTTCAAAAATTTTCTGGGGTTTTCTCTGTGTTTTCATTAATTTTGTCAGTGTTTCCTTGATCTGTCTCTCAATCTTTTGAAGATACCTAAGTATAATTCTTTTGAATTTCTTATCAGGGAGTTCCAATGCTGCTTCTTCCTCAGGGATGTGTTCTGGTTCTATATCCTTCTTTCTTATTTCTACCATTTTATTTTGCTTCTTTGTGTGGACTGTGATGGTCAGTTGTCTCTGAGACATTGTGACATTGTTGTGTTAAGGTCTCTGTTAACTGTTCATGAAGAGCAGTAAGGGTGGGTCAGGCTCTTCTTGGTGGTCATTTATCATTGGCCAGTTGGTCGAGATGGAAGTGGTGGTTCTCAGTGAGTAAGTGGAGCTGCAGGAGGTGTGGCTGTGGTTGTGTTGTATGGGCACAGTTGCTGTCTCCACTCAGTTAGACAGAAACAGCAATCAGATAACCATCAAAAAAGTAAAAGCAAGTGGACAAAAAATGCATTGCATAAACACACAGGAACAATCACCAAAATAAGAAAAAGAAAAGAAAAGAAAAAAAAAAAAACAATGTGCAATATCTGGGAAGAGGGCAATAAGAGATAAAAGGTAGAATAGGAGATTAATGAATAAAAACATGGGTAAAATGCAAAAAGAGAAACAAGGAGTGGGGTTTACCATGAGAAA
>NW_006921704.1:1470870-1505417 GCF_000298275.1 Orycteropus afer afer | reverse complement strand
GGGGCAGGGCACCTAAGCTCTATCTGAGCACACAGACTGGGATGGAATTCCTGCTGGCCCAGAAGGTGGGTGGGATTGAGGGATGGCCCACCTCTGTTCACCAAGGGTATGTGGGGTATAGGAGTAACAAGGGGAATATCTCACCTTTCCAGTCGTTGGTGTCCGGAATGTCCTTGTGGTTCCTGGCATGTGGAGCCTATTCTTAAGTCCTTGGAATCTGGGAGAATGCTGTTGCTGCAAATATCCAAAATGGTCAAACTGCTTGTAAACATTCAAAATGGCTGTGCCTTCCAGACAGGCAAAAGTCCACAGCTCAGCCTGCCTTCTCTTCACTGCTTCCCCTTTTATTCACCAGCCACCAGTGCAGTCCTCTGTGCAGCCCCTGGCTAGAAGGGCTGATTTTTAGGTTAACTCTTAGGTTGTAACACCACTTGGCAATATCCAAGCTGTTTGTGCCGTCAGGATCGCTGCCCACTCTGAAGCTCTGTATGTCTCCTTTTTTGGTGTTTTCATGCATATTCTTCTACTAGTTGGAATTTAGTCACTTCTATATCCTTCCCTTCAAAGCTCAGGGCTCCAGGATTATCTTCTTTTTTATTAGTTAAGTTAAACTTGTTTGGTCTTAAGATGACTTCAGGGGATATTTTTAGTTTAAGGTTTAAAGATTTTCTCAAGGCAGTAGTTTCATGGGTTCATCTACCCTCTGTGGCTCTAAAACTTCTGGAGTCCATGAGAATTTGAAATTATTTTCTGCATTTTGCACTTTTTGATCAGATTCTTCTATAGAATCTTGATCATAATGTTTAGTAATAGTAGTCAGCACCATCCAGTTCTTCTGGTCTCTTGGCAAAGGAGGTAGTTGTTCATGGAAGCAGTTAGCCACACATTCCATATCCTCCTCGTATTCCTGACTCTCCTGCTTCCTGTGTTCCTCCAGGTGAACAGAAACCCATTGTTGTGTCTTGGATGCCTGTTTGCAAGCTTTTAAGACCCCAGGCACTATGCAGTGAACTAGGAGGTCGAACAGAAGCACTAAACATGTTATTAGGCCGATTAACTGGGATGTCCTATGAAACCATAACCCTAAACCTCCAAACTAAGGAACCAAATTCCATGAGGTGTTTAGTTGTACATAAGCAGCCTCAGCAACTACTCTTTTTTGATCTTGTTGATAAATGTTTAAATTGTTGTTGTAGTAAATATATCTATCATACAACTTTGGCCAGCTCAACTTTTTTAAGATAATAAATGTTTTTTGACAGAATTGCCTAGCTTTTTGATGATCTGACTCAATATTTAGGTAGTGATATTATGGATTGAATTGTGTCCCCCTGAAATATATGTCAATTTTGCTAGGCCATAATTCTCAGTATTAATGTGATTATCTTCCTTTTTGTAATCTGATATAATATTCTATGTGTTGTGAATCCTGATCTCTATGATGGTAATGAGGCGGGGTTAGAGGTAGTTATATTAGTGAGGCAGGAGACAATCTGTTGAATTAGGATGTATTTTGAGTCAATCTCTTTTGAAATATAAAAGAGGGTAAAGAACTGAACAGAGATGGGAGTGGCTACTACCACCAAGAAAGGAGAGCTTGAAGTGGAGCACATCTTTGGACCTGAGGTCCCTATGCTAAGAATCTCCTAAACCAAGGGGAAGATTCATGTCAAGGCACATGGAGATCTCCAAAGAAGGGTCCATAGATGTTGACAAGAGATAAGGATCTACTTCCAGAGCTGACAGAGAGAGGAAGCCTTCTCCTGGAACCAGTGCCCTGAGTTCAGACTTCTAGCCTCCTGAACCATAAAAGAATGAATTCCTGTTTGTTAAAGCCATTCACTTGTGGTATTTCTGTTATAGCAGCAATAGATAAGTAAGACAAATGGTGTTTAGGTAACCGTAAGAACTTGTTTCTCCTTAACCTTCCCTCTTCCTACTTGTGACCTCATCTCTTTCTCTCCACTTATGTGTCTTTGCTCAGCCTACTAGGTTTTCAGGACTCATTTAGGTGTTATCTATCCAGATTGGGTCAGTTATCTCCCTTCCATATTCTATTTACATTTTTGCATTAATTGGAGCTCACGTACTTCCAAGTGTAGGAACTCTGGTGGTGCAAACAGTTAAGTGCTTCACTCCAAACTGAAAGGTTGGCAGTGTGAACCTATCCAGTGGCTATGTGGGAGAAAGATGGGTGATCTGCTTCTGTAAAAATTATAGCCAACAAAATTCTATAGGTAGTTCTACTCTCTGTCACATGGCATAGCTGTGCATCAGAATCGACTCAGTGGATCTAACAACAAGAACAACCTTACACTAAAAGTGATGTTTATTTAAAGACACTGGAAGGCTACTCAAAATCTCAGAAAAGCAGACAGTAGAATAGTCAGAAGTCAGGAAAGATAACATGGACAAATTTAGGGAAATGACCTGCAGGAATGCATGAACCCAACTTCTCCTTCACTGACATTACTCATGTTCTCTTAATTTTTCAGCTTCTTTTATGTTGTTCACTTATTTTACACTTTGTACATGCTGCTTAAAATCCTAATTATAAATTTTTGTCTGAGAAATCCGATGATCTCATCCACCCTTTTGGGATGTTCCGTGGATTGCCAGTCAGCCTGTAGTTAGGTGTCCACTTTGATCCAGTTGGGAGTAGAGTATGGCCTGGGACTTGTTCTTTGAGAAGAGAAAAACAGCATGGCAAGCACTGAAAAACATATTTAATATGTTGCAATCTCCCCTTCTTAGTTTATACTCCCAAGCTAAGTTTTTCAAGGCAGATGAGTATCTTATTCATCCATGTGTTCTGAGCATTCAGTATGGTATCAGGTATGCAGGAAGTGCTCAGTATACTTTACTGACCGAACTTCCAGATATCTGATAGTTTCCTCATTTTAGCAAGTGCTAAATTGCAGTAAATTTTCCAATTTATGCCTGAAGCACCACTATTTTAAACTGTTGATTAAAGAGAAATGCTAGACAAGTGCAGGTGGCAGAACTACCATACTATTGTGATTATATTTGCACCTGACTTCTATTCTCATCATTCCATTTTTGCAGAGAGGCTCAAGAGATCTGGAAGTAGGGAAAAAGGTATTTAAAGAGAGATGAGAGTTTATATGAAGTAATGGAAAAAAGCATGGGTTTTGGAATATGCAAACTAATTTTGACTTGAGTGTTATCATTTACTACATATATAAACTTGAAAAACTCACTGTTTTCTGAGCCTCAATTTATTGATCTGTAAAATGAGATTGGAGAATGAGATTAGTTATTAAACTCAGTTTTTAGGATTCTGTATTAAATGAGATTATGAAATGAAATTTGTGGATATTAGTAATTAAATTCCTTCCCTTCATTCCGTCTCCTCTCCCCGCTTGCTTCTCACTTTTAAAAATGCTTTAAGAGTAATTCTGACTGGAGTCCTAAGAGTATTTATTTCCATAGCATGAAAGAGACTGTTTTGATCTGAATATTTCATAAGATAAGGACTTTCAGGAAAATGCTGAAAGGATTAACATTGTAAGATGCCTTCTGTGGTCTAAACACATAAAAATAATAGCAGAAAAATTACCCCCCCAAAATCATGATAAAGATCACAAGGGGAATATAAATTATGAAAACAGTAAATGAAATTTTAAAGTAAAGAAAACCAAATCTAATTGTAAAAGTATTTTGACATCAAAGAAGAAGAACAAATTTGTAGGACCAGGCTTTTAACATTGGTAGAGGTGGAAAAAAATCTCAAGAATCACAGAGATAAAATTGAATATCCACTTGAGAAGATAGAAAATAAGACATAATATCTATAAAAGTATGCAGTGATGATGGATGACTGCAGCACATGGAAATGCTGCAGAAATAGAAAAGAAAAACAAGGTAGGCTGTGAAGGGCAGCCTTAGAGCACTGGAATAAAGACTTAAAGTAGTTGTGAACTATACTACTAAGAGACTGAATTAAAAACATGTAATGAACTGCATGAATCTACAAAATAGATAGAAATAAATCTCTGAGTAATAGAGATACTAAAATAAAAAGCAATGGAAAATTAACATGGAAGCCATAAGGAAGAAAACAGGTCTTTTCTCTAACCTGGGAAAGAAGAATTTGTGAAACAAGAGTAGGAAAAATGCTGAAATGCTTTCTACCAATACTAATTAACATTAGTAGAGATGCTTGCTGCAGGACTATGAGTGGAAAAAATGTGAAGAAGAGATAAATGAGATATGTTACTAAATGCATATATGAGTATGTATTTAGAAAACTCTACTGAACATTTTAACCAAAGATTGTAGAGAAGAACCCTGATCAAAAGGGAGAAAAGCAGAACAGAAGTTCAAATGCTCACAGACTCTAGGAGCTATAAGGGCTGGATGAATCCCTGAAACTATTGCTGTGAGGTAGTCTTTACAACTTGTTTATTTTTTTAAATTGTGCTTTAGGTGAAAGTTTACAAAGCAAATTAGTTTCCTTTTCGATAGTTTGTGTATAAAGTGTTCTATGACATTGGTTGCATTTCCCACAAGTGTCAGTACTCTTTGCATTTCCTCCTTGGGTTTCCCGTGTCCTGTTGCCTGTATTTTTGTCTTGTTCCTACCTTCTTATCTCTGCTTTTGGGCAAATGTTGTCCTTTTGATCTTGTGTAATTATTCTAAGGAACACGTTTCTCGTGGGTGTTAGTGTTTATTTTATGTACCAGTCTGTTTGGCTGAAAGGTAATCTCCAGGACTGACTTTAGTTCTAGTCCAAAGAGTATCTTCAGGTCACAATCTTAGGGATTCCTCCTCCTGAGGGAGACCATAGGTCTGGTCTTTTTTTCGAATTTGATTTTTTTGTTCTACATTTTTTTCTCCTACTCTGTCCAGGACTCTCAGTTGTGATCCCAGTCAGAATGGTTGGTAGTAGTAGCTATAAGGTCGCAATGAAGAAGAGAGGAGGAGGCACAAAGAGCGGGATAAAAAAAAGGTTTATTCTGCGCTCCCAGGCGAGGTTCACGGGTCCCAGAGAGGGGGGACCAGAGAAGTCGTGCCACCCAGGGGGAAAGGTTTATATAGTTGCATAGAGGACCTGAGTGTAGGCAGAGGGAAAAAGGCAGGAACTAATCAGGTGAAAGCACCTCATTAGCATATCTGTTAAGGGAAGGGGGAGGACCTGTGCTGGTTTAAAATAAGGCGGGAACCAATCAGGTGAAAGCTGCATCCAGGTTGGCCTGTTTGTAGCTTCTTCCTGTCCAATCTTTTACCTGCTAGACCGGCGCCGCATTCCCACCTGACAGTAGCCAAGCACCATCTAGTTCTTCTGGTCTCAGGGTCACATAGGATGTGGTTCACATGGTCCAATAGTCCTTTGGACTAATTGCTCCCTTGAGTCTTTGGTGTTCTTCACTCTCCTTTGTTCCAGATGGGAAGATACCAATAGTTGTATCTTAGGTGGTGTTTTGATTACATAGTGCTGCTCTGACAAGAATATACAACAAATGGGATGGCTTAAACAAACAGGAGTTTATTCTTACAATTGTTGTTGTTGTTGTTGTTATGTGCCGTCGAGTCGGCCCCGACTCATAGCGACCCCTCCTTGGGTTTCCGAGGCAGTATCACTATGGAAGTAGGATTGCCCAACCTTCCTTCCGAGGAGTGGCTGAACCGCCAGCCTTCTGGTTAGCAGTCAAGTGCTTTAGCCACTATGCTACCAGAGCTCCTATTCTTAGAATTAGGAGGCTTTAAGTCCAAGTTCGAAGTGTGAGGGAAAGCCCCTCAGCCTTGGGCTTCAGCTCTGCCTCCAGCGCCCGGCCCACTGAAGCCAGAGGTTCTTCTTTACTCAGACAGCTGCTGGCTGCTGAGGCTTGAGAAGCCCAAGGTTGACAAATAAAATGGCACAGTCCCGATGTTACCAAACCACATGGCAGGCCATTAATTTAAGTCCATTGTAAGTTCCAAGGTCGGCAGAGCATGGCAGGCTGTTGAACAACAACACCGTTACATGCAGGGTCCAAGTGTGCCATATACTAGAGACCATTCCCCAAGGCTTCTGCTTATATACCGGAAGCAGACCACATTCCCTAAGGCAGCTACTCATCTGCTTGTGGTAGATCCTACCATGGAGTTGATTGCCAGTCTCCTCATGGGGAATAACTACCACCAGCTGCCCAGCCACTCAACCAGGCCCAGCCAAGTTGACACAAAAGCATAACCACCACAGATGGCCACTCACAAGCGTTTAAGTCCCCAGATGCTATTTGCTAAAATTAGGATGCAGATCATTATTTTTATGAACTGTGTTGCGCCAATTCACATAGATGTCCCCTGAACCTATGTTCCTTCACCTTCGAGCATAGAAACTTCATCCTATGAGGTGTCTGGTTATGTCCAAGGAATTTTCATAACTGTGCCCTTGTGTGCTCTACTGTCTCTATTAATATACATGTAACACCTGCGATTATATACATAGAAATATCCACAAGCAAACCTATATCTGTGGGTGTATGTGCTCCCTTACACTCTCCCACACCTTCTTAGCGTATCTATCTACCTATGTATCTATTTGTAAATTATTGTTTCTTAATAGTGTTGTTACAGGATTGTTTATGTTATAGCAATTACCGTAGTTGCCCTTTATTCTTGCATTCTTCTCAGTGTCTTCTTTGCCTTGGTCATGTTGTTTTGATTTTCCCCATATTGTACATTAAGGAGCTCAGGTGGCATAGTGGATAAGGGCCCTGACTGCTAACTGGAAGGTCAGTGGTTCAAACCCACCAGCTGCTCCGTGGAAGGAAGACTGGGTGATCTACTTCCATGAAGATTTACAGCCTTGGAAACTTCTAAGGGGTATACTATGAGTTGGAAACTATTTGATGACAGTGAGTTTGGTTTATATTGGGTGTTTACCCTTCACCGTTATTAACAAGTGTCTTCTATCTAGTTAGTAATTTTTCCTCCTTCTCCCTCTCATCCCTGGTAAGTATCAATCTTTTTTTTTTTTAATCTTGTGAGTAAATAATTCTTTTAAAAAATAATGGTGTTCTCATACAATATTTGTTCTTTTGTGATTAACTTATTTCACTCAGCATAATGTCCTCCAAGGTCATCCATATTCTGAAATATTTTGCAAATTCATCATCATTGTTATTCTTTATTGTTGTGCAGTATTCCATTGTATGTACATACCACAATGTGTTTATCTATTCTTCCATTGATGGCAATTAGGTTGTTTTCATCTTTTTGTGATTGTGAATAATGCTACAATGAACACGGTGTGCCTATGTCTATTTGTGTATTTCTTTAGGAGTAGGATTGCTGGATCATATCATATTTCTGTTTCTAGCTTTTATGGAATCACCATACCATTTTCCATAGTGGTTGTACTATTTTACAACCCTACAGTGTATAAGAGTTCCAATCTCCTTACAACTTTGGTAACATTTTTGTTTTGTTTTGTTTTTTGATTAGTGCAATTATTGTCAGGATGAGAGGGTATGCCATTGTCATTTCAATTTACATCCATCCTCTATTACATCCATAGTAAGTACTTCTTCATGTATTTACTAGCTGCCTGAATGTCTTCTTTGGTGAAGTGTCTGTCCATATCCTTTGCCCATTTGTTAATTGGACTATGTCTTTTTGTTGTTGAGGTGCTGAAATTATCTATAAATGATAGAAGTTAGACCCTTGCTGAGTATGTTATAGGCAAAATTTTTCCCAGTCTATGTTGTTGGTAGGTGCCGTCAAGTCAGTTCTGATGCATGGTAACCCTGTGTACAAGAGAAGAAACACTGCCCAGTCCTGTGCCATCCACACAATCCTTGCTATGCTTGAGCCAATCATTGCAGCTACTCTATCGATCCATCTCATTGAGGGTCTTCCCCTTTTTCCCTGACCTTCTACTTTACCAAGCATGATATCCTCCAGAGACTCGTCCCTTCTGACAACATGACCAATTAGGTGAGACGAAGTCTGGCCATTTTTGCTTCTAAGGAGCATTTTAGCTGTACTTCTTCCAAGACAGATTTGTTATTCTTTTGGCAGTCCATGGTATTTTTAGTGTTCTTTGCGAACACCGCAATACAAATGCATCAGTTTTTCTTTGGGCTTTCTTATTCATTGTCCCACTTTCCCATACATATGAGGCTATTGAAAATACCATGACTTGGGTCAGGTGTACCTAAGTTTTCAAAGTGACAATTTTTCTTCTTAACACTTTAAAGAGATCTTTTGCAGCAGATTTCCCAATGTGTTTTCTGATTTCTTGACTGTTGCTTCCATGGAGGTTGATTGTAGATGCAAGTAAAATGAAATCCTTGACAGCTTCGGTCTTTTCTCCATTTATTATGATGTTGCTTACTGCTCCAGTTGTGAAGATTTTTGTTTCTTTATGTTGAGACGTAATCCCTACTGAAGGCTGTAGTCTTTGATCTTGATCATTAAGTACTTCAAGTCATCTTCACTTTCAGCTGGCAAGGTTGTGTCATCTGCATATTGCAGGTTGTTAATGAGTCTTCCTCCAATCCTGGTGCTGTATTCTTCTTCATATAGTCCAGTTTTTTGGATTATTTGAGCAACATACAAATTGAATGAATATGGTAAAATAGTACAATCCTGATGCACACCTTTCCTAATTTTAAACCATTTAATATCCCTTTGTTCTGTTCAAATGACTGCCTCTTGGTCTATGTACCAGTTCCTCACGAACACAATTAAGTGTTCTAGAATTCCCATTCTTTGTAATATTATCCATAATTTGTTATGATCCATTCAGTCAACTGCCTTTGCATAGTCAATAAAATAAAGGTAAACACTTTTCTGGTATTCTTTGCTTTCAGCCAAGATCCATCTGACATCAGCATCGATATCTGTTGTTTCATGCCCTCTTCTGAATATGGTTTGAATTTCTGGCAGTTCCATATCGATGTACTGCTGCATCTTTGTTTGGATTATCTTCAGCAAAATTTTACTTGCATGTAGTAGTCATCTTGTTGTTTGATAATTTCCACATTCTGTTGAATCGTCTTTCTTTGGAATGGGCACAAATATGGATCTTTGCCAGTTGGTTGGCCAGGTAGCCGTCTTCCAAATTTCTTGGCAATAATGAGTGAGGGCCTCCAACACTTCATCCATTTGTTGAAACATCTTAAGGGCATTCCGTCAATTCCTGAAGCCTTTTTTTTTTTTTTGTTGTTGTTACCAATGCCTTCAGAGCAGAGCTTGGGTTTCTTCCTTCAGTACCATTGTTTCTTGATCATATGTTACCTCCTGAAATGATTGAATGTTGACCAATTGTTTTTTGGTACAGTGACTCTATGTATGCTGTCTTCTTTTGATGCTTCATGCATCATTCATTATTTTGCCCATAAAATCATTCAACGTTGCAACTTGAAGCTTGAATTTTTTCTTCAGTTCTTTCAGCTTGAGTAATGCTGAGTGTGTTCTTCCTCTTTGGTTTTCTAATTCCAGGTCTTTGCATATTTCATCATAACACTTTACTTTGACTTCTCGAGCTGCCCTTTGAAGTCTTCTGCTCAGGTCTTTTATTCATCATTTCTTCACTTTAGCTACTCTCCATTTAAGAGAAAGTTCAG
Organism: Orycteropus afer afer; assembly: GCF_000298275.1. Taxonomy (NCBI): domain Eukaryota; kingdom Metazoa; phylum Chordata; class Mammalia; order Tubulidentata; family Orycteropodidae; genus Orycteropus; species Orycteropus afer. The sequence continues at coordinate 1,495,839 of NW_006921704.1, read as the reverse complement.
TCTCTTCTGACAACTATTTTGTTTTTTTTCTTTTTTGTCTTTTTAATGATCTTTTGCTTTTTTGTGTGTGATGTTCTTGATTTCATCCCAGAATTCCTCTGGTCTTCAGTTATTATCATTCAATATGTCAAATCTATTCTTGAGATAATTTCTAAATGCAAGTGGCATATAATCAAGGTAATTTTTTTTGGCTCTTATGGACTTGTTTTAATTTTCTTTAGCTTCAACTTGAACTTGCATACAAGCAATTGATGGTCTGTTCCACAGTCAGCTCCTGGTCTTGTTCTGATTGGTGATATTGAGCTTCTCCTTTGGCTCTTTCCACAGATGTAATTGATTTAATTCCTGTGTCTTCCATTTGGTGAGGTCCATGTGTATAGTTGCTTTTTATGTTATTGGAAAAAGGTATTTGCAATGAATAAGTTATTGGTCTTACAAAATTCTACCGTGTGATCTTCAGCATCATTTCTATCACCAAGGTCACATTTTCCAACTACCAGTGATTCTTTTTTCTTTCCAACTTTTGCATTCCAATCACCAGTGATAAGTTACACATCCTGATTGCATCTTTAGTCGATTCAGACTGCAGAAGTTGGTAAAAATCCTCAATCTCCTTGTTTTTGGCTTTGGTGGTTGGTATGTAAATTTGAGTAACAGTAGTATTAACTAGTATTCCTTGTAGGCAAATGGGTATTATCCTATCACTGACAGCATTGTACTTCAGGATAGACCTTGAATTGTTCTTTTTTATGACAAGTGCAATGGCATTCCTCTTCAATTTATCATTCCTGGCATAGTAGACCATGTGATTGTCTGATTCAAAATGACCAATACTAGTCCATTTCAGCTCACTAATGCCTAAGATAATTATTCATGTGTTCCATTTCATTTTTGACAACTTCCATTTTTCATACTCTGTATATTCCATGTTGTGATTATTAATGGATGTTTGCAGCTGTTGCTTGTCTTTGAGTCATGCCAGTCATCAAATGAAGGTCCATAAAAGTTTACTCCATCCACGTCATTAAGGTCTACTCTACTTTGAGGAAACAGCTCCTCCCCAGTGGTATTTTGAGTGCTTTCCAACATGAGGGGCTTATCATCTGGGACTATATCCAAAGGTTCACTGCTGTTCATCAAGTTTTTCAGTAATGTATCTAACACTGTTATCGATAAGGTTTCCAATGGCCAGTTTTTTCAGAAATGGATCGCCCCATCCTTCTTTCCAGTCTGTCTTAGTCTGGAAACTCTGCTGAAACCTGCCAACCATCATTGACCCTGCTGGTTTCTGAAATACTGGTGACATAGCTTCCAGACTTACAGCAACATGCAAGTCACCATAGTGTGACTAACTGACAGAGGAGTCCCTGTCTATGGGCTCTCTTTTTACTCTTTTGGAGAAGTCTTTTCATGAGAATAAATATTCAGTTTTTAGGAGGGCTCTTTCACGTAGTTCTTCTGCTGTTTGTGCATTCTGAGTTATGTTTGATATGCTATTTGTAACATCTGTTAGACTTCTTGCATTGTCCCTATTTTTTCTTCCATTTTCTTTATAGTTTTAGGTTTTATATTTATATGTTTGATCCATTTCCAGTTAGTTTATGCATATGATGTCAAGTATGAGTCCTACTTTATTTTTTCTACAGATAGACATCCAGTTTTACCATCATTATTTGTAGAAGAAATTGACTCCTCCCCATTTAATGGACTTCGGCCCTTTTTCGAAGATCAGTTCTCCATAGATGAATAGATTTACATCTGGATTCGCAATTCTGTTCCATTGGTTTATGTTTTTGGGCTTTTTTTGATTACCATGGCTGTACAGTAACTTCTGCGATCAGGTAGTATGAAGCCTCCTACTTCATTCTTCTTCTTCAGTAATGCTTTACTTATCCAGGGCTCTTTCCATATAAAGCTGGTGATTAATTTTTCCATTTCACTAAAGAATGTTGGAATTTTTTTTATCAGTATTGCATCATATCTATAGGTTGCTTTGGGTAATTTTGACATTTTCATAGTGTTAGGTCTTCCTGTTCAAGACCATGGCATGCTTTTCCATTTATGTAAGCCTCTTTTTGTTTCTTGCAGTAGTATTTTATAGTTTTCTTTGTATAAGTTTTTTATGTCCCTGGTTAGATTCATTCCTATATATTTTGTCTTTTGGAGAACTATTTTAAATGGTATTATTTTCCTGATTTCCTTTTTGAAGTTCTGTTTGTTGGAGTAGAGGAATCCAACTGATTTTTGTATCTTGATCTTGTACCCTTCTACTTTGCTAAATCCTACTATTAGGTCTATGGAATTTTCTATATATCATCTGCAAATAGGGATAGTTTTCTTTCTTTCTTTTTTTTTTAATTGTGATTTGAGTGAAAATTACAGAGCAAATTCACTTTCCATACAGCAGTTCACATACACTTTGTCTCATGACACTGACTACAATTTACCACAATGCAACAGGTCCCCACCCACTTCCTCTCAATAGTTACCTCTTCCCTGTGTCCTTCCCTCCATACACTCCTGCCCCCTGAGCTGTCTCCCTGTGCATAAACAGCCCTGCTTTATTGCATGATTGTTCTCTCCAAGGACTGTATCTACCTCAGGTAAGTTCAACTTATATGCCTGTCTTTTGTTTGGCTGGAAGCCACAGGTGTGGGTTCATTTCCACACCTGAAGGGCAGCTAGAGGCCATAGTCTCAGTGGTTCCACCAGGCTGTATCAGACCAGCAAACCTGGTCCCCCCGTTTTTTTCCAAATGATTTTGAGTTTTGTTCTGCATTGTTCTTCCTCTCTATCCAGGATCTCCTACGTAGATCCCCCTCTGAGTGGTTGACAGTAGTAGCCAGGCACCATTTAGTTCTTCTGGTCTCATAGTCATAGAGGCTGCAGATCGCATGGTGTATCAGTTGCTAGGACTAATTGTTTGCATGAATCTTTGGTTTTCTTCATGATAGTTTTATTTCTTCCTTACCTATTTGATTGCTCTTTATTTCCTTTTCTTGCCTTATTGCTCCATTTAGGACTTCTAGTATGGTGTTGAATAAGAGTGACTATGAAGGGCTGGTTCTATATCTCAAGGGGAATGCTTTCAGTATCTCTCTATTGAGGAAAATGCTGGTGTTGGCTTTGAATAAATGCTCCTTACTATGTTGATAATCTTTAAAAGTTAAACCAAAAATATCCCCTGAAGTCTTCCTAAAACTAAACAATGTTTAGTTTAGCTTAAGGAGTAAAAAATATCTGTCTTGAACAATACATTCTTTTAAGAAATATCCTTGTGGGATCATATTGGCCACAGAAACTCAAAAGATTATATAGGAAACTTTTGGGGCAGTGTGTTTATATTAATGGGGGAAGAACAACTCAAAAGAGTGAAAATAGTTGCACAACTTAATGTTATCAATGTCACAATGTAATTGTGACCATAGAAACTATTGAATTGGTGTATGTTTCATTGTATATGTTCTCAACAACAACAAAATAAAAATTAAAATAAGATTTAAGCACAATTATATATACAAAAGAAATCTTATTCTTTAGTGATTTGTGATTGTTGTGGGTATCATTGAGTCAATTTTCTCTCATAAAGACCCCATGTGGCAGAGTCGACCTGACCCACAGGGTGTCCAAGGCTGTAATCTTTATGGGAGCAGACTACCAGGTCTTTCTCCCAAGGAGTGGTTGAGTGGGTTTGAACCACCAACTTTTAGGTTAACACCTGAGCACTTAACTGTTGTGCCACTAGGGCTCTTTAGTTCTTTGTACACCTTTAAAATGTAATAAAAATTAATGTTTAATAAATAGTAAAATGATAACTTCCAAATAATTATTAATTTTAGCTGGACATGACAGCTATTTAAAGGAATTTAAAATAATGAGAGTGTAAAGGAGAAGTTCATGAAGCCTTTTTGCCCAGAACTAAGTGACTGAATTAAACTCAGTTTTCGCCAAATTGAACAGGTTGTTTTATATTCCTGCCTGGAATTCTTTGTTTGCTAGGTGCATTCATAGGTCAACTTAGACTTTTCATAGGCACCTGCCATGTGGCACCTTAATTAGCAGCCATGGGAACTAGGAAAGTGTTTCTCTTTGTGGTACAACTGAGATGTGGAAGAAATACACTCTAAGAAAGAGAATATTTTTGTATAAAGTGGGCCTGGGAAATATTTCTTTATGACAAGGATATAATAAAGAGAATTGTTTTGAAAGGGTCTTGAAGCCAGCCTTATTTAAAATTTCCCAGACAACTTACAGCAGTAAAGAAACAGTTCCTGGGAAAGGGGGTACTAGTACCAGAATGATAATCATAAATTCCTTAGACATGTGGTTAGAGCAGTTTCATATCAACCAGTGATATTTTTATGACCCCTCTTGAGGGATATATGATTATAATTGAAAACCTCTGTCCCTAACCTTTCCTCCTTGTGACTTCAACCAAAGACTAACCAATCAAATGACTGTATTATAGTTTATTTCTTCCCTGGACTATATCTGTCTTTGTTGGAAACTCTTTGGTTAGAGTCCTCAATTCTCACTCATGTGGGCTGGTGTCTCCTTTCATTCAAATGTACCTTTTTCTTTTTTTTCCGCAGTGGTTCAAACCCTCTAGCTGCCCTGTGGAAGAAAGATGAGGCAATCTGCTTCTATAAAAATTTACAGCCTTGGAAACTCAAAGGGGTTGCTATGAGTTGAAATTGACTCAATGGCAGTGAGTTTGGTTTTTGGGTTAATCCCATTTTAAAAACTAAGTGTTTTTTTTTTTTTTTTTCCTGGAAGAGATATTTAAGGAAACACTGGGAAAAAGAGTAATATTTTACCCCAGAATGTTCTTACACAGTATGTTAATGATTTCAGTATCTTTTTATTATATAGAATTAAATATAATATAGCTATTGATGTACTTTGTAAATTATAAAGTAAGATTTTGATGCTAGATATTGTTTTAATACTAGAGTTTAGGATAGCAAAATGGAGATTGATGACATATTTTAGGGGAAAGTAGAATTTAAGATAGTCCAAAGTATTCAAAGATTGTGATAAAACAAGAAGGCTAACTGTTCAGTAATTAATCATTTTCACTCCTTGGTTAAGTGAAATTGGATCTATCCTATTCCCTACCGTAGAAGAGTTGTTGTGTGCCTTGGAGTCCATTTTTTGACTCATGTGACAGAGTAGAACTGCTTTAGTATATAAATTAATATTACAGTAGGCTGTAATTTTACAGAAAGGAGCCCTGGTGCTGCAGTGGTTAAGTGTTTGGCTGCTAACTGAAATGTTGGCAGTTCAAACCCACCAGCCACTTCTTGAGAAAGATGTGGAAGTCTGTTTCTATGGGTTACAGCCTTGGAAACCCTATGGAGCAGTTCTGCTCTATCCTATAGAGTTCGTATGAGTTGGAATTGACTTGATGGCAATTTTTTTAAAATTTATTTTAATTTTTTTTTTTAATATTACAGAAGTAGATGGTTCCTGTGAAGCCACTGGGTGATTTTGAACAGCAGTTGTTGTTGTTGTTGTTGTTATGTGCTGTCAAGTAGACCCTGACTCATAGCGACCGTCCTTGGGTTTCCAAGGCGGTATCACCACAGAAGTAGATTGCCCAACTTTCCTTCCAAGGAGTGGCTGATGGCTTTGAACCGCCAGCCTTCTGGTTAGCAGTCAAGTGCCTTAGGCACTGTACTACCAGAGCTCCTTTGAACAGCGTGGTTAATCCAAAAACTTTGGAGTCAGAGGGTCTGCCTGACTTCCACATATTATCGGCTGTTAGGATGGCATAGTGCCTAAGGCATTTGACTGCTAACCAGAAGGCTGGCGGTTCAAATCCACCAGCCACTCCTTGGAAGGAAGGTTGGGCAATCTACTTCTGTAGTGATACTGCCTTGGAGACCCAAAGAAGGGTCACTATGAGTAGGATCTGACTCAATGGCAAACACAGCAACAGGGCATTTATTTAACATATCTGTACCTTGTTTTTTACTCTGTAAAATGAGAATGAGGTTGTTGTAAGGATTTAGTGAGTCTCCCAAAGATGAGCCATCCCAACGACATGTAAATTGCTTACTATCAATCCCTATCATATAGAACCTGCTGTGTATCTGCCAAGAGATAAATGTAATTAAAATATTGTATTACAATTAAAATTATTCTCTCAGATTATTTGCAACATTAAATATACTAGCAAAAAAAATTGGAAATTTTTTTTTTATCATAGGGAACTATATAGTTTTTGCAATCATTTAAAGAATATTCTTGAATATTTTAAGGATATGAAAAATGTTCACAATAAATTAATAACTGAAAAAAACAGGTTATACAATTTTCTGTATTCTCTGACTCCTATTACCTAAAAAAATACATAAATGTATATGTGTATATTTCTCTAGTTTGTTTTCTATACATAGTACTATTAAAACTGGTTTTCTCTGGCTAGTGACATTTTGTGCAACTTCTATTTCCTTCATAATATTTCTTTTGGATTTTAAAAATATTATGAGGAAACAAAAATGTATCAATGTTAATTTTTTTTAAGAAAAAAATGTGTTTTACTCTGCTATATCTTCTTTGATTTAGGTAGCTATGGCTTCTTAAGAAATGAACAATTATAAGCTTTTCTTTTTTTTTTTTTCCAATTTAAATTTCTGTGCATAGAGCATGGCAGAAATTTTACAAACTCTGGCACACAAAAGTCCTCACATTATAAAGTCAGTTTGAATGTGTAAAATGCAAGATGCTGACATATGTAAAGGACATGTATGTGCCAGAGCACTAGAAGTGTATGTTGTAGGTCAGTCTCATCTGGAAACTGGGTAAGGTTTGGGATGAATATTCAAGGTTCAGAAGCTAATGGAGATGCATGTGATTAGCTCACCCCTGCCTATAATCAATTACCTGGCCTAATAGCTAGATCTGAAAAGTACCTAGTAAAACCTGGATGCTCAGAGTTTCATTTTGTAAATCTCAGATCTCCTAAAACTGATACTGTTAAAACTAGTCACAGAGGATTTAAGTTTATTTGCACACTTATTTGAAGAACATTTAAAATTGATAAGTGCATTCCCAAACACCTTAAGGTTTTAAAGAATGCTTTTCATTTCTCTTAGGGATTTTAAAAATATGCAATTCTAAAGTTATTGACTTACTAATACTTTGAATTTAGACATAATTATTTAGCTGAATTGAGATAAATCCAAGCAAGTGGAATTTATAGGATTCTTGGTCCAGTTTGTCAAGAGGGTTTTTAAGTAGCCAAGCAAATGTAGAGTGAAACAAAGAGGTAAATGGAAGTGAATTTCATCCTAAGAAGTGTGGAATAAACTAGATATCTGCATCAAAAGCATACTAGTATTCCTATTGTTCAGTTATACTATTTGTTGGCACCTTGTGGCTATCTTCTTTCCCTCTGGGCACCTGGCACCAAGGAGTGGAGAAAGCAAGTGAGGCAGCAGGTGGCCACAATTGCTAGTTGGCCAAGCAAGTTTACAACAGCTGGCCAGTGAGTGAACTCAACTGTCTCTTCTTGGTAGCAGTGGTTACCATCACAGATTTAACAACCACTTGATTTACTTTAAGGAGCTCTGTTGGCATAGTGGGTAAGACATTTGGTGGCTACCCCAAGGTCAGCGGTTCAAACCTACCAGCTGTTTAGTAGGAAGAAGATGAAGCAATCTGCTTTAATAAAGATTTATAGCTTTGGAAACCCTCTTGGGCAATTCTACTCTGTTCTACAGGGTCAGTGAGTGGGAGTTGATTTGATGGCAGTGGGCTGGCTTTGGTTTACTTTCATTGGCTATAGTCTCTCCATTTGGAGGAATAGCTGGTCCTGAGCCCCAACATTTTCTAGCTGCTTGATTTCCTACATCTTCTTTAACACCTGTCCTTCTCAAAATGAACTCACTCTGAAACCTAAAACTTACTACAACCTTGGAGAGGAGCTCACAAGATAACATGCTACTATGCATTGAATACTCACTATTGTGTTATATGATGTGATTTTTATCCATTATAATGGCATTAGCATTATTCCACAGTAATGATGAATAATGTTTGTGCAACCTATTGTTAGCCAGGACTTCTCCATATGGTCATATGGCTAAGTGTTGCTCTTTCTTTCAATAGCTAAAAATTTAAAAGCAGTTCTTATGAGCTGATGATTATTGTAAAATATTTACATGCTAGTAAGGTACTCGACTGCTAATCGGAAGGCTGATGATTCAAATCCATCAACGACTCCTCTGAAGGAAGGTTGGGCAATCTACTTCTGTAGTGATTGTTGTTGTTATGCGCCGTTGTGTCCACTCCAACTCATAATGACCCCTCCCCTTGGAAACCCAAGGAGAGGTCGCTGTGAGTCGGGTCCAACTCCACGGCACATAACAACAACAACAATGAATTAATAATGGAAATAACCTTGTAGGTAGGTACTCTTGTTATTACCATTTTACAGGTGAGAAAACTGAAGTACAGAGAAGTAATTTGCCCAAGGTCACAGAGACAAGAAACGCTGGAGCTAGGATTTAACCTCAGGCAATCTGATTCAAAAGCTTTTTCCAACTGTGTCTTTGCATCTCTTGTCTTCAGTTCTTATGAGAATTTTGATTTTTTTTTTTTTTAGCCTTCTCCTTACCTCATTCTCTCTTTACACATCTTACAAAGTCAGGTTCTTCTGAATCTATTATTGTGGTATCTTCTCTTTTCATTAACATAATCTCACATATTTTTGCAAACCTTCTAGGGTATTATATTTTACATATTTTCTGCTTAGTATACTTCTCTACTCACATTGTTGTGTGGGAAAGTGCATTGATGCAGTGGTTGTGTACAAATACTTTCTAAGAAGTCTCTGTAACCAGAAAGGCTCACAGATAAAAAATTAAGATGATTAAATCATGTGGTTTACCAAATCAATTTAAAATGAATAGTGAGAAAGACCCACCCACCAGCTAGCCACTCCTCAGAAGGAAGGTTGGGCAATCTGCTTCCATAGTGATACTGCTTTGGAAACCCAAGGAGAGGTTGCTGTGAGTTGGATCTGACTCAATGACAGTGGGTTTTAGTGAGAAAGAAGTAAGGGGAAAGATGATGAAATAGGTTAACACAATTAGGATAGGATGCAAGTGAAGTGAAAGGAACCATACAACGTGAATTCCGGATTATGCAATGTTGACAATGTCTTGCCCTTTTCTTCACTGCATCAATCTTGCCATTTGCTAGTATGATTATAAGGATCAGAGTGGAAGGGCCTTCAAAGACCCCAAGATGTCTAAGGACACACTTTCTGTATCAGAGAGATGCAAGGGAACATATATCTGACCAAATACTTACAAGTAGCTTACTGAACAGCTTTGGATTTTATCTGCATTGGGTGTGTGTGTGTGTGTGTGTGTGTGTGTGTAGCAAGGCACATATGGGGTCAGAGTGGGGACAATATTGGAAAGCTGGTCTAAGGATGACATAGTTGACATTCCAGAGTAGTGTGATGATACCATCAAATTTGGTCTTTCCAACCCTTCTAATCAATAAGTAATTCCATCATGTATTCTATGTATTCAATCTTTAACATGTCTACAGGTTACTATCTTACTACCCATTATATGCCTATGTCTTATAAGCTACCCATTATCTATGCTTAATGCACACTATGAATTTTGCCTGTCTCTAAAGCTACTAGCTTATTCTCTATGCTTAACAATTCTGATGAATTTCATCCATTCTATTTGTTTTTCTTGACTTTTATAGAAGAATTGAATATTCTCAAATAATAAAGCAAGTGCATTATACCAGTGCAATAGATTTCTCCTTTTACTGTTAACTGGAGAGTAAAAGTCTTCAGACTGAACAGAGTTTTTAATTGACTAATCATGTGAGCATTGGACAAACAGTCTAGTAGTTAGATGATTTGTTTGGTGGAGGTTTCACAAAAGGTTTTAGAAAAGGAGAATTGGAGCCAATGCTCAGGTTCTTTATACTGGTTAGTTTGTTTAGAATTGCTTCATATCAACTCATGAGAACCTTCTGGCACCCTTGCAGAGAGCAATATAACTGTTGAAATTTCTTAACTGGTTTCCATTACTCAGGATAACAGTTCTTGGAAATCAAATATTGAGTATGACTAGAGTATATATAAATTCCATTACCTTGAAGGGGTCTGGGATTATCAACCAGAGTTTGCCAAGGGAGTTTTGGTGTGATATCTTTCAGAAAAAGGGCAAAAGTGTTAGGGTTATGACTGTTTTCACTCACAGCTATTTCTTACATTTTATGATAAGTGAATGCAAGTAAAAAATTTACATAATGGAAAAATCCTTTTGAAACTTGCCCCAGAAAAGCTGCTTGTTGAGAATCTAAAAGTAGTAGTTAAGGATCCTCTATTGTGCCTTCCTCTTGGAAACATTATAGAAAAGGACCACGTGTTGTTGTGGAAAATTAAAACTATAGAGCTTATTGAATTGTTAGTTGTTTTGTGTATGGACTGATTAGGAAGTTTGACCAATAGCATAAAGTTAAGCTTGTTGAAGATCATGGATTTAAGTTCTCATATTTTTCATATAGGGACTGAATCATCCCAGATATTAAAGTCAAAAGAAAGTAAAATGTTTAAGTGCTTTCCTTAATGGTTTTTAGAGCTGGGGCTTATTGCTCTCTCGATGGCAATTTCTAGTCCGTTGTTCCACTGAACTGCCTGGAACAGCGATTTTAGGTGTGAAGTTATTAACTATCTCGAGAGGGCTATCCTTTAGGACAAGGAGGTCACTGGAGACTTGAATGGGAGAACTGATTTCAGGCATTAAAGGCCCCCATGGACAAAATCATTTAGCCAAGCTTCTTTGGCAGACTGGCATCACTAGTCAGCCTCTTTACTTTGGCACATCCCATTCCTTGTTTGATGGGATAGACATAAACTAAATAATTAAATTATAAGAAATAAAGGAAAAGAAAGATGTTTGATTCCATTTTAGTAACAGAATATGTAAGCAGTTTTAACCTATAGAACCTATGAGCACTGAACAAAAATGAGGATGGTGTATGATTCTTTGGTATGTTTTTTAGGTTAGCCTTGGTTTCTTACTATTCAGCCAGGCATGTTGGGAGCTTAACCAAATAAAGACATATTTTCCTGATCAAATCAGTTGGCTACATTAAGACATGGCTTAACTAAATAGTTTTCTTATCTAACCACATCTGAGTTACTTCTGCTATTGAAGAATCTTGATTTTGATGACAGGATACAGATAAATAGTAAAATATGCTGATGGGTAACACAACTTATTATAGGCTTAATGTACAGTATATTCTAAATGATACTTCACTCTTAAATGTAGATTGATAAATGTGGTGATATGCCAAGCTTATAGAAGATTGTTACTGTGTGACATTCTGCCATAAGTAGTAATATAAGGAAGACAATTTTGAGGTGGGATAACTTAAGAAATGGTTTTTAGGATTTGAAATTAGGTATAGAGATGGTACTTTTAAGTAAAGCAATAACTATCTGGGCCACTATTAGAGATGAGATTTCTGAGTATCTCTTTTTAAATTATGTTGTACTTACTCCAAACAAATTGTTGGAGGTGCATACAATTAAAACCACCAAACCAAAAAACTCCTATGTATTATGTCATAGATAAAGGGAAAGATATAAACAATGAAGCAAGGTGTTGGTTTTAAGGCAAAAACCTAGGTTAAAGATGTTCATTGCAATTGAGGAAAATACTTACTTCAAGGTTTCTTGGACTCAAAATCCAAATGGAAATGGAATGAATTAAATAAATCTCCTGATTTATTTGTAGGCATTGTATTGCCGTTGAGTCGGATCTGACTCATAGCAAACCCTCCTTGGGTTTCTGAGGCGGTATCACTATGGAAGTAGATTGCCTAATCTTCCTTCCTTGGAGTGGCTGGTAAGTCTGACCTGCCAGCCTTCTGGTTACCCATCAAATGCCTTAGGCACTATGCTTCCAGAGCTCCCAGGAAGTATACTTAGTGTGTTAGGAAAAACTTTTGTCTGTCACCAAATTCTAAGAAGGATTTACTGCATTGATCTTAACTTTTAAGGGACATTAAGCTTCATAAATCAAACTCAATTCCAATTCCATCCTACTTGCTTAATTTTACTAATCCATTGTTTCAGCTTTCTCACTTATTTTAGATGTATTCTAGACTCGACGGCACATAACAACAACAACAACAACAACAACAACAACAACAACATGCTAGAAAGCTGCTCAAATCCTACATAGCACAAGGTACGGTAGAAACAAAATAAAATAAACATGATTCTTAGAGTCTTCAATTGCAGTTTTTATATGATTTGACTCATAGTGACCCCTCGTTGGGTTTTTGAGGTGGTATCTCCATGGAAATACATTGCTTAATCATCCTTCCAAGGAGTGGCTGGTGGGTTTGAACCACCAGATTTCTGGTTAGCAGACAGAATGCCTTATGCACTATACCACCAGAGCTCCCCTATAAAATATTTAGAATCATTTAATGTGGTCATTTATACTTGATTCTTGATGAACTCACATTGTTGTTGTTATGTGCCATCGAGTTGGACCGGACTCATAACGACCCCTCCATGGGCTTCCGAGGTGGTATCACTATGGAAGTAGATTGTCCAACCTTCCTTTTGAGGTGTGGCTGGCATTTTAATCAATGATGCAGCTTTTTAATTTTAGCCCTGTAGAAATACATGCTTCCTTCCTTCCTGGTCTTTCATAATTCTACTGTACCTACTCTTAGACTTCCCGAATACCATTAATACCTTAGCTCCTCTTCTTTTTCCATGTCTGCCAGTCCTGTCTTGATGTGCATTCTTTTCCAGAATGGTAGGGTCGGTCATTTTTTTTTTTCAAAATCAGAATTATTCTTTTACCAGCTTCCGTAATCATGCTATACATCTATTCTTCTGTCTCACCTCACACTGAAAAACATGGAGTGAGGATAGATACTATAGTTTTCTTCTACTTCTCATGATTCTAGTTGCTGAAACTTGGAGAAAACTTCCTAACAAAGTTCATAATTGCCATGAAAGTATCATGGGGTTCCAGCTTAAGTTTGATGCCATCATCCATCCTTATACTTGTGATGAGTTCAAAGTTTCACCTCATCAGTAATGAACTGAAAGTTTCACCCCTTTCTTTAGGCTCTCCCTTCAGCCTCTCCTATTTATCTCCAACCTGTCAATATCAGTATGGTGTAGTGAGTGCCTAAGGCATTTGACTGCTATCCAGAAGGCTGGTGGTTCAAACCCACCAGTCACTCCTCAGAAGGAAGATTGGGCAATCTACTTCCCTAGTGATACTGCTTTGGAAATCCAAGGAGGGGTCGCTATGAGTCAGATTCGACTGGACAGCAGTGAGTTTTGTTTTTTGTCAATATCAATATATAACCTTTCTTTCTGGTGTATCAAGCAGATAGAGGTCATTAGGATTATCATACCACCCCCCTTCCTACTTCCGCCTAAAAAATTAGCTACCTTGGTATACAACCTTATCCCATTTTCTTTTGCCAAAGATGAAGTGTCTGTCTCTGTTTCATTCTAAACCCACCTATGCCTTCACCCATTTTTCTATCTCCTGTGGGCACCTGTTCCATCAACAGCTACCTCACTATCTCCTTTCTGTGAAAGAATCTCAAGTTTTTCCCTTCCATAAAACACAAATAACAACGATAATAACTATGGACTGAGTGTAAGTCTCACTCTGTCCAGTCTCATTCCGACTTCATAAATCTTCTACATTTGCTGTCACAGTTTCCTTACTGTCTCCTCACTCCTGAGAATACTGTAGTTGGACTTTATCCTCAAATGCTCTAGGAAAATCATTCCTGCTAAGGTGACTATTGACTTCTACATGCTAGTTTCAATGAATGCTTGTTATTCTTCTGAGTGATTAATTAATTACTGGAAAAAGCTGTCTGTGATCATTCTTTCCTGATTCTCCTTTCATCTCTTTGACTATTCTGTTTTTGTCTTTCTAAAGATCTCTTCTTCCTTCAGATGCCTGTCAAATGTTGATGTTCCTAGATATATGTCCTTAGTTCTGCTTTTATTCTAGACATTCTTCTTGGAAGTTCTCATATATTTTTGTGATTTCATCTTTCCCTTGTGTACTTGTACATTGATTGGGAAGCAATGTGAGATATGTAAGTTTCTGGTTACTTGGACTGCTTTTGAATTAGAGCATAGAAAAGTGTGAAGAGTGTCAGTAAACATTCTTGGAGTTTTCAAAATAAGATCCCACAGCCATTGGAACAGAATCACTTAATCATTATACTTAATATATATACCTAGGGTGTGTATCTGTGTGTGTGTATATGGACAGTCATTGACTTTCAGAAGAACTGATGCGCTCAGGGTGGGTTAGCCTTCAAGTGAGTCTTGAGATAACTAAATGGAAGTTATTCCCTTATAACTCAAATGTCAGCTAAGACTTTCTTCCCTACCTGGCTTCTTCAGGTATGTGGTGCATTGTTTTGTCCCACATGCTTGTAAGGCTCAGCTTCTTTACTAGTTCCCAGAGGCCTCATTTGCATTTGCTAGTTTGTTGGAGATTCGGGGGTTCATGTAGGTTCATCTGAAACCATATAGCCTCTCTACATCTCCCAGTTCTCCCCTTTCCTTGATTTTCCTCTTCTTTCATTTTCTCTCCTAATTCACAGCCCCTCTCTCCCAAAATCCATACCCATTCCCCCTCCTTGTTTGATGCAGAGAGCTTAATAACTGCCATTTCAAAAATGTGAATGTGTTTGAAATATTTTCCTTCATCTCACAGTGGTGCTCCCCCCCCCCCCCCCCGCTCCCTTACTCTATGCTCTTCCTAAGAGGAATTCTGGAAATAAAATTTCTCCATTTCACTTTCTAAGATGTTTCCTCAAAACTTTCTCTTAAAAATGACAGTCTTGGTTGTGATATAAGCAATATTGTGGGTGGTATATTCTGGCCATGATTAGTTCAGTTTGTACAAGATCATTTCTTACTTATAAAGGAGAATGCATGGTATTTTAGTTTGCTATAGTATACTAGTTTGTACCCAGGTAATCTACCACACCTAGTCCTGACTTACTGACTACCTTATTATGTGACATTTTGTATTTATGACAATAGTAAAAAAAAACCCTACTCTCTATTTGTGCATTAATGATGTATGTCTGGCAGTAATGGATGCTGAACTATGAAGTAAGAGTAACACTGGCAGTGATGTTTAAGGTTATGTGTCGACTTGGCTGGGCCATGATTCTCAGTGGCTTGGCAGCTATGTAGTGATGACTTTGGCCATTATGTAACGATGAAATCTTGCACTTATGTAATGACATAGTCATCCTCCATTTTGTAATATGATATGGCAAGCCTCCATTTTCACATAATGCCAATTTTCACATAATGACCTGGTGTTTGGAACTTAACCATGTTGATAAGTGATGAAACTATACAGTACCAAAGTATATAGAATAAGTTACATTGGGTGAAAGGTGCAGAATACTTTTACTTAACATAATTTGGGATTAGAGCTTGATTTGTTGTTGTTATTAGCTCCTCTCAAGTTAGACCTCAACTCATGGTGACCCCATGTACAACTGAACAAAATGCTGCCTGGTTCTATGCCATAACCATGATCTATTGTGGATTGGACCATTGTGATTCATAGGATTTTCATCAGTTGTCTTTTGGAAATAGATAACCAGGCCTTTAATCCAAGTCTGTTTTAGTCTGGAAGCTCTGCTGAAACCTATTCAGTACCATAGCAATGTGCAAGCCTCCACTAACAGACAGGTGGTGGCTGTGCATGAGGGGCATTGGTTGGACATTGAACCTGGGCCTCCTGCATGGAAAGTGAGAATTCCACTATTGAATGAAACATGTCTACATTGATTCTTGTGGTGATATTATGATAAAGTGATTTTAAGTCTCTGATATCTGTATCTTCATTAGTTCGTATGGAATCAAGAATGACTGGAGAATCAGGAATCCAAGTTAATTTGGAGCATTTATATGAATCTTTAGAAATTGTTCGGTACTATTTATTATGTTAGTAATAGTCATATATAGAATAGTATGCCTGAAATTGCAATTTCTTTGGCAAAATATGAGATTAAATGATCTAGTTTGGTAGTTTGAGAGGAAAAAAAACAACAAAGAGTTTTAAAGAGATTTCTACAACAAATGAAGAGTATGCAGCTTTGAAGACAGTGACGGTAACATTTTGATAAATACGGTGTCTTTCTTATTCTAGGAATTTCAGACTCTTTTTGGAAAGAAATCTTTCTGTCTCATTTCTTTTTCCTTTTTGAAAAATGCATTTAAAGAAGATAATAGTAGAACTTCTTTGCTTTCATTGAAAGGACATGTGTCTAGGTGTTGGGGTATGCTGGTTACCACCACCTCTCTTCCACTTCACCTTCCCCTGCAGGTAGCCTAGAACCTGAGGCCTTTAAGAGGCAGTAGGAATATTATTGGCTACTGCTTTGGATAAATCTAGAAGGAACCATGCCTGAGGGGTTAATTAGACTTTCTTTGCATGGATTAGGATTTGCTACTTATAAAGGAAGTTATATTGTGCTATAGATAAAACACCATTTCTAGGAAAGTGATTAGTTATATACATGGTGTAACAGGTAGGGTTACCAGATCCCAGTTGGGGAAAGTTTTAGGATCCACAGAACATGGGGTTTTGCAATACAGGAAAAAAACAGTTTACTTAACCAATCCTTGTGAACTTGTCTTTTTCTAATTCCTTATTCTTAAAGTAATGACAGGAGCAACTATATTCCCAAATCTACATTCATTATTGGCCCTATTGGATAAGCCTTGAGCTTTTCAGTGAGCTCTGTAGTATTCCATTAAAAACTGCTTATAAAAGGATTTACATTTAATGAATTTCTGTGCAGCTTTCTCTGAGCTCTTTATCCTATCCTATCTAGTCTGGAACTACCTCCTTCAATTATCCCTGCTCTCAGATTTTCAACTACTTCCTCTCTGATGACTCATTCCCTGTGGTTGTTAAAAGTGTTCAAGCCTTTCCTATTTTACCAAACCATAAAATACCCTCCTTTGGCCATGTAGCTCATTTCAGTGACCTGATTTTTTTTTTTTTTTAATTTAAGTTGTTGTGATATTGTGATATATGTAGACCTTTAGCATTTCTTTACATGTATGTCAGTGACATTAATGACATTCATCATGTTTTGTATCCATAACTACCATCCATCTCTAAACTTTTCCATCACTCTTAACAGAAACTTAGTGGCTCCTAAGCAGTGACTCCTTCTTTCCTCCTCCCTTCCCCCCCTGGAATTGATGGATACCCACTGAGATGTTTCAATAAACAGATGCAGCACTGGAGGCACTTACTTGTTAATACCAACAAATTTGGAAAATAGCTACTGGCCAAAGGTATGTGCCCATTCTAAAGAAAGATGATTCAACAGATTGCAGAAATTATTGAACAATATCATTGACACCATATGCAAGTAAAATTTTTCTGTGGACAACTGAAACATGGTTGCAGTAGTGTATCAACAGGGAACTGCTAGAAATTCAAGATGGGTTCAGAAGAGGGCTTGGAATGAGGGATATCATTTCTTATGTCAGATGAATCTTGGCTAAAAGCAAAGAATCCCAGAAAGGTGTTTACCTGTGTCTTACTGACTATGCAAAGGCATTTGACTGTGTGAATCATAACAAATATGGATAACATTGAGAAGAATGGGAATTCCAGAACACTTAATTATACTTCTGAGGAACCTGTACATAGACCAAGAAACAATCATTCAAACAGAGCAAAGGGATACTGCGTGGTTTAAAGTCAAGAAAAGTGTGCATCAGGGTTATATCCTTTCACCATACTTATTCAATCTGTGTGCCGAGCACGTAATCCAAGAAGCTAGACTCTATATAAAGAAGAATGTGGCATCAAGATTGGAGGAAAACTCATTAACAAACTGTGATAAGCAAATGACACATCCTTGCTTGCTGAAAGTGAAATGACTTGAAGTACTTACCGATGATGATCAAAGATTTTAGCCTTCAGTACAGATTACACTTCAACATAAAGAAAACAAAAATCCTCACAACTGGGCCAATAAGCAACATTATGATAAATGGAGAAAAAAATTGAAGTTGTCAAAGATTTCATTTTACTTGGATCCACAATCCATGCTCACAGAAGCAGCAGTTAAGAAATCAGATGTTTAATGCTGTGGTCAAATGTGTTGCGAAAGACCTCTTTAAAGTGTTAAAGAGCAAAGATGTCACTTTCAAGACTAAGCTGTGCCTGACCCAAACCATAGTATTTTCAACAGCCTCATATGCATGTGAAAGCTGGACAGTGAAGAAGGAAGACTGAAGAAGACTTGATGCATTTGAATTGTGGTGTTCGCGAAGAATACTGAAAATACCATGGACTGCCAGAAGGAACAAACCTGCCTTGGAAGAAGTACAGCTGGAATGTTCCATAGAAGCAAGAATGGCCAGACACTTTGGTTGTGTTGTCAGAATGTCAGAAGGGACCACTCCCTGGAGAAGGATATCATGCTTGGTAAAATGGAGGGTGAGTGAAAAGGAGGAAGACCATCAGCAAGATGAATTGATACAGTGGCTGCATAGATAGATTCAAGCATAGCAGATTGTAAAGATGATGCAGGACCAGGCACTGTTTTGTTTTGCTGTATATAGGATTGCTATGAGTCAGAACTGACGTTGTTGTTGTTGTTGTTATGTGCCATCGAGTTGGACCCGACTCATAACGACCCCTCCTTGGGTTTCTGAGGTGGTATCACTATGGAAGTAGATTGCCCAACCTTCCTTCCGAGGAGTGGCTGGTGGGTTTGAACCACCAGCTTTCTGGTTAGCAGTCAAGTGCCTTATACAGCACCTAAAAACAGCAACATCCTACTCTAGTAACCACTAATGAACTTTGGATTCTATACATTTGCCTATTCTCTGTACACTGGACAATTCAACAATTTTTACATGTATAATACAGTGACATTGATTATATTCATCATGCTGTGCAACCTTTACCACTGTCCTTTTCCAAAATATTCTGTCACCATTAACAGATACTCAGTGCCCCCTTAAACAATGACTTCTTCTTTCTCTCTCTTCTCCCACTCCTGGAACCACTTTGGTCCCTATACATTTGCTTATTTCATATTAGTGGGATCATGCACTATTTGTCCTTTTGTAACTGATTGATTTACTCAGTATAACATTTTCAAAATTCAACAATCTTCTGGCATTAATCAGGGCTTCATTTTTCTTTATGACTGAGTAATATTTCATTGTTTGGATATACCACATTTTGTTTATCTATTCATCTGTTGATGGACATTTAGGTTGTTTCCACCTATATATATTGTAAATCATGCTGCAATGAATATTGTGTACAGGTTTCTGTTTGTGTTCCTGCTTTCAATTCTTCTAGAATATAGCTAGGACTGTGATTGCTGGTAGTTGTATGTTGAACTTCTTATGGAGCTAGCAAACTGTTTTCTACAGCAGCTTTACCATTTTGTGTTCCCACCGGCAGTGGATGAGGATTCATCTACCTTCATTGTTAGTCCCTCCTTTCTTTTTCCCTACTACCAAGCTTAGTGTCTGAGGACCACTGGATGTCAGAGGGCTTGGGTGAGCCTGCACCATAAGAAGTGCTGTTTCTGCTTTTTCCAGGCTTTCTTCTGCTCACTTTCCTCAGCTTTCATGAAAATTACCTTGAAATCCTCTGCAGGAACCACAAGTCTTGGAAGGTCAAATCCAAGGGGATCTACCACTTTGCATTGAATTTTAAACAAATACATAAGTGCATCTAAGTGAAGAATGTATTTTACTTGACCCTTTAAAGAATCTCTTCTATTCATTTGGATTGTTTCCATTTATTCTCCTTTAGATTATTTAGTTTATTCATCCTCTTAATGCTTAGGATATTTTTTCTTTTTAATTCTTTTAAATCTTCCTGGTTTAACTTAAAAAAATTCTTCTTGCCATTTACTTTTGTTATTTTATTTCTTTATCATATTAATTTTTAAAAAGTCAAATTCTCTTTCATATTTTTCTTATCATAGTCATAACCTTTTAATGTCTTAGCTTATGGTTTTATATATTTTTAATGTTTGAATTTCTTTTTCTAATTCATTTAATTCTCTATATATTAGTTCTTATTTTTCACTGTCTTAGTTATTATTCCTCTCCTATTTGGTGTTCTGACTTTACTGTCACTTATCTTCTTTTAATTTTCTATCTTAAATATTTTTCTTTTGATTATTTTTTAACCCATTTAGATTTTCACACTGTAACATTTTTCTTGTTTGAATTTCTTAGCTTTGGGTTTTATCTGTTTTATACGTTTTAATTTTACTAATTTTTTGCATTGTAATCTTTGAAACTATGTTATTTTTCTATTTTGTTTGTTTCTTACGTTTAAGTCCTTCTATTTCTTTTGCTTTTTAAAAATTATAGACACACAAGGATTTTGCTAGAATGTTTGAAGAAATTCGTTACAGCAGTCATATATGCTAGATATTTTTGTCCTGATTGTCCTTAATGGTTGTTCTTTGGATTTGCATAATAGCTCTCCATTTCCCTTCAGTGTTGATTCCCAGGAAAGGAAAAAAAAATCATTAATACTGACATAGTTGAATAAAATACATTTCTTACCTGAGGGATGATAATGATTTTTTTTTTTTTTTTATTGAAGGGTAACCATTTTATGTTAGAATTAAAAATTTTTTCTTTTCTTGAATCCTTCATTAGCTACTTATTTCTTGTTTTGTGCTGTCGAGTCAATTCTAACTCATACCAACCCTATAGGACAGAGCAGAACTGTCCTATAAGGTTTCTAGACTGAAATCTGTATGAGAATAGATCACCATATCTTTTCTCCCATGGAGCTGCTGGTGAGATCAAACCACTGACCTCTCGGCAGCTGAGCATTTAACTATTGTACCACCAGGGCTCCTTAGTGGTCCATTAGGAGTCAGATATTCTTACATTCAGTCTCTCTGACCCAAGTATCTGGAGACCAGCAAGTTGCACGACAGTGTACTACATGCCTCAAAGAAAGGAAGGCAGGGGATTCAGGAAAGGAAGCCACTTCCAAAAGACCATTCTGGAAGGGGCCTTTATACTGAGACTACACTCATGATTCTGAAACATTTTCTAACTCTCTGTGTTAGGCTGGGTTCTTTATAGAAACAAAACCTGTAAATCTTGCATATACATATTTATCTTGGGTAAATGGCTCACACAGCTATAGAAGCTAGCAAGTCCATAGTTCCTGAATCAGACATCAAACTGGAGGCTTTTCCTGACTCACACACTTCCGGGACTGATGAGCTAAAGGTTGGCAGGCAGTATACTGGCTGTTGACCTGGCGGATAATGAATCCAAGATCACCAGGCAGAACGTTGGATTGACTGCTCATGGACAGTTGTAGGCAGCACAACGGGATTCAGATCTACAGAAGATTCTCTCTTTTTCCTAGTATGTCCATATATATATATTAGAAGCAGGCCACACTTCTAGGAAAACTCCCTTTCAACAGATTGTCTGCTCAAAGCGTATACATCTAATCTCCTCATGGGAATAACCACATCACAGTTGCTTAAACCACTCAGAATCATGGTCCAGCCAAGTTGACACACAACCCCAACTATCATAGTCCACCCTTGTCAACTTGGCAGTTGTACACATATCCTTAATCACATATAATCTCTAAATAAGGACAATTATGAAGTCATATTTGTGGCTAACGTGATAACACTAATGTGTGGAACCAAAAGGCATTAACCCTGTTTACATTTATAACTGAAGAAAACAAAAAATATTTGATGCACACATACAATGAATAAATATAACAATCACAGTCCTCATTTCTGCAACTGATCATGTGGTCATAGCAGATATTCAGAACTACCTTCTTCCACCACCCATTGCATGTTTCCTTTGCTCTCAGCAAGCATCTCAGCTGGTCATGGTTCTTTGCTTGGTGGGGTGACCCAAGCCTTCTTTCATATCAGAATTGGGTTGCTGTAATTTTCCACTGACTTTAATCACAGGGCATTGTAGACATCTTAAAGTATCTCCTGCATTCCAGATATATTCTTCTTTGCTTCCATTATGTAATATCAATCCAATTTCCCCTTGGTAGTCTAGATCTATCACACCAGATGGTACAGTAACATCCTTCTAAGATCTCCAGACCTGCAGAGCATTGGGTAGCAGGCACAGGAAGCAAAAATTTTTTGAGCGGGTCATTAGGGGTAATAGTGAGTGGTACCATGCCTATTACCACACCTTGGTTCCTGGACCCATGAGTCCTGGCTATTGAAGAAACAGCACCATATATTGGACACTGGTTTAGAGCATATACAGCCTCCTGGAGAATGTTGCCCCAACCCTTCAAGGTATTACCACCTAGCTGGTGCCACAATTGTGTTTTTAGTAGGCCATTCCATCATTCTATCAAGCCAGCTGCTTCAGGATGATGGGCAACATGGTAAGACCAGTGAATTCCATGAGCATAGGCCCATTGCTGCACATCATTTGCTGGGAAGTGAATCCCTTGATCTGAAGCAATGCTGTGTGGGAGGGATAACATGACAGTGGGTAAGGCATTCTGTAAGTCCACAGATGGTAGTTTTGGCAGAAGCACTGTGTGCAGGGAAGGCAAATCCATATCCAGAATAAGTACCTATTCCAGTAAAAACAAAGCACTGTCTTTTCCATGATGGAAGTGGTCTAAGGTAATCAACTTGCCACCAGGTTTGTTGCTGATCATCTCTAGGAATGGTTCCATATCATGGACTCAGTGTTGGTTTCTGCTGCTGGTAGATTAGGCACTCAGCAGTGGCAGTGGCTAAGTCAGCCTTGGTAAGTGGAAGTCCATGTTGCTGAGCCCATGCATAACCTCCATCCCTGCCATCATGGCCATTTTGTCCATGAGCCTATTGGGCAATGACAGGAGTAGCTGGGAAAAAAGAATGACTGGTTTCCACTGAACGTGTCATCCTGTCCACCTAATTGTTAAAGTCATTCTCTGCCAAGGTCACCTTTTGGTGGGCATTTACATGACACACAAATATCTTTACTCCTTTGGCCCATTCAGAGAGATATATCTATGTACCTCTTCCCCATACACCCTTGTCATCAATTTTCCAATCATACTCTTTCCAAGTCCCAGACTATCTGGCCAGGCCACTGGCCACAGCCCATGAATCCATATACAGTCGTATATCTGGCCATTTCTTGTTCCATGCAAAGTGAACAGCCAGATGCACAGCTCGAAGTTCTGCCCATTGGGAGGATTTCCCCTCACCACTGTCTTTCAAGGAAGTCCCAGAAAGAGGCTGCAGTGGCTCTGCTGTCCACTTTTGAGTGGTGCTTGCATATCACACAGAACCATCTGTAAACCAGGCACAAGTTTTCTCTTCCTCAGTCAACTGATCATAAGGAACTCCCCAAGAGGCCATAGGTGCAGAGTGAGACGGGGAAGGTAATGTGACTGGAGTGGAGGCCATAGGCATTTGGGCCACTTCTTCATGCAATTTACTTGTACCTTCAGGTCCTGCTTGAGGACAATCTCTTATATATCACTTCCATTTAAAGATGGAGTGCCACTGTGTATGTCCAACTTTATGACTCTGTGGATCAGATAACACTTTGTTCATGATGAACAGCACAGGCCTCATGGTGACTTGGTGGTCCATAGTTAGGTGTTTAGTCTCTACTAAAACCCAGTAACAAGCCAAAAGCTGTTTCTCAAAAGGAGAGTAGTTATCTGCAGAGGATGGCAGGGCTTTGCTCCAAAATTCTAAGGGTCTGCATTGTCCCAATAGGGGCCTGCCAAAGACTCAAAACAGGATCTCTAACAGCCACAGACACATCAAGCACCATTGGATCAGCCAGATCATATGGCCCAAGTGGCAGAGCAACTTGCACAGCAGTCTGAACCTGTTGCAGAGCCTTCTGTTGTTCTGGGCTCCACTCAAAGCTAGCAGGTTTCTGAGTCACTTGATAAATAGGCTGAAGCAACACACCCACATGAGAGATATGTTGCCTCCAAAATCCAAAGAGGCCCACCAGCTGTTGTGTCTCCTTTCCAGTTGTGGGGGAAGCCAGATGCAATAACTTATCCTTCACTTTAGTAGGAATATCTTGATATGCCCACACCACGGGATCACTAGAAATTTCATTGAGGTGGAAAGTGATTGTATTTTTGTTGAGTTAATTTCCCACCCTCTAGCATGCAGATGTCTCACCAATAAGTCTAGAGGCATTGATACTTCTTCCTTACTAGGTCCAATCAGCATAATGTCAGCAATATAATGGACCAGTGTGATGTCTTGTGGAAGGGAAAGGTGATCAAGATCCCTGTGGACTAAATTATGATATAGTGCTGGAGAGTTGATATACCTTTGAGGAAGCACTGTGAAAGTATATTGTTGGCTTTGCTAGCTGAAGGCAAACTGCTTCTGATGATCCTTTAAAATTGGTATTGAGTAAAAAGGCATTGGCCAGATCAGTAGCTGCATACCAAGTATGAGGAGATGTACTAATTTGCTCAAGTAATGAAACCACATTAGGAACAGCAGCTGCAATTTAGTCACCACCTGACTTAGTTTAATGATAATCCACTGTCATTCTCCAAGATCCATCTGTTTTTTGCACATGCCAAATAGGTAAATTAAATGGGGATGTTGTCATGTGAGGTGTGGTACTTGGAGATGTAGCAGCCATCTTACAATAAAGAGGCAAAAAACAGCTATAGAAGCTGGTAAGTCCCAAGTTCCTGGATCAAATGTCAAACAGGAGGCTTTTCCTGACACACAACTTCAGGGGCTGATGAGTTGACTCTGGCAGATGACAAATCCAAGATAACCAGACAGAATGGTGGATTGATCACTCATGGACAGTTGTAGGCAGCACAAAAGGATCCAGATCCACAGAAGATTCTCTCTTTTTCCTAGTACATCCAT